>NC_079284.1:614353-921530 GCF_947243775.1 Saccharomyces kudriavzevii IFO 1802 | reverse complement strand
CACACACACACAGACTCACACTCACACTCACACCATCACTACCACTACCACCATCACTACCACTACTAACACCCATCACTATTACACCATTAGCATCACCATCATCATCACTACCACCATCACTACCACTACCACCATCACCATTACTAACAATATCATCACCATCACTATCATCACCACCATCATCATCACTACCACTTTCTCTGCTATTACCCTATCCACCACTCAAACGGACTGTAAGAACACCCTTATTGTTACCCTGACCATGTACCCCACGCTTTCTCACCCCACCACATGCTTTACCACCTCTCATCCATAACATCACTAAATACGGCCCTTACCTCAGCGGTTTATACCCTGGGTCATTTCAACACTAAACTCATTATATTTCACATTTATGTATCTATATCGTGTCCTTGTATCCTGAATAGTATATCCCCAAGTTATCACCCTCTCACCTCTTCTGTAGCCCGAAATACAAACACGTGACCAATATAAGCCCTTATTATATAGTACTAAACCACCTCTCATCTATAACATCACTAAGTACGGCCCTTACCTCAGTGGTTTATACCCAGGGCCATTTCCACATTAAACTCACTGTATTCCACATTTATCCATCTATATCTCATATCTGTATCCTGGATAGTATATCCCCAAGTTATCACCCTCTCACCTCTTCTGTATCTCTCAATTACTATCACCTTACTTTGATACTACCGCGTGGCACACCCAGCCGTTCATACCTAATGTCATTACACCAAACTCATACTATCTCACATCTAACACTTCATACCCCTTATCTGCATCCTGAATAACATATCCCCAACTCACCACCTCCTCATCTCTTCTGTATCCCCTAATTACTAACTCCTTATTTTGATACTACCGCGTGGCACACCCAGCGGTTCATACCTAATGTCATTACACCAAACTCATACTATCTCACATTTAACACTTCATATGCCTTTCCTATGCCCTAAACAACATATACATGCACTCGTCATCTCCACACCTCCTCTATAATTACCAAACACTACACTCCATTACCTCCCATATATACAATAATCGTAAACTATAAACATACACCACCCACCTTACTTAGACCATCACCCTATATCCATCATGTATCCCGCCTCATTAAACCGGCTCTTAGTCATTAAATCATAATATCACATCCAGCACAAACTCACACGGATGCTACAAAATACTGCCATATCACATCTCATCACTATATATGGCCCTCACCTCAGTAGTTTATATCCTGTGCTACTTATTCTCCCTACCTATTTCTACCACATCTAACTATCTATAATCAATTACACATCCTTGTGGACCATACAACTGCACTCAGTACTTCAATACTCTAACACCTTGACTATACATCAGCTTCTGCATTACGCCATTGTTAACATAGACAATATATACAATACAATCACCACCATCACATCACCCCCATGCCCTCCACTCTCTAACATCATACTGCTCCCATCAGCATATCATTGCTAACATATAATACAAAATATCATCACCTCAATTAGCCGCCATTGCAGTATTCTCAATATATTCTTAACATAACACCACTACATACGCACACGGATGCTACATAAATTAATCCAATCACTTTAACCCCTACTCAAATTCCATTATTCATCATCATACTCTTCCTCTCCCATTATCTCCTTTCTTCTTATATATCCTTCGCATACTACTCACCCGCCACATGAACATAAATAAATATCACCTAAGTCCAAGTTTTATGTCCCAGTATCTCCACTCCATGCACTACACTATAATACAACTACATACGCACACGGACCATAGAATATAACATACTCATATAGCGCTACCATATAATATCATTACTCTCATTTTCCTATAATTAATCTCTCCATTTTATATTTTTTAACTATTTTTCACTTTTCATAAAATATTCACCAGTCATAAGTAATCCTCATTAATCTTCACTAATCATTATTTCATTTATACTATCCATCTATACCCCCTTTGTACCTCGTAACATATACTATCCCTTTGGTTACTCAGTAAATTGCATTCACGAAATGAACTTTACACAATCTCATTCCGTAATCCATTCCGCCACCGTTTCAAAAATACCATAATTGATCGAGAGGTTTATAATATTAATATACACATATTTAACTATATACACCGTCAAATCATATTTTTTTGTTTTTTCATTCCTTCCTAATGTCCGTAGGATTTCATTAATAAAAGCGTGTTACCTATTTGGCAATGGTGTAAATACCGTCCTTGGATAGAGCTTTGGAGATGGCTGGTCTCAATCTGGTAGAGTACCATGGAACACCGGTGATCATTCTGGTCACTTGGGCTGGAGCAATACCGGTCAACATCGTGGTGAAGTCACCGTAGTTGAAGACAGCTTGAGCGACTTCGACTGGGTAGGTTTCAGTTGGGTGGGCGGCTTGGAACAAGTAGTATTGGGCCAAGTGAGCTCTGATATCAGAAACGTAGACACCCAATTCAACCAAGTTGACTCTTTCGTCGGATTGAGCTAGGGTGGTGGTGGCAGAGGCACCAGCAGCTAGAGCGGCGACACCAGCAGCGATTGAAGTTAATTTGACCATTGTATTTGTTTGTTTTGGATTGTTTCTTTAGTGCTGATATAGGCTTAAGTAGAAAGAAAATAATGAAGGTGTATTCTCAAATATAGCAGATTAAAGCTGCTCTATTTATATGGTTTTTTTGGTCGGCTTGCTAGTACCCAAACGAATTAACGAACCTCACCATTTATCCCTCACTCTTTCTCATCTTACCTCTCGCATCCATATCCGCTGTCGCTGTGGAGATGTGCTTGGAGATGAGCCTGGAGATGCGCCTGTCTTTGAACGACCTGTCTTCCATAGATTTCGTATATGAATGCATGCTTTGCATTGCCTATATTCTCTCGTATGTGCCGAAGAGAAGAATGCTAATTATAGGGAAGCCGGGGTACCTTAAAAAACCCTTTTTCGTGCCTGCGATACTTCCTTTTTCGGTCAAAGAGAAGATCCGCGTGTTGGGTTTGGACCCTCGTTCAGAAGCTCATTGTCTAAGCCTTGATTGATATGCGCTAAACGGCTTCCACGGAAAAATAGTACCCGTGCTCTCTGCAAATTAGAACTTGAGCAGTTGACATGTGTGTTATGAATCGTACCCTGTAGGGGTATATATGATTTCGTACCCAACAGCAAAACTGTTGATGAACTAATATATGGAGACAAGTCCCCACTCCGCATGCTGATTTTTTCTGTTATCCCGCAACCTCTCTAGTCAGTTCTTTGGCATCAAAGAATATTTGGGCAGTGCCTACTGTGCTTTCTTCGGTTGCCACAGAGAAGTTTAAAGATCCCTTTTTCACGTGAACGGTTGACAAATGTGTTGGGAATCGTACCCTGTAGCGGTTATGACTTGGTACATCATCAGTGAAATTGTTGGTAAACTTGTGTACTTGAAATGCGCGGGAAAGAGCTATCATTGAGATGGTGGCTACTTTTTCTGGGCCATAGATACCATGATGACGAAGGAATGTTGAGAACAGTTCGAGCAGGGCCTAAATATCTGCGTGGTGGGAATCGTTGACGCCTATATACTATGCATCCCCTCCACAATGAATAAGAGAGAACAGAAGCGTCACCTCGAGGGCGAATTAACCAGAATTGCGTTTAAAATCTTCCCTCCCGTCGCGCCTCGGTAGGAAGCAATTTATACGGTGAATAAGTATAAAATGCAGCCCAAATATATTTTCGATCGAAAGTGTCTATCCCTATTCAGGAGGTCTCAGAGTGACTAAATCAATGAGTACATATCCATATCTACACCAACGGATTTTTGGTACATGTTAATCGTGCTTCCGAATGTATGCTCATAGTCCAACATCTAAAGATCTAGGCAACACAGGCAAAACAGCAGACGCGGTTAAAGAATCGCCGGCAATCAATTCCGTCAAAGAAATGCTCTTTATTCTTCTCGACTTTTTGCTCAAACATATACAGATTCATTCCCGTTACGACCTGATTCCACCCATTAGAACCATTTTTCTTGCTCTTTATAATAGTAACTAAATATTGCATCTCACCCTTCTTTCTCGTCAATGCAATTCTGTAGCTCCAACGACTGTATAATCATCAGGAAACTGTAAAAAAACTTGAAATGGAAGGCCGAAATTTCATGAAGGTAGATAAATACAGATAGGAAAGTCTTCGAAGTAAGGAATGACAATTTTCTGCGCTACAGAAATCTAGATAGACTGGAAGCGCTAATTGCCTCTGAAAGTTGAATATATTACAAACAAATTGAGCTCCACCTTCCCTCAGTGTTGACTAAGTTCCGCAGTCGCTCCACTTCTGTAAAATAAGCTTTGAACGCATCGACGCATCCTCAATGTAATGTGCTGAGTCCCTAAATTATATGCTTTTTGCACCATTGTCCCTCTTCAAAGAAAATAGTCTTAGAGTGGCTGAGAACTGAGGAAGTTTTTCTACACGGCACGATTATGGTATGAATATATAATGGCGAACAAGAAACGTGAGTTCTAACTCATGGATGAAGCAGTAAGAAACAGATAAAGTGAACCAGTAGGAATTTTCACTAAGCTGTAGCGGCAATCGTATTATTATCCGCGTATGAAATGCCACCTGGCTGTAAATATCATAACAGAACCAAGTAAAGCTTTATTCTGGAGATGTCCTTAACTAAGACAACCTTTTGAGATTCGAGATTTTTAACGGGCATAAGCCCTGTGCTCTTCTCATCTTCCACTGTGTTGACGAAAGATAGTACGGTCTAGCTCATGGAACACTTTTTGATATTAGGCAGCAAATATAGTGGACCACTCTTTTATGAGATATCTAGAAGTAACATTGCATCTCCATTAGGAGTGGCAATTAATTCCTATATAATAATGCTGCTTTATCAGTTCATATGGATGTCTATTCCAAAACTACAGAAATATGCAGTTTTTACCCTTTGACTTTTCTAGCAAATTGGATCCTGATCAGCTTTTGTTAATGGTTCCAAGAACCTTGTTCATAACGCCGGCAAGAATCATCCTAACGTGAATTCTGGGCATTAAAACGTAGAAGTTAGGAAACATTCTGTTTGTGATGAGCAGTCCGAGGTTATTGAGTACAATGGCGGTCCTAGAGAAGCTCAGAGAGTCTAAGCTATATCAGAACAAAATGCAAAATACAAGAGTGAGCAGTCGCTGAAATTATGTCCACTATATCCATTAATCTAAAATCAATTGGCAATAGTGACTCTCATTGAACTGAGGTTGTACGATAAGAATGATAGATGTCAAATCTGGAAATTGAGTTTAAAGAGGAATATTCGTTTACCAGGCGTTTTCCAGATCTATATCATGTATGCGCGTCATGATAGTTAATCAGAAATATCAAAAGTATATCAAAAACTAAAAAATTTTACTATAGAAAATTCCTATCAAGATAACGTGGAAATGAAGATTTAAGTTGGTGATAACAATGATCTCACTATTTCGGATATCATATATTGTTATTTATGGCATGTGATGATCTAACTGTACATCGGATCATGACGTTTTTGTGGTATCTACAAAGATTTTCTGCCGCATTTTTTCAGAAATTTCCCACGGAAAAATATTTTCACGATAAGGCGGTGACACTCTATGAACTCTACCAATCTTGTCCTCTCGTTTCTTGATTTGAAGAGATATTTTCTTATATTCATCAGGGTGATAATGCTATCGCTGCTACCTTTGATTTGAAAAATGTGGCCAAAATTTGTATTCAATGAACGTTAAACGATGCTCATGATGATAACAGAACAGAACTCTTTTCTCAGGATTACCGATAAAGCTGATTAAGCTATGCTAATGATACGCGCTATCTTTTATTTTCTATCATGAAGCTTCTAGACGAGTGTAAAATGTCTTCGTTGACATTCTGGTGGGAACAGAAAACATTAAATCCTGCTATATATGGCAGGCATATGCTATTACCATAATTTTTGGATTGAGAATGTACCTCAGAATAACAAACTAACCAAAGGCAATGAGAGTCAAAAACGTTTTATTATTAGGGTTATCCTTTGTATCAGTTAAAGCCTCACCAATTGAAAAACTATGGAAACGGTTTTTAGCCAATGTGCCAGCTGAAGAACAAATGGTAAACACAACCACTTTCGTTTATCCTCAAACGCAGTCAGCAGAAGTGTTTCCAATGGATACATGTAAAGGTATTACATTGGAAGATGCTACCATAGACCAAATGCAGAATTATTTTGATAAGGGTGTCTTGACGTCAGAGGATGTTGTCCGCTGCTACCTGGACCGCTATTTTCAAACTAACTCGTATGTTAACGGTGTGATGCAGATCAATCCAGATGCTATTTCGATTGCTCAGGAAAGAGATCGTGAACGGGCAGCAGGAACTGTTAGGAGTCCATTGCACGGTATCCCCTTTTTAGTCAAGGACAATTATGCCACGAAGGATAAAATGGATACCACATGTGGTTCATGGATGCTATTGGGTTCAGTAGTACCTCGTGATGCCCATGTTGTGTCCAAATTGAGAGATGCTGGTGCTGTACTGTTTGGCCACGCCACATTAAGTGAATGGGCAGACATGAGATCATCAGACTACTCTGAAGGCTACTCCGCTAGAGGTGGCCAAGCACGTTGTCCTTTTAATCTTACTACGAACCCAGGTGGAAGTTCTTCTGGTAGTGCCGCATCAGTCGCCGCCAATATGATAATGTTTTCATTGGGAACCGAAACTGACGGTAGTATTATAGATCCTGCAATGAGAAATGGTATCGTTGGTTTCAAGCCAACCGTCGGTTTAACTTCAAGATCTGGAGTAATTCCAGAGTCAGAACATCAAGATTCAACTGGGCCCATGGCTAGAACTGTTCGTGATGCGATATATGCTTTCCAATACATGTGGGGGGTTGATGAAAGAGATGTATATACTCTGAACCAAACTGGTAATGTTCCAAGTGATGGTAATTATGTGAAATTCTTGACTGATAAAAGCGCTCTAAAAGGCGCTAGATTTGGTCTCCCATGGAAAAAGCTTTGGACGCATGCGAAAACTGATGAAATTCCTAGGCTTTTAGAGGTTATCAAAATAATTCAAGATGCAGGGGCTACCGTTTATAACAACACTGATTTTGGAAATTTAGATGTGATCTCTGATGAAGGCTGGAATTGGGACCTGGGATCGGCAAATGAGAGTGAATTTACTGTGGTAAAAGTCGACTTCTACAATAACATCAAAACCTACTTGAGTGAACTGGAAAACACGAATATTCGCTCTCTGGAAGACATTGTCGCATATAATTACAAATTCACTGGCAGCGAAGGTGGGTACGATAGTACAAATTCTGCCTTCTCATCCGGTCAGGATTCTTTCTTAGACTCTTTGAGTTGGGGAGGTATCAAGAATGAGACTTACTGGGAAGCTGTTGAATTTGTTCAAAGGACTTCCAGAGATGAAGGTATTGATCATGCACTAAACTACACGGATCCTAACACTGGTGAAAATTTCAAGCTAGATGGTCTGTTGGTTCCAAGTGGTTTGTCAATTACCTATCAGCAAGCCGCCAAAGCTGGTTACCCGATGATTACCTTACCAATAGGAGTGAAGAAAGCCAATGGAAGACCTTTTGGTCTTGGCATAATGCAATCTGCATGGCAAGAACCTCAGTTGATTAAATACGGTTCCGCTATCGAAGATTTGTTAAATTACAAATGTAAGCCACAGTACTATGAATACTTGGCAAAGAATATCCCCGTTATTTGAGATGAAAATCGAGTTTATTTTTGTCAGAATTCTAATCGTTCGCTTTTCCTTTTGTTCGTTCACTGTATTTACTAATTTTCAGTGGTAATATGTTTCACGAAATTTTTATTATTGCCATTGTGCGGTACCTCGTCTTGCGGCCTAAAAGATTGTAATACTTTATGTAACTATAGATATTTACGTTTCAATTTAATTAATTTGATTTTATTTCGTCCGGATGAATTTTTTAAGGGCAATATACTGCGATGTATTAACGCTGATGAATCAATACTGCTGAATTCCCAACTAACATATTAAAACATGATTAAAGGAAGCCTTTTCAGCTGCTGAAGTAGCCAATAAAAACAACAAGTTCCGAACGAGATTCGGGAACGCTCGCCCGATATATGCTAAACTGAAGCTGCATGTAGCCCGCCAGTCTCGATAATATACTTGTGTGCCGCTTGCGAGAAATTGGCCCCGAAAACCTTATTTCCTGCAAGGCGTCTTAGCAAATAAGGGGTCGCGGGGTAATGCAGCGTGGGGGCACTGTGCCTGTCGGAATCTTTTTTGGTATTTGCCTTTGTGCCTGGGTCCCCACGCCATCCCACCACTCGGTTGCTCTCTTCTTGGCGTGGGCACCGTCCCAGTAGAATAAGCGCAACAATCTTCTACATTTCGCTACCTTCAGAGAAATCATCGTGTTTTGGGGGGTGGGGAAAGATGGGATGGCTACCAGCTCAAAATCTGAAATATCACCCAATTTCATTAAGTTTCATATATAAATAGCAAGCAGCGATTGTAGAACTGTAGAATTGTCGAATAGATTTTTCTCGGTATTGTTCTTCACATTCAGGGATAAAATAGATATAAAAAGAAAAAAATTAACAATATAAGAAAATGACAAAACAAGACGAAACAAAAACTACCAGTTTGAATGCTAAAACTCTCAAGAGTTTTCAATCTGCCTTACCAATACCTACTTACAACAGAGAAGGTGTTAAACAAGGGATCGTCCATCTAGGGGTCGGTGCATTCCACCGTTCCCATTTGGCCGTTTTCATGCATCGCTTGATGCAGGACCACAATTTGAAAGACTGGTCCATCTGCGGTGTTGGTTTAATGAAGGCAGATGCTGCGATGCGCGATGCCATGAAGGCCCAAGATTGCCTGTACACCGTCGTGGAGCGCGGTATCAAAGACGCCAATGCCTACGTTGTAGGTTCCATCACCGCTTATATGTACGCACCCGATGATCCAAGAGCTGTTATTGAAAAGATGGCCAGTCCAGACACACACATTGTATCTCTGACCGTCACCGAAAACGGTTACTACCACAGTGAGGCAACAAACTCTTTGATGGCTGATGCTCCCGAGATTGTCAACGATCTGAATCACCCAGAGAAGCCGGACACTCTCTACGGGTACCTGTACGAGGCTCTATTACTGCGTTACAAAAAAGGCCTCACTCCCTTCACCATCATGTCGTGCGATAACATGCCCCAGAACGGTGTCACGGTCAAGACTATGCTTGTTGCGTTCGCCAAGCTAAAGAAGGATGAAAAATTTGCTGCTTGGATTGAAGACAAGGTCACTTCTCCCAACAGCATGGTTGATCGTGTGACACCACGCTGTACCGACAAGGAGCGTAAGTATGTCGCTGACACATGGGGAATTAAGGACCTATGTCCGGTTGTTGCCGAGCCCTTCATCCAATGGGTTCTTGAGGACAACTTCTCTGACGGCCGTCCTCCTTGGGAACTTGTTGGCGTCCAGGTCGTCAAAGATGTGGACTCCTATGAATTGATGAAGCTGCGTCTGCTTAACGGTGGGCACTCCGCTATGGGATACTTGGGATACTTGGCAGGCTACACCTATATACATGAGGTTGTCAACGACCCAACTATCAACAAGTATATCCGTGTTCTAATGCATGAGGAAGTTATCCCATTGTTACCCAAAGTGCCAGGCGTCGATTTCGAAGAGTACACTGCGTCTGTGTTGGAAAGATTCTCTAACCCAGCAATTCAGGACACCGTTGCCCGTATCTGTTTAATGGGCTCAGGTAAGATGCCTAAGTACGTTTTACCCTCCATCTACGAGCAGCTGCGTAAACCAAACGGCAAGTACAAGCTATTGGCCGTATGTGTCGCTGGTTGGTTCCGTTATTTGACCGGTGTGGACATGAACGGAAAACCATTTGAAATTGAGGACCCTATGGCCCCAATTTTGAAGGCAGCTGCTGTTAAGGGCGGTAGAGATCCCCACGAATTGCTGAACATCGAAGTTCTTTTCAGTCCTGAGATTCGTGAAAACAAGGCCTTTGTTGCGCAGTTAACCCACTCGCTCGAGACAGTCTATGATAAAGGGCCACTTGCCGCTGTGAACGAAATTCTAGATCAAGTGTGAGCTTGAAAAACGATCTGCGCACCTCGATTGTAATGATTAGATATCTTGTATAGATTATGTATTTTTTGTATGTTTTGTAGTTTTGTTAGTCAAGTAACGTGTCACATGCCTGTAAGTATGCACTCTTCATTTAGCAAGTACTCAAGAACTTCCGTCTTGTGTAGCCATCACCATCGCCATTGGCATCGCCGTTTATGTTTCCAGCAATATAGTTCTCCGCTTCCATTGATGAAAAAGAAAAGAAGTGCGCACTACGTTATATCAGTTGAGAACTTTTTCGTGATGCAGATATATATGCATGAGCATAAATCTCCAAGGCTCTTCATAAATTCGTGAAAATTAAAGTAACATATTTTTATGTAAGATATAATATACAACGTTGCCCTCCCAAGACAAACATATGCACTCAAAGATCAATCAGAACTCTTCGAGAACTTCAAAAATTTCTTCCAGTCCTTCTTCTGAGTCGCAACTTCTTCGGAAGAGCTTCCTCTCCTTGAAGGTGGCACCCAAGATGCAGATTTCCATGGTTTCACACCGTCCTCATACAATAGTTGAATCTCCTCTAGGGATAACCCAATTGTTTCTGGTAAGAAAAAGAAAACATACAAAAACATAGCAACCAAGCAGCCCACAAACACATAACCATAGTAGAAATGGATAGATCCGGTAATAAATGGTGTGAAGAAACCAATCAAAAATTGCCATAGCCAGTTAAAGGCAGTCGAAATCGACATAGCTCTAGACTTGACCTTCGAAGGGAACGACTCGGCAACCACAATATAAGCAACAGGAGCCCATGTACTTGCAAAGCAGAATATGTAGAAACAGGTAAACACAATCATAGCATTACCTGCACCCTTCGAAGAAGGAGCATCCTCACCGTGTGGGTAAAGACATTTCACACCGATACTTGCGAAAATGACCATACACGCCATCATCCCAGCTGCCCCGAATAGCAGACACTTACGACGACCAATTTTGTCCACGACCATAACGGCAATAATAGTGGAAAAGAAATTCACTGTACCCAGGACGATTGAGGTCTCGAAACCATCAGTAAGCCCGACTGATTTGAAAATGGTAGTTCCGTAGAAGAAAAAGTAGTTCTCACCGGTAAGTTGCAGGAAGGTCTGTATAAGTATCCCGGTAATCAAACGCTGAAGCACTTTGGTTTTCACTGAGAAAAGCTCTTTCCATGAGGCTTCCCCTAGCTCCCTTTGGGCAAGCACACCAGCAATAATTGCTTCTGCCTCTCCATGTACCCATGGATCTTCTGCTGAAACCTTGTTGATCTTGGCAATGGAAGCACGTGCTTCCTCATGTTTTTCACGTTCGATCAGATATCTTGGTGACTCTGGAACTAATAACATACCAATGATGATAATCAGGGCCCACAAGAAGCATAGCCCAAGAGGCACCCTCCATTGTGCGGTGTTATCGTATTTTCTTGTCCCATAAACACTACAGTAACCTAGGAAGATACCAAAGGTCATGTTCAGTTGATACAACGAGATAAGCCCACCTCTTAGGTCCTTGGGAGCTATTTCAGACAGAAGCATCGGACACAACACCGAACAACCACCAGCACCGAGACCATAAATAATCTTACCAACAAAGTATTGGTACCATTTGTGGCTTGAACTAATCTGGATAATAGCACCGATCATATACACCAACACCACGATCACAATTGCTAACCTTCTGCCTATTCTGTCGGCCAGTTGGGCAAAAATAAGGCCCCCTATGGCACACCCAATACTAAACATTGCTACAAGAAGACCCATACGCACGTTGCTCAAATAATACTCTCCAGTGCTGTGCTTGTAGGATCCGAAGTTCATTTTGAAATTGTCCATGTTGATGAAGCCTGCGGTAATACCACTATCCCAGCCAGGTAGAAACCCCCCGAAAGATATAGGAATACACAGTAGGTAGATGGTAAGATAGCCCAGAAAACCTCTCTTTGGGGCTTCCAGTTGCCCTATATTAAGGACCTCGTTATCATCGAGCTCATCCGACCACTCTTTCTCTACAGGTGGTGCCACATAAACGTCATCATTGGAAGCATCTCGAACGTTTGTATCACTCTCAACAGAAAATTGCGAGCTAGGCATGTTTTTTTTTTGTTGTTCTTTTTATTTTTTGTTTTATTATCCTTTGATCCATCTCAAGAGGAAGATCGATCCAGCCTGAAATAAGTTCCTACTACCTTTGCTTTTTATACCCCTCGTCGATGGCAATTGTTTGAGGGGTGAAGCGACAATCTTACACCATTGAGACGATAAATTTCGATCGGATAGCAGTTTTTTTTTTGGTACTCTTCCGAGAAGATCACCTTCAGAGACTGCTCTCCTTTCATTGGGTTCTTTTCGGTCTTACACACCAGTCAAGGACATTATTATCTAATTTTCTCTTCGAGGGCTTACGTCATGTTGGATTAGGCAGCACTCAAACTCACTGGCTAGCTAGCTGAGAAACCTGTGCACAGTGAAAGTGACCCCACACTGTCTTGTGCCTAGGTGCCTTGGTGCCTGTGCAGATGATTCCGGCAACCCCACGCTAGTAAACGCATACCCCACCCCCACATATTTCATTTAGCACCCCGAATTTTAACTCCGATACGCTGCCCTCGATGGCCTCAAAGTTAAACTAAATTTAGTGCTGCCAGTGAGATTTCGTAAGGAGAAAGGAGTTTGTCCTTAGAACTGAAGCAATAGGTTACAGCGGATGAATGAGCGGTGATTGAGGTTTCGTGGTTTTTGGGAGCATTGGCTTTCGTAAACGAAAAAAAATACTTACTACATACTTTACGAAAAGTTTTAATAGATTTGCGAGTATGCCAAAACATGGCAATGAATGTAGCGCTGTAGGAATGCGACAAGTAATCATAATCTAAGCGCGGTTTCTTAAAAGATGCAATCATGAACCGATGGGAGGTTAGCTTTTGTATTGATTCGGGAAAGCAGTCTGCAACTCGTACGCGAAGGTGCATTTCCTTTTCTTTTGCTTCTTTTTTTTTCTCTCCCATCTTCGGGCGCATTTTTATGATTAATGGTAGTAAATTCCCTTACTTGCTGAAATTTCTTGGTTTAATTACTTGATGATAACATCCGTTTTTTTTTAATCATTTACTTTGAGGTTCTGAGAATAGGCTTATTTCTCCTCCATTGTGATAATGTATTGCACACACTCTTTTCTCCTCTCTTCAACCTTTTTTCACTAAAAACCTTGCCCAAATTGGTTCGCTTTTTTCAATGTGCTCTGGATTCTCTTTAATGTCCTCAAATATAGATTCAAGATCGACTTCATGCGGACGTAAATATCTCGTCTTTTTGAATAGCTTCCAGAAAGTGAATAGCCCAATCGCTAATGGAATGATAAAGTATCTAGTAAAAATGACTCGATATCAAAGTGGCCGTGCATGAAGTTGTAAAAGCCACCGGTAAAGAGGAAAATGACGGACATGATACCGGAGAACCAGGCAGCAAAAGGGGCTATACGTGTAGAACATGGTAGATCTGACCTGCTGTACCCCTGAGCCTTCAAGGCCCTGTCCATGTGGATGTGATTCGCCGAAATTAAAATCCAGCGCAGCAGTGTGTTTGAAGATACCAATTCCTGGAACCACCCAAAGACAGTGGCCGATGACTCTGAGCACGACATGTACGCCAATGGCAAGAAACTGGAGATAAATATGACACCAACATATGGAATGCCTCTCTTACTCGTCTTCAAGAAAATCTGAGGGGCCTGATTTTTCGTGGCTAAGCAGAACAAATTTCTGGAACCTTCGATAATAGCCAAGTTCCCTGCTGACCATGCCGAAGTTAAGATCAATGCATTAACAATATGGGGTAAAACTTTGATCCCGGCTCTGTTCATTGCAATAACAAATGGACTGGACTTTGCAGTGCCCGTTCCAGTAGCAATCAACTTATCGTTGTATGGTACAATCAATGTTAGCACGAAGACTGTAACCAAGTATAAGACAATAATACGTAAAAAGACGTTTTTGGCACCGTGGAAAATTGCATATCTGCTGTTTTTGGTTTCACCGGCAAGAATGGCGATATTCTGAATACCGGAGTAAGAGTAAACCACAGAAGAAATAGCTGCCCAGAATCCTACAAATTTTCCTATATGGCCAGCCACCAAGTAATTTGCAAATGGACCGGGATCTCTCCAGTAGTGGAATCCCAGTCTTTCTTGGCCTTTGACACCACCTAGGTCAATAACCAACCCTGATATTATCAATATAAAGATCAGCACGAGCTTTAACCATCCAAATACGTACTCGATTTCACCGTAGAATCGAATTGTGTAAATATTTGTCGCCACGAAAAGAACTCCAAATACAGTTATAAATACTGCAGGGCTCACATCCGTCCAATATTTCATGATAACCGCCGTGGCTGATAATTCGCCAGGCATTAGTGAGGAATATGTAGATATCCAACCAAATGTGAAACCTACCGACTCGTCTATAAACTGCTCGGCATGTCTGATGGTTGCTCCAGTAGCAGGCATGAAAGAAGCTACTTCGGCAATAGCAATTTGATTACAACCGACAACAATACCAACAAATAAATACGCAATTAACAGGCCAACAGGCCCGATTTTCTTCAACGTACCACCGGAGGACAAGAACAGACCTGTGCCAAAAACACCGACAAGCGTCAACATCTTAATATGGCGCTCTTTTAGTCCTTGTTTAAGCCTTGTCCTATCATTGTAAAGGACTCCTTGCTTCGCCGTCTCACTCCCGCATTCAAGTTCTTGCTCATCGACATTTGTTTCACAGATCTTAGATTTTACCTTTTCTTGGCTCAAGCCAGACGCCTCTCCACTCTCAGACATTTTTCTATGCTGCCATTTTGAAAAGCATTTTCTTAACAGTAAAAAGTATATTCTATGTATTTATATAAGCAAATTCTTTGCACATGCTGAGTTTGATTTCAATAAACCTGGGAAAATATATCATCACTTCCCCTGCTTATCGTCTCAACTTCTCCCATATCAAAAACGTCTTAACGCTTTGATTGCTGTTTTATGCTGCACTATTCAGAATCTCTCGGCACTCCAAAACGCTCCGTTGATCCTGCTCTCGCTTTTAAGTTTTGTAGCCGCACTCAATCAAGTAATTTATTTTTTTTCCTTTTTCCGCCGCAACTAAACACAAAAGGGAACTACCTTCATTGGCAGCTCATTTCTTTATCTTGTATTGCAACCAAATGAAGATAAGAAATAGCAGAAGCTACGAGAGCAGATATGACTATGTGATGCCAACAATTGACAGTGAAGCGAATGAAATAAACGTGTACTGAGCTGAAATGAGCGGAGCTGAATATACTTCCGAACATATACCATGATTAATTAGTCTAGTCGAATTCGCAAAATTGAGCACATTTTTTATGATTTTTCCACGACCCTGAATAGGAGTTATCCTGAAAACAATTTTCTCCACATGGTAGTCATTGATCTTGGTACGTGTATGCAATGGCAGTCCGTCACTGAAAAATCACAGGTATTTGAGGTACAACCTCTCCAACATGACCGTCGCTTTACTCATATGTCTCCCGTCCCTTACTATTAAGAAACAGCATGCCTTACCTTTGTTTGTTCTTCCACTGCGCACTTCGGTCCATAAAACTCACAAATCTGTTGCTACTCAACGCCATCTCTTGTCAATGGTCGACGATGGTTATAGCGATCCCGCCGTATACAATGCCATAATGTCTTCTTTTTTTTTTCATTCATTCTAACGCTCTTAACCGAAAAAGTGAGGCTAACTAGAAAAAAAAAAATGTGTACGAGTTTTCTTACCAGATCCAGCGGCATGGCGTGAGCGCAAGTTAGCGGTCCTCGAGCGGACTCTTCCTTTTTGCGATGTCTCAAATTTTTTATATTAGCCTGCTCGAGAAAAGGAAGAGTTTTTGAAAGTAATCTTCCTATTTGTACTTTCTCATAATTTTTACGATGGTTTTGTTCTAATAAAGGTGAGTAAGTAACCGCGTCGAAAGTTGGCACTTGAACTTTTTTTTTTGAAAAGTATCAAGATGGATGTGTTGAAGAGAGAAAATGAATCGGACAAGTTTACTAAAATAGAGACTGAGTCTACAACGATACCAACCGGGTCAGATAGGTCTGACTCGTTACTTAGGAGAGTGAAGGACTCATTCAAGCAAAGCAATTTGCATGTTATACCAGAAGACCTTGAGAACAGTGAGCAAACGGAGCAGGAGAAAATTCAATGGAAATTAGCTTCTCAGCCCTATCAGAAGGTCTTGAGCCAAAGACACCTGACCATGATTGCTATAGGAGGTACTCTAGGGACAGGTCTTTTCATCGGTTTGGGCTACTCTTTGGCGTCTGGACCCGCAGCTTTGCTGATTGGTTTTTTATTAGTTGGCACCTCTATGTTTTGTGTCGTTCAAAGCGCTGCAGAACTCTCCTGCCAGTTCCCGGTTTCTGGTTCTTATGCCACTCATGTTAGTAGGTTCATGGATGAATCGATTGGGTTTACTGTGGCCACCAACTATGCCCTGGCTTGGTTGATTTCCTTTCCGAGCGAGTTAATTGGTTGTTCGCTTACAATCTCTTATTGGAACACAAGTGTAAACCCAGCTGTTTGGGTGGCGATTTTCTATGTTTTCATCATGGTTTTGAACATGTTTGGCGTCAAGGGTTTCGCTGAGACTGAATTTGCCCTGTCAATCATCAAAGTTGTTGCTATTATTATCTTTATCATTATTGGTATTGTGCTGATCGCCGGAGGAGGACCTAATTCTACCGGATACATTGGCACTAAATACTGGCATGATCCAGGTGCCTTTGCTAAGCCAGTTTTCAAGAATCTATGTAACACCTTTGTTTCCGCAGCCTTTTCATTCGGTGGCAGTGAATTGGTGCTGTTAACTAGTACAGAATCTAAGAACATCTCTGCCATATCCCGTGCTGCCAAAGGTACGTTCTGGAGAATCGCAATTTTTTACATCACGACGGTCGTCATTATAGGTTGTCTAGTGCCTTACAATGATAGTAGGCTGCTCAATGGTTCGACAAGTGAAGATATTTCAGCTTCTCCCTTTGTCATTGCCCTGAGTAATACAGGATCGATGGGTGCAAAAGTTTCTAACTTCATGAATGTTGTTATTCTTGTTGCAGTGGTTTCCGTGTGTAATTCGTGCGTCTATGCCTCGTCAAGACTAATTCAAGCTCTAGGTGCATCTGGCCAGCTTCCATCAATTTGTTCCTACATGGACAGAAAGGGGAGGCCTTTAGTTGGTATCGCGATTAGCGGTGTATTCGGCCTTCTAGGTTTCTTGGTCGCTTCAAACAAGGAAGACGAAGTCTTTACATGGCTCTTCGCTCTGTGTTCCATTTCATCTTTTTTTACTTGGTTTTGTATTTGTATGTCGCAAATAAGATTTAGAATGGCATTGAAAGCCCAAGGAAGATCCAAGGATGAAATAGCCTACAAATCTATGCTAGGTGTCTACGGGGGGGTTCTAGGATGCGTGCTAAATGCTTTGTTGATAGCTGGTGAGATATATGTGTCAGCCGCCCCAGTCGGTAGTCCCAGCTCCGCCAAAGCTTTCTTCGAGTATTGTCTAAGTATTCCGATTATGATTGTTGTTTATGTCGCACACAGGATTTATCGAAAAGATTGGAGAAATTGGTATATCAAGAGGAGTGATATTGATCTTGATACCGGTTGTTCCATCGAAAATCTGGACCTTTTCAAGGCACAAAAAGAGGCAGAAAAAGAACTCATTGCTTCAAAACCATTCTACTACAAGATTTACAGATTTTGGTGTTAGACTCTCTTGCATATGTAACTTTTAATAGATTTTGCAAATCGATTTCTATTTGTTTTTTCTAATTAAGCGTTGCCTAGCGCTTGATTAGCCATGCGGCGCCGCCGAGATCTTTCACGCAGGGTTTTTTTTCTCGCAGCACGGCATTCTGAAGTGAAAAATTGGAAACTGAAAAATTCGTCTCGAAGTTTTATTCATCGTACATTTTCATTGAAGTATTAGTCACACTTCTGACAGCAAAAAATGTCATCAAAGAACCTTTTCTTTACCGCTTGATTACACTTTTAGGATCAGAGGCTTAGTTCAACCAAGCTGATCAGAACCATTATTCAACATAATTGGAACCAGTCTATCACTAAATTGCGTGAAGAGTTGAAAAAAAGATGGTACGTCTTCCTTTAAAGCAGCTACTAGAGGATAATCCTAAGAAGGTTCTTGTACTTGATGGTGGTCAGGGGACAGAGTTGGAAAACAGAGGTATTAAGGTCGCCAACCCTGTATGGTCAACTATTCCGTTCATTAGCGATTCGTTTTGGTCCGATGAGTCATCTGCCAACAGAAAAATTGTCAAAGGAATGTTCAACGATTTCTTGAATGCTGGTGCCGAGATATTGATGACTACCACTTATCAAACAAGTTACAAATCCGTTTCTGAAAATACTCCCATCAAAACCTTATCAGAATACAACAACCTCTTAACTAGAATTGTTGATTTTTCTCGGGTTTGTATTGGTGAAGACAAGTACTTAATTGGCTGTATTGGTCCATGGGGCGCTCATATCTGTTGTGAGTTCACAGGAGACTATGGTCCTGACCCGCAAAGCATTGACTTTTACAAGTACTTCAAGCCTCAGTTGGATAACTTCAATAAAAGTGATAAGTTGGACTTGATTGGGTTTGAAACTATTCCTAATGTCCACGAACTAAGGGCCATTTTGTCTTGGGATGAGAGTATTCTATCTAAACCTTTTTATATCGGGTTATCTGTGCATGAGCACGGCGTCTTGCGAGATGGCACTACCATGGAAGAAGTTGCAAAAGTTATTAAGGGCTTGGGTGACAAAATAAATCCTAACTTTTCGCTTCTGGGAATTAACTGTGTTAGCTTCAACCAATCTCCTGACATTCTTGAGTCTCTGCATCAAGTTCTGCCTAATATGGCCTTACTTGCTTACCCCAACAGTGGAGAAGTGTACGACACTGAGAAAAAGATATGGTTACCAAATAGTGATAAGCTTAATAGCTGGGACGCTGTAGTTAAACAGTACATTGGCAGCGGAGCTCGTATCATCGGTGGTTGTTGTAGAACAAGTCCAAATGACATTCAAGAGATTTCCACTGCTGTCAAGAAGTACACTTAGTGTCCTTTTTACCATGTGGAATAATCTCAGCATTATTTATACGTTAAGAAGCCGACACTTTATTACTTTAGATATACTTTATAAGGCATGAAAGCCGCATTTTTCTTGCCCTGTACAAGAATTCTAGAGAAGCAGAACTCTTGATGCCATTTGCTAACAACATAGCAAATGATAATCTATCCGGTGAGGGTTCACGGTACGCATTAGTATGGCTGGTAAAAGAAAGCAGTCTAAAATTCTCTTCCTGGAAGATGTATTTTTTGCTATGGTCCGCAGTATAGGCAGGGCACTCCCTCCCTGGTAATGAGTCGTAATTAGTTTATATTTTCTGTGGTTGATTGTTTGAACCATTGGAAATTCGGTATTACCAGAGAAAAGACGGACCACTAGTTCGGACATCGGATATAACTTCGTACGATAGATAGCAATCAAGAGAAGTACCCTCCGGTTTATATACGCAATTGCAATTTCAATCTCTATTATGATATCATTTCTTTACTCTAAGCACGCCTCGAACCTCTGCCTTTGCTTGCTTCCTATTTGTCTCAGCTGATCATACAAATCACGATTAAACGTATCTGAAAGCGGGCTCCGATAGAGGAACGGCATGTCACCCATGAATGGTGCAGGAATCTCAATCGGCACCCTACAGGTAAGCTGTTATAATGAAAATTTGAGTTCGGCCAGGAATTTTCTACGGAATATCAAGTCTTTCAGATCTATATCCTCGTGGATAGATTGTGTAGTTTCCCAACTGATCGTTTCATTACAGCTATTGGATCAGAACGTTTTTTTGGCAGGTGTCGATATCTGCTCCTCAGCAGCTCTGTAGATGAGCTTGTTCCATGAAAGGAAGATATTGTCATGGTTGTCATCACCGATATCATTCTACAATCTACGATCTTGAGTGCATCCAAGAATATTTTAGAGCCGCCTATGACAGACGTTCAGGCATATCATTTCAGTGGTGGATATCATAGTCAAGAACAAACGTCATCTTGAAATTTTTGGTCTCTTCCCTTTTGAGTTCACCCACATGATATACAAATGGTTTATCGAGAAAAGATCATCGTTGTAGATACCGGGGCGACAGCTTGTGCTGCTGTCGCGCCTCATACGTACATGTTAGTGTTGATTTCTAGTCGTGCGATAGCCGGATAAAGGATATGAGCACGATTATTCGGTTCTTTTGAATGAAAATAACGGAAAGAAGGTAGAAAACTTCAAAAGTCTCTTTTTTGAGTGATGGAGATCATATACCAACAATCGATAAAAGAATAAAAAGTGTTACTAGGCCCTAAATACGGGGCCATGCGCTATATCGATGTCGAGTAATGCTGATCGTACTAAATCGGCGATGACGAATGCAAAGGAAGAACCTAAACATTCCGCAACCAACAAGTAACTTAACGCGCACTCTATGGAGGAGGGCGGAACACATCTTCTTTTAGTTCAGTTCTTAAATGAGCAAAAAAATTGATCGCTAAAGGATACTTCTCGCTCTATCAAGCGACCTAGCGGCCGATGGTCAAAGATTCAAATTTATTTTTCTATTAGATCGATGGCAACTTCATTGGGAGGTATAGTTACCGAGTACAGCATGTGAAGTGAGTTAAATAATTTCCCGTATGTGCTCAACGGCAAAAATAAGAGCCCCTAAATCGTTCTTCGATAGACCCAATTTTAATGAAAACTCCAAAGAAGATGAACATTGAGCTTCATTTGAGATGAGTGGTTCACGGAAATCATTCTTTTACACATACAGGAAACGCCTTTGCGTTCCTATACATCGTCATACGTACAAATGTATCATTATCAAAGAAGGAAAAAAGTGCACCTTCTAAAAAAAGAACGACTTTTCCACTGATGTTTCTTCGGCCACTTTGTTCGAATGGAACATCGCATCTTATTCGCATACGTTGGACTCACGGTTACCGCATCGTAAATTTGACAGTTTCCTTGCATATGAGCAAATATCTGTGCTTGCCCCTCTACCTATTCCCATTACTCCGGTAGTTGAACAGTACGGACCTTGGATATTTTCCAATTACATTATTCCGTTTTATTTTTTGGCCTTACCGCGAGGAGTCTTGTTCGAAAACCGGGTGCACTTTTGTGCGCTTTATATAACCCACAAGGGGGCCGTGCAAACAACATAACTTCAACTCGCAGCCTCTTCTATTGTTCATGAACAATGGGTTCCTAAAACCTGCATGTAGGAGGGTGGGACTCATGATTATTTGCACTCCTTCCTTATCAGTGTGCACTATGTACACTGTACTGTTTTTTGGCCCCTCTAGCATTGTATTTACCAGTACATTAACCATTCTTAGCGTGCCTTGGACAAGTTGCTAGGGTTTTTCTTTTGTCTTATTTGAGTAATTATATAAGCACGCCTAGTCATTTTTTTAACGACCCCTAGGGTCTTACAGTAGCCTGAAGATTTCTATGGTAGGACAACGGAAAAAAAGAGGAAGTAAAGCTCGATTTATATTGGGGCATGCTTCTTCTGTTGCAAAATGAGTTGGGGCTTATCTGGTTGTGTGAAAAAATTGTACTGTTACCGTGAACGCTGGTTTTTCTTCCTAGCTTTCCGTGGGGTTTATCCTTAAACCTAATAAGGTCGTGAGCACTTTTGCTGAGTTTTTTAGAAAGCAGCAATTTTCTCAAACGAAAAAAAAAACCAAAAAAAGGCAAAAATGGACTATAGGAAACCACTGATCTTAACTAGCCTGGTATAAGCCTTTCAAATTGCACCCCTTAGCTTGTAACACCCACTAGCATGTTGATTCGATGCCATTTTTGTTTGAAAAGAAACTCTTATTTTAGAGACACTTGTTTGTATAAATATTAGTCGTCCATCTCAACTATTTGAAAAGGTCGATTAACTCTTTTGTTATAGCATAAGTCTTTTGATATTCGATAAACAGAGACGAAAAATAGAACAGACATAGACTCTGTAATAAAGAACCCCTTTGTTATACACTCGTTATTAAAATTATGGGAAGGATTGCAAAGTTTCTTGGGAATCCAGGTGCTAGACCTGATGTTCACCACCGAGCACCCCTGATTGATTGTAACCAATTTGAGGAATTTGGTGATTCGAAGGACGATAAGAACAATGACATGGTCAAAGTTATTAGCAATAGTGATGAGAGTACAGATGACGAACTATGTAATGTAGATCTATCCGCAAGTGGTGCGATCTACACTAGTAAAGGTTTCACCGGGCTAAGTAAAGGTTTCACAGATAAATCCCTGGACTTTTTAGTGCGAGTGGGTGGTTCACAAGTTGTATTTTTCATAGTCTGGGTTATCGTTATCATTTGGATAGTAATTGGTATTGTTTACAACGCGCCTTTCAATTGGCAAGTCGTTATGCAGGACGGTCAGTCTATTCAAAGTTACGTCTGGGATACCTTATTAATGAGACAACAGCTAATGAGTACACACGAGCAAATATTGGTTTGTGGTAGATTGAGGTCAAGATTAGGTTCCTTCAAGAACTATTTAACTAGAAGTTCTCCAAAAGAAGGAAAGAAAGAAGATTGCACAGTTGAGACCAATGAGATTAACTCTGTTGGAGAGCACATAGACCCAGCTGTAGTTAGTGGAGAATTGCCGGTGGAAAATTGGTATGATCGTCTATCTAATCTAGCAAGTGAGTGTATGGGTTCGATCACGGCAATGGTGATCTTTTGGATAGGTATTTTCGTTTGGATTGGTTGCGGTGCAATTCCAAAGAACGCCGGTAACACTCCACCTTACACAGGTGAAACTTCTGGTAGTAATCCAAGGTTGAAAAAATTCAGTGATGATTGGCAAATGTATATTAACACCGCTGTGGCAGTCTCCATTTTAATCTGTAGTACTTTCTTACAGAATTTGAGGGCCAGACATGATGACTTCATTGGCAGATTTTTGATTCGTATCTTTGACATGGATGAAAAAATTGACTATCATATAAGAAAGCACTTTAATGACTTTAATACACCTCATCCAATTGTAACAGTCAAGTCCCATAAGAGATCAACTGCAAGAAAGATGATTGATTGGTATGCTGATATTATTGGCACTGGTGTTGGTGTTGCCATTGGTGTAGGTGTTTTTGCCGCCTGGATTGGTATTGGTGCGCCATTGAAGTGGAACGATAATTGGTGGTTGATTATTGGTACATACACAGGTTTAGTTGGGTTTTTAGACGGGTTCGTTTTAAGAGAAGTCTATTTTAGAATTGTTTCACACGAGGAGGAAAACTACTCTGAAGTGGCGAGGGAAGATCTTGAATTGTTTGAAGAATTGGGACTCGAGTGTCCGGAAGAGTTTACTGGTAAGGCTCCTGAGAGGAACTCCCTTAGCTACAGAATTTCTCAATATATTAATAAGATCTGTTCAAACCAATGGAGTGTGCTTGTATCTGTCTTGATTATCATCGGTTTGATTTGCGTTGCGTCTGGTCTTCGCTGGAGTACCACCGGTCAATTAATTGCTAACACGCCAACTATGATTATTGAAGAATTCTTCTTGCTTGTCCTATTACAAGCACATAACTGGGCAGACCGTCAAAGAAGAGTGGAGGTATCTGCTTTGTTCGCACGTAGACGTATTCTTCTAGCATACGTGCAGAAACGTTTTCCATCGGTTTGGCCTTAAAAAAGCGTTAATGAATATTCGATAGTTAGGGAGGAAAGGGTCGGAATTTTATCCGTGGGCGAATTCATTGGCATTAAGGAGGTTAGAATATTTCCATAGGGAGATACCAATTGACCTTAAGCTTTATTTAGATTACATATAGTCCCTCTTTTTCTTCCCTGAGTTTTCTTTTTTTTTTTGGATATCTAGCTTTCTTGATATATACAGACAAATACATTCAGGATAAAATGTGTTTTTAACTACGTGTTGTTCTTTATGTAAACAGATTGAACGGCACTGTATTGGCTGCTTTTATGGATTGATACGCACCATTGGCCGCATTTTTGATATGCTTTACCATCGCTATGTATGACAAAAGGAAATCAGAAACATGAATATGGATCATGTCTAACGTGCGTATATGCTGTAGAGGAAGCAACAATAAGGTAAATGACTAAGCTGCTCTGCCTGGATGCCCCAGCTTTGCCATCCTTGTTTGTCAGTCTTGTTTGTCAGCCTTGTTTGTCAGCCTTGTTGTTGAACCCTGCCGCCTGGAAGCGGGGCGTAGGATTTCAATCTGGAACTATCATAGTTGCGATCCTGTCAAGGGAAAATTTTTCGTCTTGCGCCGTAAAATCTGGAGTGAATTGTGACACAATACTGTTGCTCATACAGGGACTTTTACTGCTGACTAATGTATGCACTCCGCCTGTGACGCGATGATTATCTGTCAGTTTTTGCATCTGGAAAAGAAACGGCAATATAGGAGAAAAAGAAAAGCGAAGAAAAAAAAGATTAACAACTTTTCTCGAGGAAAGATGCTGTCGAGATCTTTAGTATAAATTAAGTCAATCCAGCTTGATCCTCCAACCATTCTCTTTTGAACACTCATTTCTGGCAAAGAATAAGCGCAACAACAAAAATAAGAGTGATAATTATGTCATACCCTGAGAAATTTGAAGGCATCGCTATTCAATCGCACGAAGATTGGAAAAACCCTAGGAAGACGAAGTACGATCCAAAGCCATTCTATGATCACGATGTCGACATCAAGATCGAGGCATGTGGTGTCTGCGGCAGTGACGTCCATTGTGCGGCAGGGCATTGGGGAAATAAGCAATTGCCCCTGGTCGTTGGTCATGAAATTGTCGGTAAAGTCGTCAAACTAGGGCCAAAATCGAACAGTGGTCTGAAAATCGGCCAGCGTGTTGGTGTAGGTGCTCAAGTTTTTTCGTGCTTAGAGTGTAACCGTTGTAAGAGTGATAACGAGCCATACTGTACCAAGTTTGTTACTACATATAGTCAGCCTTACGAAGATGGGTATGTGTCACAAGGTGGGTATGCCAATTATGTCAGAGTTCATGAACATTTCGTGGTGCCCGTCCCAAAAAATATCCCATCTCATTTAGCGGCTCCGCTATTGTGTGGTGGATTGACCGTGTACTCTCCTTTAATCCGTAATGGCTGTGGTCCAGGTAAAAAAGTTGGTATAGTTGGTTTTGGTGGTATTGGTAGCATGGGTAGTTTGATTGCCAAAGCTATGGGTGCAGAAACGTATGTTATCTCTCGTTCCTCAAAGAAGAAGGAGGACGCCATGAAGATGGGTGCCGATCACTACATTGCTACACTTGAGGAAGAAGACTGGGGTGAAAAATACTTTGACACTTTCGATTTAATTGTCGTTTGCGCTTCCTCTTTGACAGGTATTGACTTTAACGTTATGCCTAAGGCCATGAAGGTAGGCGGCAGAATTGTCTCGATATCTATACCAGAACAACACGAGATGTTGACGTTGAAGCCATACGGCTTAAAGGCGGTCTCTATTTCTTACAGTGCTTTAGGTTCGATCAAAGAATTGAAGCAACTCCTAAAATTGGTCTCTGAAAACGATATCAAAATTTGGGTGGAAACTTTACCAATTGGTGAAGCTGGTGTCCACGAAGCTCTTGAAAGGATGGAAAAGGGTGACGTCAGATATAGATTTACTTTAATCGACTACGATAAGGAATTTCCAAACTAAATTTTCTTGCTTTTGGGGTCTTTTATTTCCTTTTAGACTTCTCCTGATGCATCATAGAAGTGGATCTTCTTTTTACCTTACTGTGGAATGATTTGGTAGAAGAGTGGCGTTTCAATTGGCATAAGTAACATTATGAACATTTTTTTATATGGTTATAAGATATTATTTAAAAATTGACAATTTATGCGACTTTTCTTTGTTTTCCCTTTCTCTTTTTTCAAAATACCTTCAAGGTAAAAAAAAAAAAAAACTACCTACAAATTGTAAATGGAATGTGTATTATAAGGTATCGAACAATCCGCATATTATCAAGCCATTAAGGCAATAGCACCAATAGCAAAAACTCTCATGTTAATATTCAAGGATGTTCCCCCGTTTTTGTTTGCAGTGGTAGTGTGATTAGAGTGTGTTTGTGTGTGTTTAGTGGATGAGGATGTCATATGAGCGGCTGTGATAGGTTTCTTGGTAGACTTAGTAACCTTTTTTGTTGATGGAATGTGTTTTGATGTTGGTGCTGGTTTTTTCCTCGAAACAATGACAGTTTTGAGAGTAACTTCACCCTTGTCAACGACGTTTCTAATTGAAGACTTCGTGGTACTTGATGTCTTCTCTGAACCTTCAGTAGATGCCTTCATTGTTACTCTAGTAATGAGTGTCGCTTCTGGACCTGTATCTGGCGAAGTCTTTGTCCCTTCGGTTGACAAGTCCTCTCTAACTTCAGCTGTTGATGAGGTTACAGCAGTTGATAAACCGCTTTTCATATCAGATTCTGGCGCAATCCTTAAAGATTTCTGGGAAGTGCTTGAACTCCTAACACTTGTGGAAGAGGGGAATGTGGCGACATTGCTTGTGTTAGCATCAGTGGCAGATTTCATTCCGTTTCCGCTTACAGTCGATGTTGCCTCTTTTTCTTTGCAAGTAGTTAAGGTAGAAGCGTTTATATTTGTTACGGCAGTAAAACTGATTATGTCTCCACTTTTGGTGCAACCACTTGAACATTTTATAGCAATTTCCTCCTTGAAAGTAGTCTCTCTACTTGTCATTGCCGTTTTGGTGATATTGGAATAGAAGCCGGCGCTACTACAATTTACTGTCGAGGTTACTGTTTTGATTTGTGTATCAGTTATAAGAACAAATGATACATTAAAGACACCTGTAGGTTGACTAACTTTCGAAGTTGGAGTTGAAACAAATGTGGTTGAAGATGTCGCAATTGCAGACCCAGTTGGGGAAGTTACAGTAATAACAAAGCTAGAAGTTGCTGAAGACGAGTTAGCAGTAGCTAAATTACTTACGAATTGTGCACTAGATGTGGATCGCGGAACGGTGGAGACAGTCAAACTCATGATTGCTAATGAAGAGCTAGCATCTGCTGAATTACTTACGAATAAGGTGGCGACATTGGAGGAAGTTGGAGAGGCATCGAAGCTAACACAACTAGATGTGACTGGTGAGATATTAGAGGCAGTCAAACTGATGGCAGCTAACGAAGAACTAACGGTGGTGGAATTGTTTACGAATGGTACACTAGCGACCGAGCTGGAAGTTGTTGGCGAGGCTTCAGAAGTAATCGGGCTGGATATGACCGATGAGATTACTAAGGAAACTTCAGAAGCAGCCTGGCTGGAAGTGGCCGATGAGGTCGCCGATGGAACTTCTGAAGTAGCCTGGTTGGAAGTCGCTGATGAGGTCGCTGGAACTTCGGAAGTGGTCTGGTTGGAAATGACTAGTGAGGTTGCTGATGGAACTTCAGTAGTGCTCTGGCAGGAAGTTGCTGATGAGGTCACTGGTGTAACTTCGTACGCGGTTCTGTTCGAGCTATCATGACTCGAAATAATTAACGAGGTCGCTGGTGGAACTTTAGAAGTAGCCTGGCTGGAAGTCGCCGATGAGGTCGCCGATGGAACTTCGGAAGTGGTCTGGTTGGAAATGACTAGTGAGGTTGCTGATGGAACTTCAGTAGTGCTCTGGCGGGAAGTTTCTGATGAGGTCACTGGTGTAACTTCGTACGCGGTTCTGTTCGAGCTATCATGACTCGAAATAATTAACGAGGTCGCTGGTGGAACTTTAGAAGTGATCTGGTCGGAAGGGACTAGTGGGGTCGCTGGTGGAACTTCAGAAGTAGCCTGGCTGGAAGTCGCCGATGAGGTCGCCGATGGAACTTCGGAAGTGGTCTGGTTGGAAATGACTAGTGAGGTTGCTGATGGAACTTCAGTAGTGCTCTGGCGGGAAGTTGCTGATGAGGTCACTGGTGTAACTTCGTACGCGGTTCTGTTCGAGCTATCATGACTCGAAATAATTAACGAGGTCGCTGGTGGAACTTTAGAAGTGATCTGGTCGGAAGGGACTAGTGGGGTCGCCGATGGAACTTCGGAAGTGGTCTGGTTGGAAATGACTAGTGAGGTTGCTGATGGAACTTCAGTAGTGCTCTGGCGGGAAGTTGCTGATGAGGTCACTGGTGTAACTTCGTACGCGGTCCTGTTCGAGCTACCATGACTCGAAATAATTAACGTGGTCACTGTTGGAACTTCGGAAGTGATCTGGTCGGAAGTGACTAGTGAAGTGGCTGACGAGGTCGCCGATGGAACTTCTGAAGTAGCCTGGTTGGAAATGACTAGTGAGGTTGCTGATGGAACTTCAGTAGTGCTCTGGCGGGAAGTTGCTGATGAGGTCACTGGTGTAACTTCGTACGCGGTCCTGTTCGAGCTACCATGACTCGAAATAATTAACGTGGTCACTGTTGGAACTTCGGAAGTGATCTGGTCGGAAGTGACTAGTGAAGTGGCTGACGAGGTCGCCGATGGAACTTCTGAAGTAGCCTGGTTGGAAGTCGCTGATGAAGTCGCTGGAACTTCGGAAGTGGTCTGGTTGGAAATGACTAGTGAGGTTGCTGATGGAACTTCAGTAGTGCTCTGGCGGGAGGTTGCTGATGAGGTCACTGGTGTAACTTCGTACGCGGTTCTGTTCGAGCTATCATGACTCGAAATAATTAACGAGGTCGCTGGTGGAACTTCTGAAGTAGCCTGGTTGGAAGTCGCTGATGAAGTCGCTGGAACTTCGGAAGTGGTCTGGTTGGAAATGACTAGTGAGGTTGCTGATGGAATTTCAGTAGTGCTCTGGCGGGAAATTGCTGATGAGGTCACTGGTGTAACTTCGTACGCGGTTCTGTTCGAGCTATCATGACTCGAAATAATTAACGAGGTCGCTGGTGGAACTTCAGAAGTAGCCTGGCTGGAAGTCGCCGATGAGGTCGCCGATGGAACTTCGGAAGTGGACTGGTTGGAAATGACTAGTGAGGTTGCTGATGGAACTTCAGTAGTGCTCTGGCGGGAAGTTTCTGATGAGGTCACTGGTGTAACTTCGTACGCGGTTCTGTTCGAGCTATCATGACTCGAAATAATTAGCGAGGTCACTGGTGGAACTTCAGAAGTAGCCTGGTTGGAAATGACCGATGAGATTACTAAGGAAACTTCAGAAGCAGCCTGGCTGGAAGTCGCTGATGAAGTCGCTGATGCGACTTCGGAAGTAGTCTGGCTGAAGGTGACTGATGAGCTCGCTGGTGTAATTTCGGACGCGGTCCTGTTGAAAGTTGCTGATGAGCTCGCTGGTGTAACTTCGAACGCGGTCCTGTTCGAGCTACCATGACTCGAAATAATTAACGTGGTCACTGTTGGAACTTCGGAAGTGATCTGGTCGGAAGTGACTAGTGAAGTGGCTGACGAGGTCGCCGATGGAACTTCTGAAGTAGCCTGGTTGGAAGTGGCTGATGATGTAACTGGTGTAACTTCGTACGCGGTCCTGTTCGAGCTATCATGACTCGAAATAATTAGCGAGGTCACTGGTGGAACTTCAGAAGTAGCCTGGCTGGAAGTCGCTGATGAAGTCGCTGATGGAACTTCGGAAGTAGTCTGATTAGAAATGACTGGTGAGGTTGCAGATGGAACTTCAGTAGTGCTCTGGCTGAAGGAAACTGATGAGGTCGCTGGTGGAACTTCGGAAGTGCTCTGGCTGAAGGAAACTGATGAGGTCGTTGATGTAACTTCGTACGCGGTCCTGCTGGAGCTACCATAGCTGGAAGTGACTGATGAGGTTGCTGATGGAATTTCGGAAGTGGCTGATGGAATTTCGGAAGTGGCTGATGAGGTTGCTGATGGAACTTCTGAAGTGTTCTGGCTGGAAGTGGATGAGAAAGTTTTTATAACATCGGTGGTTTGACCGGAATTCGTCCTCAAAGAAGTCAGCTGAGCGCTCTCAGAACTGGCAGTGTCGACCGATGGAGCGACCGATTCAGAAGAACTTGCCTTAGAAGAAGGCGAGGGTTCAGTAAACATTGTAGAAGAACTTTTGGACGCTAACATGGAGGATGTCGAGGACATAACTACACCGGTGTTAGAAGAAATCACAGAGGGTTCTAGCACGGATAATGTTACCGGTGGCTCTGAAGATGAAACGACTCCAATTGATGAACTGACTCGAAGGGAAGATACCTTAGTAGCGCTACCGTCTGATGAACTAGTACTTGTAGTAGAGCTTGAAGACTGTGCAGTTGCCGAGAAAGGTACACTATATCGGTTTGAGGGGTTACCGTATGATAATCCAACATTGCTGACCGATGCAGTAGGAATAGTCGATGATGTATATGAAAGAGAAGAAATAATGGAAGCGAGGGATTCTGATGATATAATTGAAGCAATTGTAGCAGAAGAGAGAGTTGAGCTGGATGTTATTTCAGGTATAACAGAAAACACCAACGTACTCGAACTGATTTCAACAATTTCTAAAGAAGTGGTGGTTGTAGAACTTGTAGTACTGGTAGTACTTTTAATACTTGGGGTAGTCGTTTTAGTAGAACTAGTGGTCGCAGTAGTGCTACTATGAGACGTGGTGGTGACTGTCGTCGATTTTGAACCGGATGAACCCATCTCGATGCGGCAAAACTTCCCTTTTTTGTTGTGACCGTTTTTCAACCATAGAAAGTACCACATAATGCAAAGGGAATTGGGACCTTTATAGGCTGAACTTTATATAAAGTCAATGTTTCATTTTACACTCCAACCTCTCTGCGAGATGAATATAGGCAAAGATGAGACTAAGAAAACATGCTCTCCAGAAACTTTAATGATCACTACTGAACAGTCTTCGCAAAAACGCTTATTATTGAATCGCTGTGAAATAAATTCAAATGCAAAGTATTTCAAACGAGCTTCATGAAAAGGCTTATTTTCAATCAGATCTGCGGACCCGCATTCAGAAAAGCCGTCTTAACGAAAGGCACAATTTTGAGACAATAACAGAGAATAGAACAATGCGGCACAGCTGTGTCGCAGATGATCTTTAGCACAATAGGGTGGAAGACAGTAGTTTTCGAGCTACATTTCTTTCAATTAAGGAAACTAAGACACATTTTGTTCGCGTGCATTCCGAAAACATGACTACTTCGATCTATCTAAACTATACTCTTTTCTTTCCTATCATTCGGTTATATACGCTTGGTAATGGCTCTGGAATACTATAAAAATTATAAAATCTGATGTGAGTTCAAGAGCATTGCTTTGCTTGTTTTGCTTGCCCCATTAGATACATTTCTGATCTTGACTGCGCTATAAACAGATAAATAACATGGTTTAAGCGTGGACTTTCCCGCTTACAAGGCATTGCAGCCTGCTTCATAGAGCCAGATACACATATTTCCTAAAACAAGAAAGCTGATGGTAAACGAGAAGTCGGGGTTTTGACTATTGCGCTTCGCCTTCCACTTTATCAATTATGACCGTTACTGACAGGTATCGTATAAAAAAATGTTTAGAAAAGATTGCATATTCGGGAAAGTGTCTAAGTAGGTGGACTTATTCCCCAGACAGAAAATTCTGAATGATCCCGAAGAAACAGAAAAGGAAGGAAGATTTAGGTTTTTGAAAAGCTTAAGATTGATTTTTTTGCCTCAAGAGGAAAAACAAAGTTAACAAAATCAGTTTTCCCAAATGGATGGCGCCATGGAAGTTGAAAAACAACGAAGTAAGAAATTTTCAGGAAGTTTTTTCCATTCTAATGATCTTATGAAATCAGCTATCATTTTTGTGCTGCGCGTTTAATGTGACGCAGTGGGCCGTGTCATTTTAAACTTTCTCGTGCCTTGACACTTTTTTGTTCTGTATACGACGGGGACATCGACCGAATAAGATCAAAGAGATCTCGAAATAAGATATGACAGGGTTTAAAGGTTGCATTTTTTATTCATATTCTCGAACTTTCTCAGTGCACGAAGGGAACGAGGCCGGTAGAAGTTCAGAATAATTAGAGTTACATATCTATACCGGTTAAATTATACGCAGACAGTCGTTACCTCATGCCCAGGTTCACGTTCGTTGGGCTTACAAGTTTCATTCTGTTGTGTCGCCTTCTTTCTCCTGCAACAGTATCCTTACGTTGTCTGTTCATGTACTCTATGTAATGAATGAGTAGGCTTTGACACCCAAGTTCTTCTGTCAATGGAGGGATATTATTTAATCCGAATGATCCTTGGTCCGTTGAATACTCGCCAAGAATAAGGTGAGCCTCCTGAGAAACCCATCTGAAAATAGATGTGGCAAATTCTCTGGTATAATGAGCGGCCACAAAATTGTAACCGTTTTGCTGTTTTCGATCAATTTTCATCCTGTTTTTGGCGATTTTGATCACATCTTCATCTAAACGATTTAATTCATAATCTGTCAACAGAGTTAATTTATAATGATCGTTGATTACCACGGGGGAATAAGTGACATGCCACCTAAGATTTAAACCATTGACCTTAGTATCCAAATCCCTGTATCCCTCTCGATGGGTCATCGCCAGCGAGTTGGGTTCTGTAGACGTAGCCCCTGCGAAGTTGTAATCTATGTTTGTTCGACTGAAACTTTTATATATGTCATAAAGGGGGACTTTGTACAATATCAATCCGCTGTTCGAAGCAACGATCTTTGCCACAGCATAAGGCGGAGGTTCGTCTGCCGTTCTTAGTATGAATTTAAAAATTTTATAATATGGTTCATCTCTGACCCTGTTATTGTGGCGGCCTGTTTTGCAAAACGGTAGAGTGCAATTAACGATTTGGAATAATGGGATACCAATCGCATCAGGGCTCAGCTCATACGAATGCTTCTTAGTCTTTTCGAAATTTTCAAGGGAATGCTGAGATGGAAACATGTAAAACCCATCCTCACCGTTTATTTGAGCAATGGGCATTCTTCTTTCTCTATTAAAATGAAAGCACTCTGGGAGATTTTTGTTGTCGGACATCTCAATCTTCAATCTCTGCTCATCTTTGAACCCATCTGCGACACTTTTCAGAATATATCTACTTAGTGAGCCCATATTCACAGTTTTCTTGAAGGCCTTGTAATTGTTACTTATTATCTTTTTAGTTACTTTTATTTTGATAAAGCATATCAACTTACAGTGGTTGGAAACACTGTCGCCTTTTCAGGTCGTCTTTTATATTACCTAATATCCGTGATTAAGCCAAGATGGTTTTCTTTATAAGGAAGGACCCACTTGCGCCTCTGCTGCGCCAAAAAAATCATCATGCGCCTTGTCATCCACAATGCACAAAGGACCGAACCGATGCGTTTTCTAAGACTGACCACAAGCCGGAGAATAACAAGGCTAACTGAAGTGGTTAGACAATTGCTACGCCGTCTTCGTTACCAGACTCGCTAGTTGTGTATTTTTCGTGCGCACGCACCCTTGATTATGTCGGAATGCTCACCTATAGGCACTTCAAATGGCGAGGTTTCTAATTTTTACATGATAGGCAATTGAGCTTTCAAGGTAGACCTCTCAGGTAATCAAGCCCGCAAACAAATCTGTAGAATGAAAAGGCGCGTTAATAGCTTCAATGGGTGCTGATTTGGATTATGAAAGGGTCTAAGAAATTATCGGAGCATTTAAGAGGCTGCGTTGCCCGATCACATATCAACTCATGTGTTAGGCAGATATCTCCATTCACCAAGGAGATACATTCTATTGGAATAAAGTTGTGCATGATTACGTGCGTGCCGATTGCTAGGTATTTCGCAAGTGCATGATGTTTTTTTTTATGGAGTTCTAATGATCCATTTTTTTTTTATCAATATCATCATTCCAAATGTTTACATTTATATGTGTATATATGTATAAATATATGAATGAAACTATTTATAGAGTTAAGAAAGCGTTATATCGTGAGGTAGTAATCATGGCTGCTCAATTTTAACATGGTCACCATTCTTGGCAGAAGATCTCAAAAATGCGTCCACACAAGCCAAATGGTGGAAGGCAGTTCTTGGTGTGCCCAGGTATAGGGATTTGTCCTTCTTGCTGACAGCTTCGTGGAAATTTAGAAACTCAGCGTTGACACCGAAACTTTCATCATTGTCAACTTTCAAAATTTGTTCATCGCCATTATCTTCAGCTGAACCGCCTAATCTAACTTTTACAACGGGGTCTTTCTTATCTGACAAATCGACTGTAACGGTACCATTTTTGCCATACACTTTTAAGAAAACAGACTTCTCAGTGGCACCAAAAGCAGAGCCATATGTGAAACTTCCAATTGCGTCTGTGTCCTTTAACTGGACAGTAGCAAAGACGATATCATCCGCACCAGAACGTTCACGCACCTGTCTGGTTAGTGCGGAAACAGATCTAAATTCGCCCAATAGGGAAATAACGAGAGCCAGTTGATGAACACCGCCATCGGAAAGAAATCCTCCAATGTGTTCAGGTTTTTGTCTCCAAGTAGTGGTCAAATATTTATTTTCAGTGACAAAGGGGCCGGTGGAATTGTGGGTGAAAGCTACGACAGGCCCAATTTTCTCAATCTGTTCCTTCGCGGTTTTGATACATGAGAGATATAACCAATTTTCAGCCACACCGACAGGTAAGGGTGTAGACTCTGCCAATTTGACAATCACCTTTGCCTGCTCTAAATTAGCGGCAATTGGTTTCTCCAAGAGAACAGGCTTACCTGCCTTAATTGCCTTCTCGACAATATCGGCGTTAAATTGAGCAGGTAGCAAGGCGTCGATGTAGTCCACATGAGGATCCTTCAAAATTTCATCCAAGTTGTCGTAAACCTTATCTTCAGGAACCTTGGCGAGTTTTGCAAAATCTAAGGCTTTTGCCTTGTGTCTATTGAAGGCAGCAACGACCTTGAATTCGTCAGGAAACTCCTGATAGGATGGCAAATGTCTGTCTCTAGCAAAAATACCTGTACCGACAATACCGACGTTCAATAAGGGCATATTGTTGTAGTTCTTAGTTTGTTTCTTGAGGGATGTTTGTGGTCTAGACAAATTGTCAAAACGAAATGTTCGGAAAATGTAAAGAAAGTTTATTCACATGTATTAGTCTCTCCTTTATATGGGCACACTGGCATTTATGTATTATGATACATGTTTGTAGTGAAACTTCAACGGGGGGCACAACTCCGCTTATTCACCGCCGGAAAACGGAATTAAGCGGTGTTATTGCTCACGTAATGAAACGAACGCTAGTTTAGTTTGAATGAGAAGGGGAGAGCATCTACGTAGTAGTTCTATTTTTTCGTATGTGCAAACCTTGACTGGAGTAAAGGTTCTTTGGCTTGATTTGTTTTTGCTTGGGTGGGGGGGTGATTATATGTATCTAAAACTAAATGTATTTAGCAACAGCCTCTCCATCATAAATCGTGAAAGGCAAATCCTCGCCCACGACGGCAATTGAAAGGTTGTCCACAGTAAGGGATTCGTCCCTTAGTGACTGACTGATGGCCTCGACGCCGGCTTTGATAAGTTCATCCGGGTTCCCGTCAATTTTTATGAACGTGTCCAAGGTCCTCTCCAGATAGGTCTTTGCTCCTTGGCTTCTTGCACCGATAGATGTACCGTATAGCTCCATGACATTCCCAGAAGGTTGAAATTCTAGAAGATGGGCACCGCTCTTGTCATACCCGATGATCAACAAACCAACACCATAGGGTCTACCGCCGTAGGACTGTGTGTTCTTCTGCGCTTTATCGCAAAGCAAATGGCCTGCTCTCTCGACGGCGAGCTTCCTGTTGAAGACCAAACTGGAATAATTACATTGCTGTCTCAAATAATTGCTTAAAACTCTGGCATCTGGAGCCAAACCAGCCAACGAGAGCCCCATGTGCTCGTCACATTTGATGATTTTTTTCTGGTATGATGACAATTCGTCCGCATTTCTTTTCAACGCTACCAAAACAGCATGAGTGTTAGAACGTAACCCCACAGTGACGCTCCCTTGTTTGATGGCTTCCAAGGCGTATTCTACCTGGAAAAGACGGCCCGTAGGTGAAAAAGTGACTGTATCCCCGTCGTAATTGTTTCTAAACATGCTTTTTCGAGTGTATATATGGAGGCCTGATCAATGAGTCTTTTTCACTTCACTTGATCTCACCATGTAACAATTCACACCACTTAAACATAGTGGCGTCCTGATTCTTTTTTTTTTATCCTTTGACGATACCTTTTCTTGGACTTTAATTTTGCCACTCTAGAATAGGGCTTTTTTGTAGAGGTTATTTTCTATATTTATCAAGGGCATTTTTATAATGTCTAGGTCTTTTGTCATTTTATAAGGAAGCAAATTTAGGGCTCTATTTGCTAGCCCTGACCCTTTTTTCTTTTTTTGTTTCTTGTGAGTAAACTGTGAATTAGAATAAGTATTGATTATATAGAAGTATGTTGACACAATACTGAGTTAGCTCCATGTGCCATAGACGAACTCTTCGAGTTAATATCGAGCATGAATGAAGCTAAACAGGAATCCAAGGTACCGGCTGTGATACCGTCCTTGTTGAAGAATTGGATACTGCATATAGTGTATGCTACACTGGACCATATACCTCCGTTTGTGTGGGAAATTCTACACGTCATCACTGACATTTATTTCTTTTGGATTCAAAAGCTGATTACCTATATCAGACCGCGCTCGAGAGTTATTTATTATAATGCTATCAAAAAACTGGACGAATGTGATACGTATCAAATGTGGTGTCAGCAAGCGTCTGTAGTGGATGAAATAACAGGTGCGAATCTATGGCGACGGAATTTCTTTTCGAGGAGGTACGACTTCAACTCCGTCATCGAACAGTACACGATACTGGAAAATACCTTAAGGGACGAGAAGTACGATGTAGTCAAGGAAAAGTTCTCGACCACGGGACCTTGCATGTTGAGGAATTTCGCAGGAATTGGAGATAAGAAGTTGTTCACGAAATCCTTAATGGGCACGAAATTGCTCATTGAACAATATTTGACTCGGATACTCGAAGGCTTGGACATATTGAATAATGAAACTTTGACGCCAACGTCTTTTTTTCAACGGTGTAAATTGTCATTAGGTACTACAGCCTTAATTTTGCAAGGTGGTTCGTTATTTGGGTTGTTTCACTTGGGGGTGATCAAGGGTTTATTACTACAGGATCTGATGCCTAATATCATAAGCGGTAGTTCCATGGGTGCGTGTGTCGCAAGTTTGTTTGGCTGCCTGTCCAACGATCAGCTGAAGCAGTTATTGATGGATGACAACCTCATAAATATCATCAAGAATGATGTAGATTTATTGAAAAGCTGTGGATATGGTAACTTAGAACAGCATTTAAATCTAGGAACACTGATTCAGAACCTGATACATCATGGTTACTCTCAAGATGTTTACCTTTTTATCCGGTTTGTTATGAAGTATATAGTTAAGGAGAAAACGTTTGAAGAGGTCTACCAAATCACTGGAAAAGTATTTAATATTGTCATTCATCCAACGGATAAATCATGTCCTAATTTACTAAATTACGTTACGACGCCAAACGTGCTAATCAAGTCTGCAATTGAATGTTCACTTGGTTCGGGTGTAATTTCACAGGATACATCGTTGTTATGTAAAAATTTGGAAAATGAAATCGAACCATTTCTCAACATCAATAAGGACAAACAAGTTAAATTTTTGACCCCAGAAAACGCTACCAATCCGAGTATAACGGAAAGCCCTTATACTAGGCTAACGGAATTGTTCAACGTTAATAATTTCATTGTTTCTTTGGCAAGACCATACTTGGCACCATTGGTGGTGAATGACTTGAAGCACGAAATCAAGACGTCAAAGTATTACTATTACAAGCATTATCCGAACATGCCTCCTATAAATGCCAATACGGTAGGTAGAACACACAGACCCTTGTCGCAATCGCCGGCAAAGGCATTAACTGTCGAAGAGATAGAAACAGAGCCCATGATGAGCCCCGTACCGCCAAGTTCGGCGGCAGCTAATGATTCAGCAGAATATATAATCCCAGAATTGGGCATACCGCAGCTGAATTTTACTGAAATGGAACCGTTGGCGTTCAAGTTCAAATATCACTTGGAGAGAAAATTGAAGAATATTGCTACCATGGAATTTAGACATAGGATGGAGGTGTTGGACAATTTAGGATTATTATGTTCCATGATAAAAAGGCTGATTATTGATGAGAAAACTCCCAGATCGGCTACCGAGATTGCCGTGGTTCCTAGAATGAAAAGTTTGTCATTAACAAGGATTATTGAAGGTCAGTTGGATAATATTCCATATTGGATAAAATCTGGTGAACGAAGTACATGGCCTGCACTAGCTTTGATAAAGACAAGGTGTGCAGTCGAATTTAAACTGGATGACATAATAAGGATAAGAAGGAGTAGATGATAAGGTCACCGTTTGTTTGTTTTTTTCTTGATAGAGCGTTATTTACACATATCTTCAGTGATATTGTTGTCGATTATATTTAACGCATACAAAAAAAGAAAGAAAAAACGAAGGAAATACGAATAAGTAGTATAGCCCCTATATAGTGTTCTGTATTATTCAACGATAAAATAATTTCGTTGATTCCTTTTCACTTAGATACAGGTATTCGTTCTCGACCACATGTAAGTTTGTATTTGGAAGAGTTGCGATGGGTGCTCCACCCCTACAAACATGCAATGAGCCCGTTACGTCCTTTGCAAATCCGCTTTTCAAAGGGTTTAAATTCAAATTAATCACTGACTTGATGAAAGAAGTTTTGTAGAAGTTTTGCAAGTTAGAGGAACGAAGGGGGAAATCGTAATCATCTATATTGAATATGTCCGAGTTGGAAACGATGATTAGAACTTGACATTGTTTCAGGAGAGGTGTAATAAACTTATTGTTCAACTCTGAGTAAGTCAGGCCATTGATGAGGGATAATAGCAGTTCTGGCTGCTCTATGATGACAATAATGTCAGCTGAGGCGTTTTGAATAGCGGCTGAGAATTTTTCCAGCAGGTCGGCTAGTATTTTATCTCTTGACCTATTTACAACGGTATTAATCATGAAGTCAGATAGGAAATCTAAAACAGTGTAGCTGTTGGATGGGATTTTCAGCTTGTTTAATGAATTTTTGAAATGGTTCTGCTCGTGAATAAACGACGCAACAACGGCATGAGAGTGAGTTGCTGAGGATAAGGACGATGGAACGGACTCATTAAGAGAGCCTGGAAACCCCACAACATGCGCCTCTACCAGTGCGTTGATCAGCCAGAGCGGCTGGGTGGAGGATTGATGAGTGATAAAGAATAGGTTGTGAGAATTGCTATTTTCGAACAATTGAGCAGGCATGACCGATTGGTCACTGAATAAGACCAAATCTTGTCTTTGAACACCACTCATAGGTCTCTGGTTAGTTGTTGTGAGGGAGGTTGGACAAAAATTTCCCTCTGCTCTGACTGGAATCACTTGGCACTTCTTTTCTTCGTTTTTTCATTTTTCATCTTGTTCTCATCGCTTATTAATTAATGTCTAGAAAAAATGCAAAGATACAAAGCTATAGATGTGAATAAACTAATACAAAACAATAGTTACATTTAAGTGCCAGTTTCAACGGTGCGAGGTCAATGGTAATGATTACCAACGGCTAAGACTTCTTCTCCGCCTGGCATCCGTATCCCATTGGTTGCGCATGAAAAGATCGCAAGATTCAGCACTGTGTGAAGTTCAGTACTCATGCTCAAAGCAAACAGTCGTACTTGTGTGCACATTGTCATTCAAAGTAACATAATATATGCTTCTTCAAATCTTGATTATTTTGTTACATATTTTTCATGTTTAGCTTCTCCGACAAAACAATAACGTTATAAACTTGAAGCAAGGTTGAATCAATACAAGGAAATGATAAAAAAAAATGCATAAGGGTATAAGCAAGTATCCAAGTGTATACCGCACTATGCGGAATACAGACCTCGACGTGAGGGAATAATGTGGTAACTTGATATGCTCTCAAGCGCTCCCTTCAGTGATGTGACCCTATGTCGAAAATTTACCCGGCCGCCGTTTTTTCCTTGACGCCTTTTTAGGGAGAATCAACTTTCACCAATAGAATTATAATATAACACCTCGAGTTGACAGCAAAGGATTAGATAGCTCACCAACTTTGTATCACAAAGATCACACATCAGCGGCAACAATGGGAGGTATACTTAAAAATCCATTGGCCTTATCGCCAGAACAGCTGGCGCAGCAGGATCCGGAAACGCTAGAGGAGTTTAGAAGACAGGTTTATGAGAACACACAGAAGAATGCCAAATTGACATCGACCAAAAGGAACGTACCGGGGCTAGGTCACGCAGAAGAGGAGGTAGAAATAGTCGGGACGTCCAAGGGCTTCCTTCCAAAGGACACTCTTTCACTGAAGCACGAACAAGACATGTTGTCAAAGATGACGCCGGAGGAGCGAGTTCAATGGAATCAAAGAAATTTGGCGGAAAACGAGATAACGAAGCAGCAGTTCCAAGACATCCATATAGACGAGCCCAAGACTCCCTACCAAGGCGCCGTCGACCCTCATGGGGAGTACTACAGAGTCGATGACGATGAGGACGAGGATAACAATTCCAGTGATAAAAAGCCTGGACAGGTGGCAAACGACGATATCGACGATTTGTCCCTGGGTGAACCGGAGTTCGAGATCAAAGAGAACAAACAGCCAGATATCGAGACGAATGACGAGAATAACGAAGATTCAACAGAGGCCAGGCATAAAAAATTCGAAGAAATGAGGAAAAAGCACTACGACGTAAGGGCAATTTTTAACAAGAAAGCTCACCAAGCATCAGAAGACGAAGACGAAGATGCTACGATAACAAAAGAACAATAAAATATGACACCTTTATAACGTTTTACTTATATTAAATATATCCCCATTTTTACTCCTATTGGGTATACAAATGCACACGGTTGTTATCACGCGGAACGAACCGTGTTTTCAACGAGCTTAATACATGAAAAATTTCCTTGATGAGCTATGATAAGCAGGCGGGAGCATTGTTGCATCACCGCCGTCAGCACGCATCTATCACCATAACGTTGCAAATTTCCGTAGTTCGATGAGTGGCATGAAGAAGTTCAAAAAGGTCGAGAAACCACTGTCGCACACCAGACACTATTCGCTATGCATACCCTCAACGCTAGTAGCTGATTGTCGCAACCTCTCACAGATCACGCATAAGGTGTACCATGTGGCCAAGGTTGCATCATTATTCAATGTTTCTGAGCTTGTGATCCTTGAGGACAACCCACAGAGGAGCACGTCCAAGAAGAAAATTTCGAATGCGAAACTAATACTGGCACTTTTACAATACTTTGTCACCCCTCCATATCTTCGTAATACTGTGTTCAACGAAAAATTCAGGCCTTACTTGGTGGCCGCCTCGAAGTTGCCAAGGTTGTCCACACTTCCTTTCACCAGATACGAAAAGCAAGATCACGGCCGCTATAGGGAGGGTCTTACCATCAAGATGCAGAAACCCACGTCTGCCCGCAAAAAGACAGGCAAGGAGTTCAAACAAACCAAGTACATTAATATAGGGAAACCCGAAGCATTGGCCCTGCAGAATCAGTTGGTGCCGATAAACGCAAGAGTCACGATCGACACAATAACAAGAAAAATCGTATCCCCTCAGGAGGCCTACGGTGATTTTACAGGATTGGACTCGCACTATGGATACCACACTCGTATAGCGTCATCATTCACAGACTTGTTCATGAAGGGCCCCTTAAAAGAAGGGTATACGCAATCAATATATGTTCCTCTAACCACGAGAGACACTCCTATTCCTGCATTGTCATCATTATCTGCCGCCGGAACTTCTTCTAACATTCTGCTGGTGCTTTCTGCATGGGACACCCTTGCGCGGGCATTTGAACTTGATAAGGACCAATTTGAAGAGTGTCAAGGCCCTCAAGAATTCTTTGACGCCCAGTTGCTATGTCCCGTGGCCACCCGGGACGTCATGGATGCGATCCCCATGACACTGACCACACTTTCAACGTTATTTTGACCTGACATGACCCCTGCGCAATAGATAAATACGTATATATTAGAGACACAATCATTATCATTACTGTCACTTTCCACTGCTCGTTGGAAACGACCAAGCTTTTTTTTCTCTTTCCACTTTTCCTCGCCGTTGAAAAATTTTTCAATGAAAAAAAGAGCTTAGGAGGGAATGAAAAACTTTAGCTACTTTTTCGTAGTTGCGTTTATAGCTGAGTAGAATAAAAGGGAAAAAAGGAGAACAAGGCACATATTTGCAATCTTCACACATTAGCCTGCCAAGCCCCAGATCTACGAAAATGTCCCGTTTCTTTTCGTCTAATTATGAATACGATGCTGCCAGTTCTTCATCCGAAGAAGATCTTTTGTCTTCATCCGAAGAAGATTTGTTAAGCTCTTCCTCTTCTGAGTCTGAATTGGAACAAGAGTCCGATGATTCTTTCTTCAATGAGAGTGAAAGTGAAAGTGAAGTTGATGTAGACTCTGACGACTCTGATGCAAAGCCTTATGGTCCTGACTGGTTCAAAAAATCCGAGTTTAGAAAACAAGGTGGAGGTTCAAATAAATTTTTGAAAAATTCCAACTATGAATCCAGTGACGAAGAATCTGATGACGAAGATAACAAGAAGGTTGTTAAATCTGCCAAGGAGAAACTACTGGATGAAATGCAAGATGTATATAATAAGATCTCTCAAGCTGAGAATTCTGATGATTGGTTGACTATTTCCAATGAATTTGATCTGATCTCGCGTCTTTTGATTAGAGCGCAACAACAAAACTGGGGCACTCCAAACATTTTTATCAAAGTTGTTGCCCAAGTGGAAGATGCTGTGAATACTACTCAACAAGCTGACTTGAAAAACAAGGCTGTTGCCAGGGCTTATAACACCACAAAACAAAGAGTCAAGAAGGTTTCCAGAGAGAATGAAGACTCAATGGCCAAATTCAGAAATGATCCAGAATCCTTTGATAGGGAGCCAACCGCAGATTTGGATGTTTCTGTCAATGGATTCAAAACTTCATCTCAAGGTGATGAGTTAGCCGTGGAAGAAGGGTACTTTACCAGACTGCAGACGATTATCGATTCAAGAGGTAAGAAAACTGTTAATCAACAATCTTTGATTTCCACTCTGGAAGAACTACTGGCTGTGGCTGAAAAACCATATGAGATTATAATGGCTTATTTGACTTTGATTCCATCAAGATTCGATGCCTCGGCTAATCTCTCTTATCAACCAATCGATCAATGGAAATCTTCATTTACCGATATTGGTAACTTATTGTCTATTTTGGACCAAACTATCGACACATACCAGGTGAGTGAGTTCGCTGATCCAATCGATTTCATCGAAGATGAACCAAAGGAGGAGTCCAATGGGGTGAAGAGAATTTTGGGTTCCATTTTCTCATTTGTTGAAAGATTAGACGACGAATTCATGAAATCCTTATTAAACATCGATCCACATTCTAGTGATTATTTGATTCGTTTAAGAGACGAACAGCTCGTTTACAATTTGATTTTGAGAACTCAATTGTACTTTGAAGCTACTTTGAAAGATGAACACGACCTAGAAACAGCTTTGACTCGTCCATTCGTTAAGAGATTGGATCATATCTATTACAAATCTGAGAAGTTGATAAAGATTATGGAAACTGCTGCTTGGGAAATCATACCAGCTCAATACCAATCCAAATTCACTTCAAAAGACCAACTAAATTCCGATGATTACGTCGACAATTTAATAGACGGATTATCGACAATCTTATCCAAGCAAAACAATATCGCTGTTAAAAAACGTGCTATTTTATACAACATTTACTACACTGCATTAAACAAAGATTTTCAAACCGCAAAGGACATGTTATTGACCTCCCAAGTTCAAACTAACATCAACCAATTTGATTCCTCTTTGCAAATTTTATTCAACAGAGTTGTCGTTCAATTGGGTTTATCCGCCTTCAAACTATGTTTAATTGAAGAGTGTCATCAAATCTTGAATGATCTTTTATCAAGTTCCCACTTGAGAGAAATTTTAGGCCAACAATCCTTGCACAGAATTTCCATCAATTCTAGTAATAATGCCTCAGCTGATGAACGTGCTAGACAATGTCTACCATACCACCAACACATCAATCTAGATTTAATCGATGTGGTCTTCTTAACATGCTCTTTATTGATCGAAATCCCAAGAATGACTGCATTCTATTCCGGTATTAAGGTTAAGAGAATCCCATACTCTCCAAAATCCATTCGTCGTTCTTTGGAACATTATGAAAAGTTAAGTTTCCAGGGTCCACCAGAAACTTTGAGAGACTATGTCTTATTTGCTGCCAAATCAATGCAAAAGGGTAACTGGAGAGACTCTGTCAAATACTTGAAGGAAATAAAGTCTTGGGCCTTATTGCCAAACATGGAAACTGTTTTGAACAGTTTAACCGAGAGAGTACAAGTCGAATCTTTGAAGACTTACTTCTTCTCCTACAAGAGATTCTACTCAAGCTTTTCCGTTGCTAAATTAGCCGAATTGTTTGATCTTCCAGAGGATAAAGTTGTCGAAGTTCTACAATCTGTTATCACAGAACTAGAAATTCCAGCCAAATTGAACGATGAAAAAACTATTTTCCTTGTCGAAAAGGGTGACGAAATTACTAAGTTGGAAGAAGCCATGGTCAAATTAAACAAAGAATATAAAATCGCTAAAGAACGTCTTAACCCACCATCAAATCGTCGTTAATCAATAAAAAAAGAAAAACACCCGGAAAAAGCATTCTTATTGAAAACTCATTGTAGATAGAAGAACAACATCAGCTACTAAAAATAATATAGAAAGCAAGTAAACATAGCAAGAATAGACCATATCCACTTTTGTTTTTATTCTTAATATTGCTCATCTTTTTCTCCCGATTCTTTCAACGACCTCTTTATTTTCAGTTTTAGAATTTGAATCTAATCGTCTTCACTGTACATTACACATAAGCAATATATAGTTTTTTTGTTACGTAAATGCTCTTTATAATATAATACAAACTATTAAACTTTAACGGCTATGCAGTTTTGCCATTATTACTCTACAAAATACATATTTTTGAAGTGCATAAATAATAAATGTCAAAAACTTCTTCGTTGCTCCAAAAACGAAGTCTTTATTATAAATTTGGAACCAAAGTGGCCTTTAGGTGCTATGCTATAATTGAAGTATATGTTTGGTATTATCATCATGCCGCACGATAACAATTTCTTTGCAGGAATTGAAAAATTTTTCATTTTTTTACGCTGGAAAAAAAAGAAAAATGAAATTCACTAAAAAAAAAAAAAAAAGATGGGTCTATTCAAACCGGACAGTTCAAGTATATTATAGTTCTACAAGGGACTATAATAGTGATCAAAGTTGGCGCAGTTTAAATTGTGAGTGGCTAACAAACTGAGTAGATCAAAGTGGCAGATAGTTCTAACGAAAAGTAGTTATTTGTACGCCACTTAACCACAGCGACACAAGATTTCAACTATAAACAGAGCCATCGCTATGTCTGCTTTACCAGAAGAAGTCAATAGCACGTTGCTTCAGATCGTGCAAGCATTTGCTTCTCCGGACAACCAGATACGTTCAGTTGCTGAAAAGGCTCTTAGTGAGGAATGGATTACCGAGAATAATATCGAATACCTTTTAACTTTTTTGGCTGAACAAGCCGCCTTCTCCCAAGACACTACTGTCGCAGCATTGTCTGCTGTTCTGTTTAGAAAATTAGCGTTGAAAGCTCCTCCTTCTTCAAAGCTTATGATTATGTCCAAGAATATAACACACATTAGAAAAGAAGTTCTGGTACAAATACGTTCCTCCTTGTTAAAAGGGTTTTTGTCAGAAAGGGCTGACTCAATTAGGCATAAATTATCTGATGCAATTGCCGAATGTGTTCAAGATGATTTACCTTCGTGGCCAGAGCTATTACAAGCTTTAATAGAATCTTTAAAGAGTGGAAATCCAAATTTCAGAGAATCGAGTTTCAGAATCTTGACGACGGTACCTTATCTAATTACAGCCGTTGACACTAACAGCATTTTACCAATTTTTCAGTCGGGCTTCACTGATGCAAGTGATAATGTCAAAATTTCTGCTGTTACTGCATTTGTAGGCTACTTCAAACAGCTGCCAAAATGTGAATGGTCAAAATTAGGTGTTTTATTGCCAAGTCTTTTGAATAGTTTACCAAGATTTCTAGATGATGGTAAGGATGATGCCCTTGCCTCGGTTTTTGAATCATTGATTGAGTTGGTGGAATTGGCACCAAAATTGTTTAAGGATATGTTTGACCAAATAATACAATTTACTGACATTGTCATAAAAAACAAAGATTTAGAGCCTCCGGCAAGAACTACTGCGCTGGAACTATTAACGGTATTTAGCGAGAATGCTCCTCAAATGTGCAAATTGAATCAAAATTATGGACAAACTTTGGTGATGGACACTTTAATCATGATGACAGAGGTGTCCATAGATGACGATGATGCAGCAGAATGGATAGAATCCGATGACACCGACGATGAAGAGGAAGTTACATATGATCATGCTCGTCAAGCTCTTGATCGTGTTGCTTTAAAACTGGGCGGCGAATATCTGGCTGCACCCTTGTTTCAATATTTACAGCAAATGATTACATCAACCGAATGGAGGGAAAGATTTGCGGCTATGATGGCTCTTTCCTCTGCTGCTGAAGGTTGTGCTGACGTATTAATAGGTGAAATCCCAAAGATCTTAGATATTGTGATTCCCTTAATTAACGATTCTCATCCAAGAGTTCAATACGGATGTTGTAATGTTTTGGGCCAAATATCTACCGATTTTTCACCTTTCATTCAAAGAACTGCACATGATAAAATTTTGCCCGCCTTGATATCTAAATTAACATCAGAATGCACTTCGAGAGTTCAAACCCATGCTGCGGCAGCTCTCGTCAACTTTTCTGAATTTGCCTCTAAGGATATCCTTGAACCTTACTTAGACAGTCTTTTGACGAATCTGTTGGTTCTTTTACAAAGTAACAAGCTTTACGTGCAAGAACAGGCCTTAACAACTATTGCATTTATCGCCGAAGCAGCAAAGAATAAATTTATCAAGTACTATGATACTTTAATGCCCTTATTATTGAACGTTTTGAAAGTAGACAACAAAGACAATAGCGTTTTGAAAGGTAAATGCATGGAATGTGCCACTCTGATTGGTTTCGCTGTTGGTAAGGAGAAATTTCATGAACATTCTCAAGAGCTTATCTCAATCTTGGTTGCTTTACAGAACTCAGATATCGACGAAGATGATGCACTCAGATCATATTTAGAGCAAAGTTGGAGCAGAATTTGTCGAATCCTTGGGGAAGATTTTGTTCCTTTGCTACCGATCGTTATCCCACCTTTGTTAATCACTGCCAAAGCAACACAGGACGTCGGACTAATTGAAGAAGAGGAGGCTGCAAATTTTCAGCAATATCCAGATTGGGATGTTGTTCAAGTTCAAGGTAAACACATTGCTATTCATACATCTGTTCTCGACGATAAGGTGTCTGCAATGGAGCTATTGCAAAGCTACGCGACACTTTTACGCGGCCAGTTTGCTGTATATGTTAAGGAAGTAATGGAGGAGATAGCTTTACCATCGCTTGACTTTTACTTACACGATGGTGTTCGTGCTGCAGGTGCAACGTTGATTCCTATTCTATTGTCCTGTTTACTTGCGGCAACTGGTACCCAAAATGAGGAGTTAGTACTATTATGGCATAAGGCTTCCTCGAAAATAATTGGTGGGTTAATGTCGGAACCAATGCCGGAAATTACACAAGTCTACCACAACTCTCTAGTAAATGGCATCAAAGTGATGGGCGAAAATTGCCTAAGCGAAGATCAACTAGCAGGATTTACTAAGGGTGTTTCTGCAAACTTAACGGACACTTATGAAAGAATGCAGGATCGCCATGGCGATGGAGATGAATATAATGAAAACATCGATGAGGAGGAAGACTTTACGGACGAAGACCTCCTCGATGAAATCAACAAATCTATCGCTGCAGTCTTGAAAACCACAAGCGGTCATTATCTAAAGCATTTGGAAAATATATGGTCCATGATAAACACTTTCCTGTTAGATAATGAGCCAATTTTAGTCATATTTGCATTAGTGGTAATTGGTGATCTGATTCAATACGGAGGTGAGCAAACCGCTAGTATGAAGAGTGCGTTTATTCCAAGAGTGACTGAATGTCTTGTTTCTTCAGACGCTCGCATTCGCCAAGCTGCTTCTTATATAATCGGTGTTTGTGCACAATATGCTCCATCTACATATGTTGACGTTTGCATACCGACTTTAGATACACTTGTTCAGATCGTTGACTTTCCGGGCTCTAAGCTGGAAGAAAATCGTTCCTCTACTGAGAATGCCAGCGCAGCCATTGCCAAAATTCTATATGCATACAACTCCAACATCCCCAATGTAGACACATACACAGCGAACTGGTTTAAAACGTTGCCAACGATTGCTGATAAAGAGGCTGCTTCATTCAACTATCAATTTTTGGGTCATTTAATCGAAAATAACTCGCCGATTGTATGCACACAATCCAATATCGCTACGGTAGTTGATTCAGTTATACAAGCTTTAAATGAGAGAAGTTTAACTGAAAGGGAGAGTCAAACTGTGATAAGTTCAGTCAAGAAATTGTTAGGATTTTTGCCTTCTAATGATGCTTTGGCAATTTTCAACAGATATCCAGCAGATATTATGGAAAAAGTACATAAATGGTTTGCATAAAGAAGTTTAATAAAAGAACAATATTAAGTAAGTAATTCTCTGTAGGGAATATTAATAAATATTGTCATTCTTTTCTGATTAGGTAAAGTGTACATAGTGTAACAATAATATGATTCTTAATCTACCAGTGATAATCACGAATAGGATCTCATAAAACTTGCATTGAAAAAAAAGAAAATTATACTTTACAACTTTTCATTTTTCGTAAAAACTATCTCGCAATGGTAAAATATTAAACCTTATCGAAAATAGGAATTATTATGTAGGTATCGACGTCTCCTAAGCCAAAGCAAAACCGACACCAGCGGCGATGGATAAGGAAATGACTGAGGTGAAGACGACTTGCACCAAGTTAGCTTTAACGTTGGTAGCAGCACTCTTTTTGGTGGAAGAAGAAGAAGATGCTGAAGAAGACGAAGAGCTGGAAGAACCAGAGCTAGACTTGGCAGAGGAGCCTGAAGCCTTAGAAGAGGCAGAGCCAGTGCTGGTTTCAGTACCCGAGCCCAAATCAATACTACCGGAAGCCGAGTTAGTACCCAAACTACCAATTTGTTTCAATGCGGAAGAGCAACTAGCTTGTGTGGTAGCGGTTTGTAAAGTAGCAGAACCACTGAAGTCACAATTAGAGTCGCTACCACCATTACTTTCATAATACAAGTTCAAAACAAAAGACAGTTGTTCCTTTGGACTACAGAATGAGTAGGCACCGTATTCACCAGAAGTACCGTTTGCTGAAATACCGCCACAATTTCCTTCAACTTTATCGCAGACATAGTTGAACAAGTCCTGGTAGTCATCAGAGTCAACATCGTCAGAGACAACACAACTGTTGGCTGCGTTCATACAGGAACATAAGCCACCGTTTGGAGTTGGTGGCAGTGCGGTTGCAACGGACCAGTACTTGCCAGTAGCTGGGCAAGCGACATCACTTGTGGTTGCAGAATAAGACTTAGTGTTAGCTGAAGTTGGAGATATCTTATTGATTTCTGAGGAATAGTTGTTGAAATCATCTAGAGTTTTGACATCACTACCGTCAATACTCACTAAACCGTACTTATTGGTTTCTTCGAAATACATGTAAACAATACCACCTGACCAGACATCAGTCATATTAGAACCGTATAAGGCTTCAACTTCAGTAAATAATCTTGGTCTAACCTCGTTACAACCATATTCAGAGAAGAAAACTGGGATAGACAAGTTTTTGAATTCCGCAGTTCTGTCAGCATAACCGGAAGTTTTAAAGTCAGACTTACCACACCATTCGTACATATTGATACCGTAAAAGTCAGCCTTAACATCGTCGTCACCGCAAGCAAAGTAATCAGCCAACTCAACTCTGGTTTTTTCATCATCGTTGGAAGAGTAACCGACTGGAATTTTTCTGTAATCCTTGTCGCTAATGTATTGTCTGACGTCTCTAATAGCAGCCTTAACGAAAGCAGAGGCGTCTGTGTTTGTATAGTTGTTAGTAACTTCATTACCGGCAAAGAAACCCAAAACGTTGGTATAATTAGCAAAGGCGTCAACAACACTTTTGTAACTGTTGAACAAGTTAACAGTCCACTTTGGTTCGTCTCTATTGATGGAAGTATCTGGGGCCGATAAATCAGCGATAACGTAGATGTCAGCATCGTTCAATGCTTTCAAACACTGAGAATGATCTAGAGAGGTATTGATCGCATAAACACGGATTACATTGGTGTCCAATTTCTTGAGGTATGGAATATCTCTGGAACAGCTGTCATAATCAGCCAAAGGATCATTGATAGTGGAGCCGGAGGTTTGGTTTACAGTATCAGCTTGGTAAGCAACACCTCTCATGTAAAACTGGCTACCATTGTTGGAGTAGAAGAACTTGTTCCCGACAACTTCAATTGCCGGAACATCGCCAGCTGTTGCGACACCGGCAAAGAAAGCGGCACCGGTGGCTAACGTTGTGAGAGACTTAAACAACATTGTTAGGGTTTAGTTATCTAGTTGTTTTGCTGTATCACACTCCTAAAAAAAGTAAAGTGTTTAAAATAGTTTAATAGAGCGACACATATATTTAAGGATATTTAATATGTTCGAGGAAAAATAACCACGACTTTTCCTCTTAAATAAAAAATCCGTGTCAACAGCAGTAGAAGGAAAAGTTTTCAAATCTCGAGGATTATCGGATTACTTTACTAATAAACCGCGCAGCCTGTTTGAGAATACCAAAAGTAGAAAATTCCTCGCCATTTTTCCCGACTTTTCTTTTTCTCTTCTCCACCTCTGCGGCACGAAAACCGAGTGCAGAATGAAAGGAAACAAAACGCGAGCCGCGAAAAAAACTAACTAAAAGTACGCAAAGAACTAGCCGGGGCTGGCCTGTGGATTCATGTTTGAGTATACTAGATAGGGCAGGCACCGCCTCGCTTTATCAGCTATGCAAAAATAGCTTTTCTTCATCCCCCTACGCAACAGTCTCAAAGGTAGGGAAAGGTGGTGTGGTAGTCAGGATTGTCGATGGGGCATTCGGTCCAGTATCATTGTTGTTTTGACCATTGGGTTGAAAGATACCCTCGAAAAGCGTGCCTTCTAACATCTCCTGCGTATTTGGTACAAAATTACTGGCAAAGAATGGCGCAATAAGCATGAAAAGGAATACAGTTAGTATTATGAAATATAGGGAGAAGTATTTTGAGACTATACTGCTCCTTAATATTCTTTGCTTCCGAGTGAAAACCCTTCTATGCGCGATAATATTTCTCGGATTCATCCAAAATAGTACCATCGTATGCCAATAATCAATGAATGGTAACAATATGATTGGCATCTGTATATATAACAGGAAATGACCAAGAAAGAAATCTGCTGCAAAATAACTTGATTCCATAATTTTCACGAAGTATTCCCGTATGGGTTGTAAAATGACAGACCAACCCATACCTGTGTTGTACCACCTGCCATTCCACCAAGCCAAATGTGCTCTATTGTTCTTATACTCTCTTGTCAAGAATATCGTCGTAAAGACCTTGAAAAGAACCAAATGTAAGTTGATACATGTGATAAGTAGTATCAATGTACGTGTAAAGTTCCAACCTTGTAAAAACCACATTAGCTCGAAGTCTAAAAGATAGATCAAGACTGAAAATGTGTGTGCAATAAACGCAATCACGGCACCAGCATTTTTGCAGCAGTATGATAACCCAGGAACGACGAAAAATGAGACCCAAAAAAGCAGGAACAGCAATATTGAATTAATAAAAATTGGCAAAAAGGTTACGAGTAACAACCGAAAAACTGAACTGGTTGGTTTTGAATCAGAGACCCCTGTTTGCGCATTTGTGAAGGAAAAAGCTGTGAAATTGAAAAAAAATACGCAAAACGGCAGAAATAACTCTGCAAAAAAAACGTTCCAAAACCTTGCTTTCTTTGAGTCATGACCTGAATCTTCGGAGATATCATCAACGGTTTTGCTCTTGTAGCCCGTAAACCTTGACCGAGAGCTCTTTACAAAGTTTGCCCATGACTCCTTCTGATATTTAGTATTACCTGAAAATAACCAATGCATGAAAGTCTTGTAATCAATGAAGAAGTCCATAAATGAAAATTGGTGAGGATTGAAAATAAAAGGGGCAAAACACATTGAAATTACCGTTATCCAGAACCACAGTAGAGCGGGCTGCCACATAGATATAATCGCAAATAATAACATGAAGAACACCTGAAACCCAGAGTATATTGATATGTTAACAAACCTAGAATAGAGTGCTGAGAAATCAATGCGTGTTATTGCAAACCCACGACCCGTAGATATATATTTTGCTCCACCAAATGTTAAGTCCATCAATAAGGAGTTCGAATAGACCTGACAAACAAATACTTCAAATAATGGAGCCATTGAAAGAAGGTGGTGTAAAAACCTCGAAGCTGCTCTCCAGATGCCCTTTTCCAAGACTTCTTGAATTAATAGAGGTGCAAAGGCAATGAAAAAGACAATGAAAATTGACAGCACAAAGATTGACACCCAATGTAATGCGGGTTGGATGTTATAGCAACCAACAGGGGTTTCGAGGTTTGTAATAGGTGCATTTTTATTGTAAAAGCAGGCAATCGTTTCATGGTTTAAAGCACCCAAGTTTAATAGTAAAACAAAAAATAGCTGAACAGAAAAGGAAATAAATAAATTGTTTAGATGGAAACCAGGATGTGCATAAAAAAAGGATAAAAATCTATCCATTGGAAGTTGCGTTCCAAGATAATAATACTCTCTTGATAACAATTGTTCACCCATACCTGCACCTATTTTAGTGGTGAAATTCAAAATTGAACCAAATCCTAAGTCTCGCCCTTTACCACATTGATAATAATCACTATGTTTTATTCTCCCGCCGCGGCAGATTGCGTTCATTCCAGCATATATATCTTCATTTAAATGCAATCCTCTCTGTGCCTTCGACAGGCCACCACGAGTGGTCATAAATATGCCGTTAAGAAAATCAGGGTGCCCATAGTGTAGTTTACCGCCAATCTCAGCCAATGTCCTTGCAAATAAGGTCCCAAAAGTCTGTTCCTTACCTGCAGCAATATCGCCTAAGACTCCAATGTTTTCTGAAAAAATGTATTCTCTTGAACCGACTATAGCGATAGGGGCAGGCTCCTCCTCATACTCAATACCGGGGATATACGGAATTATGGAATTCAGTTCAAGTTCTTCAAATTCACTTAAAACAGATCGTATCTTTAGGCATTCCTCCAAATAATTATCCTGATTGGCATCGATCACCTGTATATACTCACCGCGATAAAATATTATGGAATGATTTTGATTGTCCGATTTACCGTCGCCAAGAATTGGATTGCCCGACAAGCGAATTTTGAATGTTGGCTTCCTCAATCCATTTTCTTCATCAAATTCAGCGTAACCATTAGTCAGACATGAATAATATGTACGTTCAGATGTGCTTTCGTCTAGATCTTCCAAAAGATAAGATATAAACATATTCGGATAAGCTCTTAAAAGTAGCTCCGTCGCTTCAATTTCGTCCTTATTAAATTTTGCATATCTTTGCATAGCAACAACCATTCTGAATTTCCTACTAGCCATATTTTCTAAATCGTTTTCCAAAGCTTCAGAGTTACCATGATATAAGCTAACTAAAGAGGGATTTTCAATCCGATACAGCAGTTTAATAGCTTTGGAGTAATTCATAAAACCTGAAAGGGTTCGATATAAAGTTTGTGTCCGTAAGGACGCCCAAATTCTTGTTCTTAGCGTGTATGATGGTTCAGACGAGTTGAAGCCAAAATAAGAAAATGGCAAGTCATTAATTTTTTCCTTAATAAGATCGTCTTCAGTGGATAGCTTTCGAGAACTATTTCGCTCTGAAAGGGGAGTAGATCCGACATCGTATGGAGTATCTGAAATTTCCAGCCCATCCTCATTCTCACTATTCACCGCTTCTTTTAAAAAACTTTTTTCCATGCTCAATAATTTCGTATCTTTAACAAAACATTCCCATTCTGTAGGGTGTAGATGCTTCAAATATTCAAGCACTGTAATTTTGCTTTTGGGAGATTCTTCTCTGATAATTTCCTTTAAACCCAAAAGAATTTTTTCCGAATAATGGGGAACTAAGACAGTAAAGGTTGGCATACAGTCCACTGGGACAGGCTCTGAAATGGGGGTTGCCAACGATTGAGCAAAAAATGATATCCTTCTTTTTGCCTCTGATTTGGAAGGAAAAAATTCCATGGATTTGAAAGTTGAATCATCCTGGGCAACAAAAAATGTAGGAGATTTCAAGGTTCTTGTATCACCCATTAAGGAGTCCACTTGCTGGAATAAAAGTCTTTGTAAATGTTCAATGGAGAGAAGATGTTCCCTATACATCGATATAACGATTGCGTTCCATACTTGAGATATTAGTATTTTTGCTTTGAATTTTACATCCATCTCTGAAGTGGCTAAAATTTTGGAATATATCCTTTTAGGCAATCGTGAATATACATTTTTCCATGGTGTGAGAATTGAGGTACCAAGGGAAAATGACAGTATGATGGAAAAAATACAGTTACAAATAATATACCAAAGGTAGGTATCGAGAAAGAATAGACCTAAATCCGAAAACAACATCAGAACTAGTGTGATTTTAGCCTGCCATTTACATAGAATCGGACCCAGCAAATACTCACCCTGACATCTGGATAGATCCATAATAGATAGGACGCGGATGGGGTCCCTAAGGGATAAGGTCAAAAAGAAATAAGATTCAATGTATTTTGCCAAATATACGAATACCCATAACCCATAAGAAAACCATTTGCTCCGTCCTGTTAGTTTGGGAAATGAAGCAGTAAAAGTTTGCGATGAAATATACCTTCGATGCCTTTTATCTTTATTCAAATATGGACGAAATAGGCCGCCCAAGGGCCTGATAGCAAAAAAAAGGGTAGTTAAAAGTGCAATAATTAACTGAGTGATGGACACAATATATGCAGATTTCGAATGGACGTCCCACTCAAAAAATCCCAAGACATATATGGACGGCCCTAGATTAATTGCGAGACAAAGCAGTAGGCCGGTCATTCTGCGTGACAGATGTTGAGCTCCTGGCCATTCCCGAGGAACAAACCCCCACTCGAATATGGTAGCAAGTATTTGAACTAAACATGATATTGTTCCTCCAAAGGCAATAACGGAAAGTCTAACTTGAGGTGTAGGTTGATTATTTAATAACTGCACGTAGTTCTTGGTATACAAAGTAGGGGAATTAAAAGTGGTAAAAAACCAAAACGGTGCAAAATGAATGATCCAGAATCTATTAAAATTTGTGAAACAATGCTTCCAACTTCTGGTCTCTCTATAAGTTTTATAGAATACTTTTGACCAAGCAACGTCTTTGAAATAAAGATACCTCTCCTCTAGTGGTTTGTCTACCAGCCGTTCCCCATTGGTTAAGATAATACGTTCAAAGCCCTCCGGATACCAAAACAGTTGGTTGATGTCATCATAACCAATAATATTCTTATGGTCCTTTTCTCTTCTTTTCCAGTTTCCCTTGGCATCTTTTTTGTATACTTCGTCCCTTAGAAATTCGTATAAAGGTGTGATAACTTCATTTAAGTACGTGTATTCTGGCATGTTCATTGGTTTTTCTTCACTCAATGTACTAATGTCATAATCAAGTGCACATTTAAAGATAAAACAAAGGCATTCTGGAGCAAACCTGACTTGGTTCGCCTCTCCCCAACAAAGTAAATAAAGGGCTAGCTGTCTTATCATTTCTTCTGGTGACAACTTTTTCATCTTCAATTTCCACTTATAATCCGCACTTTTTAAATTCGTCTGGTCTTCTAACTGTTCTTGAGTCAGAGTTATCTTCGGATGATTGTTGATGAACTCTTGTTCCTTCTCATTCCATTGCTTGATCTGTTCCTTGATGGAAACACCTCTCTTCTTTGCCATTTTCACATTCCTTTGGCGTGCTTTCCCGTGTAGTTGCATGTTTTGAAAACCAATCTCTTCATCTAGATCGAGCTGGGCGGCAAAATACCATTTTCTATAATTTGCATGCTCGCCTCCAATATACGAGACATGTAGCGACACTAATGCATTTTGAGCGCCCGTACGGCTTGCTCTGGAGTCCAGCTGTCCCATTAAATGCTGATACATATTTTCCATAGAAGATTTCTGGAATCCAAACTTCTCTGTAAGCTGTGTAAAAATCTCCCTGATCTTTTGCATTGTTACCGGGACTTCATCATCTTGACACCAAGCTGGATATTCAACATCAGTAAGCGAAAACTTAGGGCTCATGAAGTTCATTGCAGGCTCTTCTCAATATGTTCCTCAGTATCCTTCTTTCTTTCAAGACGCTATCAAACAGACTTTAAGGATAATTTTTCTTTAGTGGCAAATCCAAGGTCCTTTACTAATTGCTTGTTTCGTTTTGTTAAATAGCCGCCGAGCCGATGACAAGACCTTACCCGCTCTTGTAATATTCATTGCCGCATCAGGCACGCTATCCTATGGGGTCGAGAACTTCTGTCTCAGAGGTGTGTCATAGCCATAGAACACTCCTCAGCGACGCTATATCGGCTTTGAGGCCAGGAAAGGTAATCATCAAAAAGGAATGACTTTGATTTCTTTTTCAAGGCAAGCAAGAAAACTTTCTTTTTATTTAAGCCCTCTCTATGTCAAGTATTTGTTCCTTACAGATCCCCAGAGATCTTCGGTCTAGATTTCGCGAAATGCCATTTCCAGTAATTTACCTCTTTGAAAAAATGTCCTCGAGGATTTCGAGCGAGGCAAAGGCGTGGAACAAAATGCCAAGACTTTAATGGCGCGAAAACAGGAACTGGTGATGGCGAAAAAAATTCGCGTTGAAATGTTTGAAAATGGTAACAATCCTCGGACGCATCTGGGGGCTATTCGTGTTTGTATGTGTACGGACAGTTTTCTATTCAGAGCCGTGGCTATAAGCCTTCTTTTCCAGCTTTGTTTCAAGACTGTAGTATTTATAATGGCTGAGAAGGTGTGCGTGTGTGGAGTTTGTCTTACAATGTATCTTTCAGAGCGTACATCACATTTTCTTCCATTCCTTTTGTCAATCATATAGGCCAAATCAAAGAGTTAAATACTTTACTACTGCAATATTTAATTGAACAATCCAACTGTTACGTCCTTCATTTATTAACTGTTGTTCGATTTATAGATTGCTAGAAAAGTAATATTAAACGTAGGAAAAGTTCATCAACAATGCGTTTCTCAAATTTTCTAACTGCATCTGCACTACTGACTGGGGCTCTAGGTGCTCCGGCTATGCATCATAAGCATGAAAAGCGTGACGTGGTTACCGCAACAGTCCATGCACAAGTTACTGTTGTCGTTTCTGGAAATACTGGGGAAACTATTGTTCCAATCAACGAAAATGCCGTTGTAGCCACTACCACCAGTTCTTCGCTCGTTTCCCAATCTACCGCACCTGTTTTAGAAGCGTCAACTTCCGCTAATGTTGCGACTTCTCAACAAGAGACTACTACCACCCATGGATCTTCTTCTATAGCATCTACGGTCGTTTCTTCGTCATCTTCTTCTGCCGCTTCATCCTCCGCATCCTCCAGTATCTCTGCCTCTGGCGCTAAAGGTATTACTTACAGCCCTTACAATGACGATGGATCTTGTAAGTCTACTGCTCAAGTTTCCTCAGACTTGAAGCAGTTGACCGGTTTTGATAATATCAGATTATACGGCGTTGACTGTAGTCAAGTTGAAAACGTTTTGCAGGGTAAAACCTCAAGTCAGAAATTATTCTTAGGCATCTATTATGTTGAAAAAATTCAAGATGCCGTTGATACTATTAAATCTGCAGTTGAATCTTACGGTTCCTGGAGTGATATCACCACTATTTCTGTCGGTAACGAATTAGTAAACGACGGTTCTGCAACCGCTACTCAAGTCGGCGAATACGTTTCGACCGCTAGATCTGCTTTAACCTCTGCTGGTTATACAGGCTCAGTCGTTTCTGTTGATACTTTCATCGCTGTTATTAACAATCCTGATCTATGCGACCATTCTGACTACATGGCTGTCAATGCCCATGCATACTTTGATCAAAATACGGCGGCTGAAAATGCAGGCCCATGGGTACTTGAACAAATTCAAAGAGTTTACACAGCTTGTGGCGGTAAGAAAGAAGTTGTCGTTACCGAAACTGGTTGGCCATCCAAGGGTGATACATACGGTGAAGCCGTTCCATCTAAAGCAAACCAAGAAGCTGCCATTTCCTCCATTAAAAACTCCTGTGGTTCGTCAGCTTACTTATTCACCGCTTTTAATGATTTGTGGAAGGCAGATGGCCAATACGATGTTGAAAAGTACTGGGGTATCCTATCAAGTAATTAAGACACAAAGTGGTCATTTTTTGATTGTCCCTTTTTTGTTTCTCCCTTTTTTCGCTCAATAACTGAATTGAAAAGAGATAAGCTTTTCACATTTTCTCACCCTCTTATCACGGTTTTTCTTCATTTATATGTCTTCTGCAAAGTATACTCTATACTCATTGTAAAATATATTGTTCAATTTACCTTGGGGGCTTTTTTCTCGACAACAAGCTGCCACAACGTAGCTTCTAACTTACAATTATGTATATACTTATATATGTGCGCGCATATATATATATGACATCACTTAAGCTAAATAAGGACTGGTAAAAATTGCTGATGAATAAAGAAAATGTGGACTACCCAAAGAAGCATCTCACTGAAACATAAAAAGTGAGAAAAATATCAGAGCTTAGCCGTAAGGTATATCAGTTTTTGATTATCATTGGTCTATCATAGGAAGAATGTGATCTCAATCTGTCTGGATGATCCATATAGATATAATCTAAGTTGGACATTATGTCGTACAGTATAATTTTCTCGAGTTCTTCATCCGAGAACCCCTGTAAACTTCTGAATACTGTGCCTTCTTCAGCAGAGTAAGCAACGCTCAGTTTTATCTTTGAAAATTCCTTCTGTCCCAAGCCAAACTTTGCATGAAGACGATCCCTTGTTTTTGAGAATGGTTCTTCCGGTATCAAATTGAATAAGAAAGATATTCCGTGTCTATTTTCAACATCTTTGAAATACTGCTGAACGACTACTATGCGCCCCTTCAAATCTCTAGAATTTTCTGTCATCATACCCAGATCTTGCTCATCGTCTATTGGTCTATCTGCCGTATTTTCGCCGTTCATAGAATCTTCCGATGGAGATGTATGCACATTTTCCAGACGATTTAATTCTTTGAACAATTTTGATTCTTCGGGCAAGATTCTACCAAAGAGTAAAGAATTCTTGCTTACATCTTTGAACGTGTTTTGGTCTGACAGTAAACCCTGAAACTGAAAATTTGAGTTAGTCCAGAGTAGAATGTCTTCCTTCTGTTCGTCGGTAAAGCCAATTTTGTGCTGCACTTTTTCCAAAAACTGAGATTCCGTGTAATCATTAGCGACTTCAAACTCAAAGCATTGGTAATGAATGTAACTATCCTTTAACCAATATAACTTGATAGGTCTCAGACGTTCTAGTTCCTTTAATGGCACGGACAGTACTTCAAATGCGAAAGGTGGTATCTGGTCACAATTGAAATCTTTCAATAAATAGTCATTCAAAATTGAGGTTGACTTTAGCACAAACCTTCCATTGGAATAAAGAGCAAAAATCTTTAGGTATTCCGGCTTGACGTCTGCAAATGTTGATACAATTCTAGCAAGGTCGGCATAGGAGGCATACGCAGATATCCAGAATTCAAAGGTCTCTGAAATATCATTACTAACACCATATTCTTCGCTCGACCCGTCAACTTTGGAAAATTTCAATTTTACACGGTATCTCAGATACGAGTAAAAATCTTTGATCGTCGCATAAATTGGGAAAGTATCGGGTAGATCGGCGTTTGGAATCTCGAATGAAATTATATCACCAGTATCTATATCAGCATCATAGACCGTCTCCTTCATATAGATTTCGTTTATGGTTCCGGGTTGTACTTCCTCGTAGAAAGTCAGATTTTCGTTAGAAGCTTCAATGCTTTTTTCAATGATTGCAGATAAGTCAGTTATTTGTTGCAATTGATTCACAGCAAAGTGGCCAAATCCCAATAATTTTTGCGTGTGTGGATCATACTTCTTCACAAACAATAAATTTGAGTTATTATCGGCGGCGAAAAGAGGTTTGATCCCGCCCTCTGTTAGTTTTAGAAGATTGGTTCTCAAATTGAATATCAATTCGTCGTCAAGCTGAGTCTTCGAAATCAAAGAGGCTTCCTTCAACTTGTTCAAAAACTGCAACTCTAAGTAGGGTTCTTCGATGAAGAGATCTAAAAAGGATACTGTTTCTGATGTTATTTTATCTTCTTCATCGGTACTGGCCACACCTTCCTCTCCATATTGAGTTTCCAAAGTTCTCTTTTTCTCGGTTTTTAACGCCTCTTGTAAGGTGATATTTATAGAATCAAACTTTATGGGGTGTGTTAAACGTAAAGTGCTATTTCTGCGGTAATCCATTTTCCAGTATTTGACATCTCTTTCCGTTGGAATATTCATAGTCTCCTTAACCTTTGTAAATATGTCGGATAACTTGGTTGTTCTCAAGACTCTCAAGTTGATTTGCTGCAAATTGGAGTCATTGAGTTCCTCTGAAAAGAGTCTAAATCCATCATGTGCGAAATAATCAAATCCTTCATAATGAATGAATTCTTTTATTGAATGCAATCTGAGTGTGACGTACAAATGAGCTTCTTTAATTTCCTTTTCTCTCGTCTCACGTTCTTTAATCTCCTCTCTAACTCTCGTTATTACGTGTTTGGGAACATCAGATTCCAGGACAGGACGCAACAAATCCTGCTCTTGTTCTTGGCGTATGTAAACAAGCATGTAAGCGCTTGTATGGCGCTGAATGATATAATTTTGATAGTCATCCCTAGTCATCGTACGAACTTTTTCATCGGGTAATCTGTCACATCCGAAATTCTCTTGGAAAACCTGCTTCTTAGTGACTCTCCAAACTCTTTCGTCGTCAAATCGATACCACTGATCTTCAACACCAGGTTTAATTAAAGTGTAGTAATGGCCGGTAGATATATCACCAGAATGAACCAAAACGCCATGTAAATTGTAAATATAGGGATTTTTGTCCTTGTCTCCAGAGTCCAAAGTTTTCCTCAATACATCTTTATCAACGAAAGGTGATAAGTCAATCGTTTCAGGAAATTCATATTTGTCATTAACCTTTACCATTTGATCGTAGTTAAAATCGTATTCGAACCTCTTCAACTGCAAATGCAAAACGGGAGGGAACGATTCGAATATAACACCTTTTTGAGCATCTTGCAAACCGTAGTCTTGGGCAGCATATTGGTTTTCACCATTCATTAGTTCCATCTCGATGTAATTATCAAAGGATCCCTGCAAGTTCTCGAAATTTTTAACGTTTAATTGCAAATCCCAAAAGTCCTCCACTCTAGCGGATTCGTAATCAACGTTAATGCATTTGATATAGCTTTTCATTTTCCCCACAAATATTTCATTCAGCTTCCCCTCTACGGGGGTTCCCTTCATGTTATTTTCTAGCCTGTCCATTAATATTCTATTCAATTCCTGCACATCATGTTGGGTGAAGGATTCTGCGGTATCCCAACCAAATGACCTAGTCAACTCCATAGTGTCCAATGGTATGTCAGACACTTGTAACTGATAGAAAGCTCTTTGTAAGGCCAGAGGGACACTGTTGTTTGGACTTTCATGTTCAGTGGGTATTTCGTACACCAGTTTTCTAAAATATTTTGTAAAGAAATACGATTGCAGCAGCGAATTCAAGTAGCATGTGGCACCTTGATTTCGGAACCCAACGTAGCCAGTCACCTTCTTGGAGTCATAATTCAAGAAGTTATGCCACAAAACACCAGTCGGATCCTTCAATATGCGGACATACGCCGTTATGTTCAAGCTCCCCTCATTTAAGAACGAGAGCGGTTTTCCTTTCGAGGGATTTTTCAAGTTGTTCAAATCTATCAAATTTGCAAACCCCCAGTCTGTATCTAGGGCGTTGAACCGGTGGTGAGACTTGTTAATCAGATTGACAGAGTCATCATCTCCGGGCCTTGAAATGCCGATGGCAAACTGAGCACAGCAATACCAGTCCGGATCAACCGACACCATCTCCCCCGTGGTTTCATCTAATTTTTCCTCTGGATGAGGCTCCAGATACACCGCAACACCCTTATTATGGTTCCCCTGAGGAAACAACAGAATGTCCCATTCAAAATCGCCAATTTTGAACCGAGGAGAATTGTACTTTGGGTTCGTCAGCTCGTTCCAGTCGGGTATATTCCACGTAAAGCTGTCCTCTAGCAACGTTTCTACTTCTTCATCAAATTGTGGAAGGATACTCTCAATGTCCTTATTTATGAGGGTGCCGTGAGACACAGTGCCGATGCTTCCCAATTCTTCTTCAGAGCTCATTGTTAGTCTTGAAGAGAGTAATTAAAAGCCGTCTTTCCAAAAAATATAATCCTTTAACTGATTATTGGTATAAGGGGCAAACCGCAAGGATAAACAAATGGAAAAATATCTCTCAAATCTTTTAGCGCCAAGGACTCCAACTAATTGTATCTTGAATTTGCCTTTACGATCCGTTTGTCCAGTCACGGCATGTATATCTTATTAATCCTGCCTTTCTAATCACGTATTCTAATGTTCAATTAAGGGATTTTATCTTCATCAACGGCTCCCACGCAAAAAATGACGTTTTGCACACAGACACGAAATACACCTTCCACCGGAACAACGGCCATCTCCAACTTATAAGTTGGGGAAATAAGACAATTTCAGACTTCAGAGAATGAAAAAAAAAAAAAAAAGGTACATCACAGATGGGGTTCAGGTTTGCTACAATTGCAGGGAGCCTGTCACATATAAATAGACCTCCAGTGATGATATCTTTCAGTCTTCAAACGTCTCTTGTCACAGTTCTGGTCGTTCTATATCACATCTCTCTTGGTTCTACTTATTGTCTATAATATCAAGCTACAGCAAGCATACAATCAACTATCTACCATACCATAATACACAATGTCTATTCCAGAAACTCAAAAAGGTGTTATTTTCTACGAATCCAACGGTAAGTTGGAACATAAGAACATCCCGGTTCCAAAGCCAAAGCCCAACGAACTGTTGATCAACGTCAAGTACTCTGGTGTCTGTCACACCGATTTGCACGCCTGGCATGGTGACTGGCCATTGCCAACTAAGTTGCCATTGGTCGGTGGGCATGAAGGTGCCGGTGTTGTTGTTGCCATCGGGGACAACGTTAGGGGCTGGAAAGTGGGTGATCTTGCCGGCGTCAAATGGTTGAACAGCTCATGTATGGCCTGCGAGTACTGTGAATTAGGTAACGAGTCCAACTGTCCTCATGCCGATCTGTCTGGGTACACCCATGACGGATCCTTCCAACAATACGCTACTGCTGACGCTGTGCAAGCCGCTCGTATTCCCGAAGGCACCGACTTAGCTGAAGTCGCCCCAATTTTGTGTGCCGGTATCACCGTCTACAAGGCTTTGAAGTCAGCCAACTTGAGAGCCGGGAACTGGGTGGCCATCTCCGGCGCTGCTGGTGGTCTAGGTTCTTTGGCCGTTCAATATGCCAAGGCTATGGGTTACAGAGTCTTGGGTATTGACGGTGGGCCAGGCAAGCAAGAGCTGTTTACCTCTCTTGGCGGTGAAGTTTTCATCGATTTCACCAAGGAAAAAGACATTATTGGCGCTGTCGTCAAGGCCACCGACGGAGGTGCTCATGGTATCATCAACGTTTCCGTTTCCGAAGCTGCTATCGAAGCTTCTACCAAATACTGTAGAGCTAACGGTACCGTTGTTTTGGTAGGTTTACCAGCCGGTGCCAAATGTTCTTCCGATGTCTTCAACCACGTCGTCAAGTCCATCTCCATCGTCGGTTCTTACGTTGGCAACAGGGCGGACACCAGAGAAGCTTTGGATTTCTTCGCCAGAGGTCTGGTCAAGTCTCCAATCAAGGTAGTTGGCTTGTCTAGTTTGCCAGAAATCTACGAGAAGATGGAAAAGGGCCAGATTGCTGGTAGATATGTTGTTGACACTTCCAAATAACCGGATCTTTTACGATTTACGATTTGTAGTCTTCTATCATGAAGCTAGTTTTTTATAGCGACTCTAAGTGACTGTAATTAGTTTCATAAGTAAGATATAATACACTGTGCTCAGTACGAATGCATCATATATCCTTCACTCAGGATAGCGTTCGCTACTGCGAGTATTCTTTAAGAATCATGTCTTTTTCTTTCAACTTTTCAATCTAAAACCTGGGAATCCCACCCGGCTCCCCTCAATTGTGGATATGATGGTTTCACTGGTGTTCACTTAAAGTACGTTTTCCCCGGCACTTGTTTCACTCGCACCTCCACATGAATTATTACTCTAGCTTTTCACCCGCTTTCCGGGGTTATCCCATTTCCTACGCCTGCTAGTCTTTAATCAACGTAAAATCGAACAAAAAAGGCGGAATCGCTCTTCTGATAATCTTATTCCATCTAATTTGTGTGAACCTTTCGATTTATTTTCTTCAATTTCGTCTATTGTTCCTTCGAACGTGCCCTATTATTTTTGTTTTGGCACCCTTAAAAATACAGGATTTTATGATCTCAGCCCTTCCAGCAGGACCTAGGTTTTGGGAGGTCTAAAAGGGCGTAAATATGAAAGTATAAGGGAGATAAGAATTGCACTATTTTGGAGAATATGGAAGGTGGAACCTCTTATCGAAAGGAGCACGAGCAGACCCCCAGAGATTCTTATACGAGAAGTAATATTTGTACTAGTAATTCATGCTGTTGGTACGAACGGCTTCGCTGAATATGGCGAGGATGCCAGTGCCATGCCTCGCTAGAGGAATAGGTATTTTGAAGGGCAAGTATAGGCTAAGTAACCTGATAAACGCTCAACCCACGGTGAGACACGTGTCCAGTGAAATCCAGCAGAAAGATCAACAAGCAGGTGAATCGAATACGGCCACCGACACCGGTGTTATCTATAAATCAGACGAGGAAACATTGATATATTTCGATAATGTCTACGCAAGAGCCACGTCAGTTTGGAATCCAACACTATGGTACAATCTGCTATTAAGAAACCAATCCAGGGAGGCAGTGAGGGAAAAAATAAGAAATTTGGCTAGTCCACCCAGTAACCCTATCTATGGACTGGAATTAAAGTCTACCATTCCGGTGAAAAGAGATGGAGGTGTATTTGCCACTTTTGTTGTTCCGCCCAAATATACCAAAGCTCAAGTGAATTCTTTGATACAACAGAACACTGCCAGAGAATCTTCTAAGAACTTACTCTCGTACTTTACACGAGCATCTGCTTTCCCGGTGAAGGGTTCGCCTTGGATTGAAGATTTGAGAAGGCTACCAAGTACTGTCATAGTGGTCAAGTTTCAAGGACCCGCTTTAACGGAAGAGGAGATTTACTCCTTGTTTAGAAGGTACGGAACAATCATCGATATTTTCCCACCCACTGCTGCCAACAACAATGTAGCAAAAATTAGATACCGTTCATTCCGTGGTGCCATTTCCGCCAAAAATTGTGTTTCTGGTATTGAAATTCATAACACCGTCCTACACATACAATACGAAAATATCATTAGAGGTCACATAGTTAGTAATTTTTTCACCAATCACACGAGGATCGCTATTCCCGTGTTGTTTGCCCTGCTTTCAATATTTGCCGTTTTAGTGTTCGACCCCATTAGAGAATTTTCCATTGAACAAAAGATCACTCATAAATATTCTTTCTCATGGGACAATAAGTTTTGGAAACAGTTGAAAACGTTAACATCCTCCACCATGACTTCCATCAAATACTACTGGGGCAGTACCGATGATAACCATCAAAGAAAGCATTTGTGGGAGGAAAGAATAGAAAAGGTGAATGACTTAAAGATGTGGCTTGAGGAGAACAACAACACATTTGTAGTTATAAGAGGGCCCAGGGGCTCCGGAAAGCATGACTTGGTCATGCAGCATACGTTGCAGAATAGGGCAAATGTTTTATATCTCGATTGTGATAAATTGATCAAGTCAAGAACAGATCCTAAGTTTTTGAAGAATGCCGCTAGTCAATTGGGTTATTTCCCAATCTTCCCGTGGATTGACTCTGTTACTGGTGTTCTTGATTTGACTGTCCAAGGGTTAACGGGACAAAAAACAGGGTTGTCTGAGACGAAAGAATCTCAGTTCAGAAATATGTTGACTACTTCATTGATGTCAATTAGGCGTATTGCCCTTAAGAATTACAAGGCCTTTGTTCCTACGGGTGACGGAACGGTTAATGTCAAAGAGGAAGATTATCTCCAACAACATCCGGAGGCTAAGCCTGTTATCGTTATAGATAGATTTGAAGGTAAGTCCGAAATCAACGGATTTGTGTATAAAGAATTGTCTGATTGGGCAGCTATGTTAGTTCAGATGAACATAGCTCATGTGATTTTCTTGACAGAAACAGTTGCATCCAACCAAAGACTAAGTGAATCATTGCCAAACCAAGTGTTCAAAAATTTAATCTTATCGGATGCGTCAAAAGAAAATTCAAGGAATTACGTACTATCCCAGTTAGAAGATTACTTATATTACAACAAGAAGGTCAAGGGTGAGAACGTAAACGAAACTGAAAATGGAGAGGAACTAAATGAAAAAGATGATTCCGGTGATAGTGTAGATAAAGGCACGAAAAAAGCCGAAGTTATCTTAAATGAAAAGGAATTGCAGGAAATTGATGCTTCTTTAGAGCCATTGGGCGGTAGAATGTTGGATTTACAAGCATTTGTTAGAAGAGTCAAATCAGGAGAAGAGCCCTCGGAGGCTTTGGATAAGATGATTGAACAGGCTTCTGAACAGATCACTCAGATGTTTTTGAGTGACAAAATTGACGGTACGAAGAGTGCACAAGCTTGGGAATTGATTGAATTATTGAGTTCCAACGCGGTCATTCCATTCCATGAAATTGTCAATAAGCCGCTATTTAAGGCCGCACCAGAGACAGGAATTATGGAATTGGAAAACAATGGATTAATAACTGTTTCTAGAGACAGAGGTGTTTTACAGGAAATCAGGCCTGCTAAACCACTATACAGAGCAGCATTCACGTACTTGATTAACGATGCTGAACTTTCAAAAGTGTTAAAAACCCGTTACTTATTAAAGGTTGTAGGTTTTGAAACTGGCAGGATCAAGAAGTGGGAGGAAGAATTGAAGCCCTTAGGAAAAGTTCCTGACCAGAAACTATTCAAGAGTAGACTAGAGTATCTATCCGGTAAAATCATTGCCAGCAACACAGTCATCACTAAGTGTGAAGAAGAAATCAAAAATCTATCTACGTGAAAAACAAAAGTTAATTATTCCACCATTCTGTACATATATGTAAAATGTATATCGCTGACACATCCATATTCTTTTCAAAAAGCATTAAAAAATCATAACCAAGATGCCATTCTTCGGAACAGTTAGATATTCCACATTTAGCAGCTCCTGTATGTTCAAAGAAATGCCATGGTCAAGTTTGCCAGTAAGTGTGATAGCCAGATATTTGACCTATTCGTGCCCGTGATCAAACTAAGTCACGTGAAATTTCATCGAAAAAGGACGCGAGGGCTTTCCGATGACTCTTTATACTAACAATATAAACAATGCAAATCTATACAGTAAAAACGATAACTTTGGAAATCGCATTAGTAAGTAAATGAACAAAGTTTAACAGATCCTATTTAGATTCCAAAAAATGCTGCTTCTTTCAAGGCCTCCCATGGTTGGGCGAATACTAAGGTCAAAATTCAGACCTAGTTTATCACGGAACTGTTCACCAATTATATTGGCGGTATCCAAGTTATCTACCCAGCGACCCCTATTATTCAATTCAATTGGCTCTAAACTATGGAATGAAACACAAAAGGACTTGGCTAGCAAAAAGTTGATTGAAATTCCCTCGACGGCCCCAAAAGCGAAAGCCCAAGTGAAAAAGGTAGGTAAGGCACCAACGCTCTCAGAGTTGAGAATCTTGAAGGATCTGTTCCGTTATATTTGGCCCAAGGGCAATAATAAAGTGAGAGTAAGGGTGTTAATTGCACTAGGATTATTAATATCGGCAAAAGTCTTAAATGTTCAAGTGCCTTTTTTTTTCAAGCAGACCATTGATTCAATGAATATAACGTGGGATGATCCTACTGTTGCCCTTCCAGCAGCCATTGGATTGACAATTATTTCTTATGGTGTTGCAAGATTTGGATCCGTTTTATTCGGTGAGTTGAGGAATGCTGTGTTCGCAAAAGTAGCTCAAAATGCCATCAGAACCGTATCATTGCAAACTTTCCAGCATCTTATGAAATTGGATCTGGGTTGGCACTTGAGTAGACAAACGGGTGGCTTAACGAGGGCTATGGATAGAGGTACAAAGGGTATATCTCAAGTTTTAACGGCCATGGTATTCCACATTATTCCGATAAGTTTTGAAATATCCGTAGTTTGTGGGATTTTAACGTACCAATTCGGTGCGTCCTTTGCCGCTATCACGTTTAGCACAATGTTATTATACTCTATTTTCACAATAAAGACAACAGCATGGAGGACACATTTTAGACGGGATGCTAACAGGGCCGACAATAAAGCTGCCAGTGTGGCATTAGATTCTCTAATAAACTTTGAAGCGGTGAAATACTTCAATAATGAGAAATATCTTTCGAGTAAGTACAACAGTTCATTGATGAACTATAGGGACTCTCAAATTAAGGTATCACAGTCCCTAGCATTTTTGAACTCTGGCCAAAACTTGATTTTCACTACTGCCCTAACTGCAATGATGTATATGGGTTGTACCGGTGTTATTGGCGGAGATTTAACAGTAGGTGACTTGGTTCTAATAAATCAACTAGTTTTTCAATTATCAGTACCACTGAACTTCTTGGGTAGTGTTTACAGAGATCTCAAGCAATCTTTAATTGATATGGAAACATTATTCAAGTTGAGGAAAAATGAAGTCAAAATCAAGAGTGTCGAACGTCCTTTAATGCTACCAGAACATGTCCCCTACGAAATTACTTTTGAGAATGTCACATTTGGGTACCATCCGGATAGGAAGATCTTAAAGAATGCTAGCTTTACCATCCCAGCAGGCTGGAAGACTGCAATAGTCGGGTCTTCAGGAAGTGGTAAATCTACTATTCTAAAACTAGTCTTTAGATTTTATGATCCTGAAAGCGGAAGAATCCTCATAAACGGCCGCGACATCAAAGAATATGACATCGATGCATTGAGGAGAGTAATTGGGGTAGTACCACAAGACACACCACTTTTTAATGACACCATTTGGGAAAATGTGAAATTTGGTCGTATTGACGCAACAGACGAAGAAGTGAAGACGGCTGTACAGAAGGCTCAACTAGCACCCCTCATAAAAAAACTGCCACAAGGCTTCGAAACAATTGTGGGAGAGAGAGGGTTGATGATAAGTGGTGGCGAAAAACAAAGATTGGCAATTGCAAGGGTTTTATTAAAGAATGCAAGGATTATGTTTTTCGATGAGGCCACGAGTGCGTTGGATACACACACAGAACAAGCCCTCTTACGGACTATTAGAAGTAACTTCCCTTCTGGTTCGAGAACAAGTGTGTACATTGCACATAGATTGAGAACCATTGCAGATGCAGACAAAATCATCGTCCTCGACAACGGAACAGTAAAAGAGGATGGTAAGCATATTGAACTGTTGGCCACACCTGGTTCGCTCTACCGCGAACTGTGGACCATACAAGAAGATTTGAGTCATTTAGAGAACGAACTCAAAGACGAGCAAGCACTATGAATGCTCACTAGTAAGTAATAAAGTATACATTTATAAGTCTCTTTTGAGGAATTTCAAAGAGGAAAAGGAAAATTAAACATTATTCTCCGCGGTTTTTCAATGACCGGGTGGATTGACTCTTCCTGCCGCGAATAGCAGAACAGAGTTAGAGCGAACATGAATAATAATATAAATCCTGGAATCATGAATACGAATGAGTGACCTTGTGGCAAATGACAGAGGTTGAGGTGTATTTAAAGTTTGGTTACTTACAGATTTAGTAATAGGTTTGTCAATATATCTGATATTTTTTCATCAAGTCAAGGTAATTTCCTTCGTTTTTTTAACTGAAGAAAATTTTTAACATCCACCGTACAGTTCAGTTTACTTTAAAGTCATAGTTGGGAAGGATTCATCTTGAGAACAGGTTCCGTTATTACAAGTTAAGCAAGGAAAGAAGTACAGCATATAGCAGAAGAGCAGAATGTGTGGTATTTTAGGTATTGTGTTGGCAAACCAAAACACTCCAGTAGCTCCGGAATTGTGTGATGGATGCATTTTTTTACAACACCGTGGACAAGATGCAGCTGGTATAGCTACCTGTGGTTCTCGTGGTAGAATATACCAATGTAAAGGTAATGGTATGGCTCGTGATGTTTTCACGCAACAACGTGTTTCAGGACTTGCTGGTTCCATGGGTATTGCCCACTTGAGGTATCCTACTGCCGGTTCTTCCGCTAACTCAGAGGCACAACCCTTTTACGTTAACAGTCCTTACGGTATTAATATGGCACATAACGGTAATCTAGTGAATACTGCCTCACTAAAGAGATATATGGATGAAGATGTTCATAGACATATCAACACAGACAGTGATTCTGAGTTACTATTGAATATTTTCGCTGCTGAATTAGAAAAGCACAACAAGTACAGAGTTAACAACGAAGATGTCTTCCACGCCTTAGAGGGGGTTTACCGTTTATGTCGTGGTGGTTACGCCTGTGTCGGTTTGCTGGCCGGGTTTGCACTATTCGGGTTCAGAGATCCAAACGGTATTAGACCCTTACTATTCGGCGAGAGGGAAAATTCAGACGGTACCAAAGACTATATGCTAGCTTCAGAGAGTGTTGTTTTCAAAGCTCACAACTTCACGAAATACCGTGATTTGAAGCCTGGTGAGGCAGTCATTATCCCCAAGAACTGTAGTAGAGGCGAACCTGAATTCAAGCAGGTGGTCCCTATAAACTCCTATAGACCTGATTTGTTCGAGTATGTGTATTTTGCTAGGCCGGACAGTGTCTTGGATGGTATATCAGTTTACCACACAAGATTGGCCATGGGTTCTAAATTAGCAGAAAACATCTTGAAGCAGTTGAAGCCAGAAGACATTGATGTTGTAATTCCTGTCCCGGATACCGCCAGGACATGCGCCTTAGAATGCGCCAATGTTTTAGGCAAGCCGTACAGAGAGGGCTTTGTTAAGAATAGGTATGTTGGTAGAACATTCATCATGCCAAACCAAAGAGAAAGAGTTTCTTCAGTGAGGAGGAAGCTTAACCCTATGGAGTCCGAATTTAAGGGTAAAAACGTTCTGATAGTGGATGATTCCATTGTTAGAGGTACTACTTCCAAGGAAATCGTTAATATGGCCAAGGAATCAGGCGCAACAAAAGTTTACTTTGCATCAGCTGCCCCAGCCATTCGTTATAACCACATATACGGTATCGACTTGACAGACACAAAAAATTTAATTGCTTATAACAGAACTGATGAGGAAGTGGCGGATGTGATTGGTTGTGAAAAGGTAATTTATCAATCACTGGAAGATTTGATTGACTGCTGCAAAACCGATAAAATAAGCAAGTTCGAAGATGGTGTTTTTACTGGGAGTTACGTCACAGGTGTTGAAGACGGTTATCTACAAGAATTGGAAGAAAAACGTGAATCGATCGCTAACAATTCATCAGATATGAAGGCTGAAGTTGATATCGGATTATATAATTGTGCAGATTATTGATAGAGTATTCCGAAAATTTTTCAGTTGGGCGTGCAGTGTAAATTATTTTTGAAATGCGCCCATTCCTAAACATAACTTTTTTTGTATTCTTACCTAAACAATATATGTATTGAAAAAAAAAAAATCAAAAAGGTAAACAAAAAATAGCACGTCTACCAATTTTTCAAAGTAGAGAGAGCAGGGGAATTGTGTGTTCTCGTGGATAATGGGAAATGCATGGGACGAATTATTGGCTCAGAGTGAACCCGTAACCAATACTAAAGGAACCGTTGCAACAACAGCAGTCATACATTCCCTATCGAGTGAAACATTACATCAATTTACGACCCTTTGTTTTCCAGAGGGAACCAGCTCGCTATTAGATACCAAGTTGGTTAATTTTGCGACGATAGGGTGGACAAATGATTTAGAACAACACTGTAGTTTAGATGTGTATACACTGATTAAAAGTGGTCCCGATGCATTAAATCTCTTGAAACCTTTCCTTCAAGAACGGTCTTCGAAGATCCACTGGCTCATATTGTTAGATTGGTCATCAAATGATCAACAACTGTGGTTAGGAGAACTATTCAGCACCTTCAGCAGTATAAAGCAGTTGAATGATGACAATGAATTTTCCGTGTGGTGCTTAAACAGTGACAAAATCTTCAGTTTACAAAGGAACACTACCGTATGGCAGTCAGCGCATATCGACTTCGTTTTGCAATCATTAAGATCGTTTTGCTATTTTAATGATAGCTCATTGTTTTATATAGATGAACACCGTAATGAAGAGGAAGATGAGAAAGCGCTGGGTTTGAAGTATCAGGAGATACTGAAACATGCTGTTGAGGGTAGGGATATGGAAGATTATATTGAAATGGTCAAGCGCAGTAGAATATCAATTCCAAAGGGTTGTGATTCTATTGGATTAATAAAAACAATAGACGAAAGATTCGAGCCCACTGAGGTGGAAGATGTCCAATTTTTGACGCGATACACGAACTTTGTTCCCACAACGGATGGAATGAAGGATGGCAGGGAAATATACAATTTTTATGATCTCAATGAAGCGCAATCTTTAACTTCTTTCCAGGTTAACATCCAAGAGGAACTGGGCAAGATGTTTATGAAACATAGGAAGAATTCGAAAATATCAGAAACGAGAAGGTAACGTTCCTTTCATCCTGAGCGATCTTATTTTTCTTTGAATGTATAAATATAGATGTGCATACACATTGGTAAATACCTATATTGGGGTTGCCTTTTTTCTATGTTTATGTATGTAAAAGAAAGAACTCACATGTGATAAATAGTGGAATCAGCACATAATTTTTGAACCAATTCGGAGTCCGTATCGTAACCTACGTAAGCCACGTAGCCTGGTTCACCTTTGTCCTCGTGAATGGGGTAATGAACGGGTGGAACGTTTTCGTTTTCAATAATACAGAAGGATAGATGCTCATCGTTTGGTTCGTAGTCTCTTGTGATTCTCTTTACGATAGTCTTATATTCGCCTCTTTTATCACAACTTGGCCCACCACGAGCCCAAAGTTTGATTACTGAACCAGATTGAGGCTCATTGATTGGGGTGCAGTGGAACCATTCGTAATTAATTCTTGTACCATACTTGAAATATTCCACGGCAGCGATTAATAACAGTGAAATGAGGCAAACACGAAACAAGTTGAAAATTTTTGGTTTTGGCTTGTCCGCTGATTTGGTGGTTATAATGGGAGCAGGCTGGGACATGTTTTTGCGAATCTAATGGTTGAAAGAACTTGTTTACTATTGCGTGAGTCGAGGAGCACTGTGCACCGTTCTATTGTTCAATTCTCTTTTTTTCTGATGGCTTCTTTTTTCTGGAGGCTGATTCCTCTCCCTTCAGCGGAAAATTAGGGACAATAATACTTAAAAATAAAACTGACGTTACGAAATGAAGTAAAAGAGCAACAGAGCCCATAACAGATAAAGCTATAATATGGAACGAATACATATACGTATATATATATATATTTATTTATTTCAGTCCCGGTGGATACATAAAAAAAGTCATGTTTACAACTATTCGCTTTACAAGGAGAAGTCGCCGTGGATCCATTCGTTGACCATACTTAGGGAATTTTCAGGGACGTCAAATGGAACCATGTGACCACCGTTGAAGACTCTCAGGTAGGTGAAATGCTTGTAGGACTTGACTTCGCCAGCGACCTCGTCGGTGATGGAGGCGGTCCAATTACGTACTTTTTGGCTGGCAAATTCTTCATCGAACTTCCATGGCAGGACGTCGGTCCATGCCTTGTTACCCAACCAGTTGCAGATGAAGTCCTTGTCACCTGCGTAGACCAGGATAGGCAGGTCTTGGTTCAAAAGATTCGTGACGGCTGTGTGGTAAGGCTTCATCCAGTCACCTGCGAACAAGAAGTTTCTGTTGATGTCGAAATTGCAGGACTCGTAGTGGTCGACCTCTGCGCCGACGGCCTCCTTGACGTAGTCCTGGTTCAGGTAGTCGTCGATATCTTGTAAGGCTGGGTAGCACAGACTGCCGCCTTCACAATCCTTTCTGATGTCGTAGACGTTTCTACCGGTGCGCTGGTAAGGAGCCAACTGGGCGTTGTTACAATAGATAGTGGCGGGAACACAGGACCAGACGGATTGGGAATTGTAACACGACTCGATCAGCCCCAGACAACGTTCCAGAGAGTCCTCCATAGCGGAACATTCTTCGGAGGGTAAAACGGAAGGTTCACCGCCTTCGCCGCACGCCATTGGCTCGTAGTAGTTGTACTGGGTCAACGGGTCGGTGAGACCATTGCCGATGAGGACGGAGGTCAAGTTGAAACTCCTGTCCTTGTGCGACAAGATCTCGGAGGCAAAAACGGGGATGTAATGGCCAGCGTAGGACTCTCCAGCAATGTGGAAATCCTGGCCGTTGTTGACGTATTCGGGGAACTGATCGAAGAACAGTTCCAGGAAATTGTAGACGTCCTTGCCGGCGGCGACGGTGTTCGAGACACCGGAGGTCCCGGAATAGGAGAACCCAACGTTGACGGGTTGGTCAAGGAAGATCACGGTGGCGTTACTGTTCCACGAGTACGGGTTTCCGATCGGTTTCAAATCGGGACCGATGGACGAGGGCCCCAATTCAAAGAACAATCCGGTCAACGAGGAGCAGCCTGGCCCACCGTTCAACCAGAGGATGACCGGGTCCTTCGCAGGGTCGTTTCTACTCTCGAACGTCCAGAAGAAAAAATGCTTGTCTTCGTCCTCCACGTCCAAGTAGCCGGTGTACTGTGTGACGTTAGGGTCGATACCGAGGATTTTAGGGTCCTTGATCTTGTTGACACGCAGCTGGTAGTTTTCGATAGCGTCGTTCTTGACCACGAAGTCCCAGTCCTTCCTGGTCTTGATGGCCTCAGGGAACTTCGGCTTTGTCGAAGTTTGAAGACTCATAACCTGGTTTGGGTACAGGTCGTTTATCTGAGCCCATGCGTCCAGTACGTTGGAGTCCAACTCCTTCAACAGATGGTCCAGGTCCAAGTCCAGGCCAAATTTCTCTGCCGTCTGCAGCAAGATGTCCTTATCTAGGCCCAGCGGTCTTTGCAACGAGATGGCCGTGGCGAGAGTGGTGGACAGGCCCAGTCCACATAGTAAGCTGGTAATTGGTTTCATAGCGTGAATACGTTTTCGGTTGAGTGAGAAAAAAAAAACTGTCTCTTTTGAGTAGTGTTTGTTCTTTCTCTCTTTTGCCCTGTTCAACCTGAAGGAGAAGAGAAAAAAGCGTTGTTTCAGACCTTTTTGTTGCAGCTCTTATCTTTTACTTTTATTAGCAGACCCCTTCTTTGAGGCCCCGCGGGTGATTTGTCCCCTGCCCAAACGTAAAGGTCAGTAGAAAGCAAGTATTAGAAGGCCACCAGCGAAAGCTGGTGGCCAGGAGGACAAGAGATCAAGAGCCAAAAGCGGCACAGAAGCCTCCAAACCGTGTGATGTGGTTCCACCAAGATGGGTACGCGAAGCGATAAGCATGCGCTTCACAAGGTCAAGATTGCAACCGACGTTTACAGTACCAATCGCAGCAATGGGTTTGTTGCATCGAGTAATGAGCACCGAGTTGCGCACACTGGCTTTAAGAGCTGGTAATCCAATGTACAATGCTTCAGTAAACTTTGACCTTGTTCTCAAAAAAAAAAAATGAATATGGAAAATAACCGCCACCCTCCACACCCCTGCCGTGTGAAGGTACATAGTTATGTACGGAAAAAAGGGGTTAGGGCTGGAAACCCCTTTTTTTCCAAGAAGTAGGGCACGTCCGGAAAATGGCGACATAAACCCTAATGAGGCATCACCATATACGAGAGACCTAAACTCGCGTTTTTTTGTTTTTTTTTCTTTCTTTGAGGCGCCATAATTTCTTAGCATTTTTTTTCCTTTTTGTTTTCGTTCTTTTGCTAACAAATTTTTCACTCACTCTTTCTTTATAGGGGCATATTAGTAACACACAGCAGCATACGAAAATAAGATTAAGCAGTATAGAAAAAGAAAGGGAAAGGGAAAGGCAAAAAAAAAACAAAATCTTTTCCAAGGACATCGAGTAGCATAGTTATAAGAGCGCTCTATCCTTCACTGCAATACACGCATTTCGCTCGTCTAGAGTTTTTTTCGTTCGCATTTCAAAAGACGCAATGGCTCATATTCCGGAAGTTTTGCCCAAATCAATACCGATCCCGGCTTTCATCGTCACGACCTCGTCGTACGTATGGTACTACTTCAACTTGGTGCTGGTCCAGATCCCCGGCGGCCAGTTCGTCGTCTCTTACATCAAGAAATCGCACCACGACGATCCGTACAGGACCACCATCGAGATAGGCCTTATTTTGTACGGGATCATCTACTACCTGTCCAAGCCGCAGCAGAAAAAGAGTCTCCAGTCGCAGAAGCCCAACTTGTCGCCCCAGGAGATCGACACGCTCATCGAGGACTGGGAGCCCGAGCCACTGGTCGACTCTTCGTCCTTCGATGAGCAGGCGTGGAGAGTTGCCACGATCCCCGTGACCATGGAAATGCCCATCCAGAACCACATCACCATCACCAGAAACAACCTGAAGGAGACCTACACGGACGTTTTCAACCTGGCCTCGAACAACTTCCTGCAGCTGGCCACCACCGAGCCCGTCGAAGAGGTGGTCAAGACCACCATCAGGAACTACGGTGTGGGCGCTTGTGGGCCTGCCGGGTTCTACGGTAACCAGGACGTTCACTACACGTTGGAATATGACCTGGCCCAGTTCTTCGGCACCCAGGGCGCCGTGCTGTACGGACAGGACTTCTGTGCTGCTCCTTCTGTTCTGCCTGCCTTCACCAAGCGTGGTGACGTTATCGTGGCCGATGACCAGGTGTCGTTGTCGGTGCAGAATGCTTTGCAACTCAGCAGATCCACAGTGTACTACTTCAACCATAACGACATGAATTCGTTAGAAAGCCTGCTAAACGAGTTGACCGAGCAGGAAAAAATCGAAAAGCCTCCAGCCATTCCCAGAAAATTCATCGTCACCGAGGGTATCTTCCACAACTCTGGGGATTTGGCTCCGCTGCCCGAATTGACCAGGTTGAAGAACAAGCACAAGTTCAGGTTGTTTGTCGACGAGACCTTCTCCATCGGTGTTCTTGGCGCCACGGGTCGCGGGCTGTCCGAGCACTTTAACATGGACCGTGCCACCGCCATCGACATCACCGTCGGGTCCATGGCCACAGCATTGGGCTCCACCGGTGGGTTTGTGCTCGGTGACAGTGTCATGTGTCTTCACCAGCGTATCGGCTCCAACGCCTACTGTTTCTCTGCCTGTTTGCCCGCATACACCGTCACATCCGTCTCCAAAATGCTGAAAATGATGGACTCGAACAACGACGCAGTACAGTCGTTGCAAAGGCTGTCCAAGTCCTTGCACGAATACTTTGCATCCGACGACTCCCTGCGTCCATATCTCGTCGTGACATCCTCTCCAGTGTCCGCTGTCCTCCACTTGCAATTGACTCCCGCGTTTAGATCTCGCGAATTCGGCTACACCTGCGAGCAACTATTCGAGACCATGTCAGCCTTGCAGAAGAAGTCCCACACAAACAAGCACATTGCGCCATACGAAGAGGAAGAAAAATTCCTGCAATCCATAGTCGACTATGCCCTTATCAACCACAACGTGCTCATCACAAGAAACACTATTGTTCTGAAACAGGAAACGCTACCAATTGTCCCTAGCTTGAAAATCTGCTGTAACGCCGCCATGTCCCCAGAGGAGCTTAAGAACGCTTGCGAAAGTGTCAAGCAATCCATCCTTGCCTGTTGCAAAGAAACTAATAAGTAAAAATAGAAAAATCTATATATGCACACCCACGTATATACAAATATTTATACAATAATACCAATAATCGGCAAACCATCTCTGTATCACATAAATGTGGTGTACGGCCTCTTGAATGCGCTAAAAAAATTTTGGGCTCGAAATTTTTCTTTTTTTTTCTTTTGGTCGTGCCATCGAGGCAAAGCAGTCTGTCTGTATTATTTATTTGTTTATTTTTATTAATAGAAAAGAAAGGAGTTTGATTCGCGATACGTTGTCCTGAAGATTGCTCAGGTCCACCAAGCAAAAGCTAGCAATAAAGCACTGCAGAAATACCATACTACTCGAACAGCACACTAGGGCAATATGATGCATTTTAGAAAGAAGTCCGGTATTAGTAATACGAGTGATCATGAGGGAGGGAACCGTGCCTCGGATGTTAAGATTTCTGAAGACGATAAGTCAAGATTGAAGATGCGTACTGCTTCTGTTGCTGATCCCATCCTGGACGCTGTGCAGGAGGCCCAACCTTTCGAACAAGCTGCCGATACCTTCCACGATAACATGAACAGACAATCATATTTTTCCAACGAGGAAGGCCATGTTCTATGCGACGTCTTTGGTCAACCGATCACACAGGTTGACATATCTAATCCGACCAGAGCAAGGGACGAAAGACCCTTGGATACGATTAGAAGTTTCGAGTATGCTGTCTCTGGAGACCCGGTCTGGGCCCAACAGTTAGAAACCCCAACCTACGGGTTCCGCGTAAGACCTGATTTCCCCATGTTTGGTGCGGCCGTGACCTACGATGCTAACGGTATGCCCCAACAAGCGGGTGGTGGTGCCTCCAGTCAAATGTACGGTGAACAAGCTGTGTATCAACCACAACAGCACGTACAGACTGAGGAAAAGCAAAAGAAGAAGAAGAAGGGTTTCTTCGGTAGAATGAAGAAGAAATAGGCCGCTGTTATCATGCGAACATTTTGTTTTGTTTGATGATTTCTGTCTTTACGTATTTTTTCGGATATTTCATATTATTATTATTATTATTATTGTTGTTGTATATACACATATTTTCCCTTTTTCTGTTACATGGATGGATACAAAAAAAATCTACTATAAAAAATCTGGTTCTAAAGGACTCACTCTTGTACTTTGTGTTTATTGCTCCTCTGTAGAACGTTGTCCTCGAGAGAATCGATTTTGCGCCTAATTTGATCCATGTTTAGGCGAATTTTCACCTCTTGCTCATCGAATTTTTTATCCAGTTGGTTTAAGGTCTTGAACCATAACTGTTCTTGTTCTCGGACGCTTGCAATCTGTGAATCCAGTCCTTTTGTCGTTTCGTACACTTCCAATACTCGATTGTTCATTTTGTTCAGACTCTTCATTCTATCGGCCAACAACGGCAGCGAATCTCGATACTGCCGGAACATAGCATACATGCTATTTATTTCTCTTATTTTGCTTTCGGGCTTAATAACTTTGCTCATGGTTTCATCTCTCAATCTCAGATCTCGTTGCATTTTTTTGCCCAACAACGAGTTTTCGAATTGTTTATTGAGTTCCATCAGTCTTGCTTGAAACTTTGGCAGTTTTTCATCGTCTTGTAGAAGTTGTATGCTTCTATATAGTTCATTCACCTTACTATACACCGATTTACTATCTTCTCGGTCCTCTGGAACTTTTGGTGCACCAACGTATCGTTCCATTTCCGATATTTTCTGATCTAGATTTTTTAGTTTCTTGATGGTTGTCAAATCAAGCGATATATTGGGTAATGTCACTGCAGTTTGACCTTTGTCTTCCCCGATGAGCTCCCTTTGCAAAATGGCGAGTCTTCTTGACGACTCTATTGCTAACCTTGATTGAAGGTTGCATAACTCCTTAATCTCATTTTGCGTTTCAAGAGCTGAATCTTCCATTCTCAGCTCCTCTAACTCTTGCCTTATTCTTTCTAATTTTTGTTGTCGACTTTCATTATCTTCATCGCTGATCACTCTCCTCTCTTCTACACAATCCGACTGTCTCTGCCTGTGCACATTGAACAACAATTGATCTCTAATAGCCCTTCTCAGGCTCTCAACATCACGTTTGGGTTCAACAATGAGCCCATCGTTAGTGGGAAATAATTCTTCTCGCTGTTCTTGCTGTGCATCTTCCTTCACCTCATTCTCGAAAATACCTTGAGAATCTTCATCATTAATACCAATCAAACTATCATAATCTACACTAATTGCTGGATCACTTAAATCTATGACGTTCATTGGCGGTAAATTCTTCGCATTCTTCAGGTTTATCATTTACATATGGTTTTTTTCAACATGTATAGAAAAAAAGAACGTTCATAAATCTACAAAAACCCTTATTAGAATTAAAAGGCAGGGCTTCAGCTGGAAAATCATACCATGCAACGATGCCCCTAAAACGTTCTTTGAAACAGTCACTTGAAAGGCTATCCAGCCTACAATCAAGATATAATATATTCACCAGCGTTAGTCCGTCGCCCTACACACTATCAAATAAGGAAGAAATAAGTAAGGAATTGGCAGGTTATGCTGTGAGCATTAAAGATAATATAGTCACTAAAGACCTTCCAACAACATGTGCCTCGCATATACTTGAGAATTACAAATCGCCGTATGATGCTACCGTGGTAAAGTTATTAAAACAGGCCGGAGTGCATATTTTAGGTAAGACAAACTTGGATGAGTTTGGAATGGGATCAGGAGGAATACACTCGATAAGGGGACCCGTAATCAATCCTTTATATCCTCACGAGGAAAAAAGGATTATGGGTGGTTCATCCTCTGGGGCTGCTGCGAGTGTTGCCTGCGATCTGGTAGATTTTGCCCTAGGAACAGATACCGGTGGCTCTGTTAGATTACCTGCGTGCTACGGTTCTGTTTTAGGATTTAAGCCATCCTACGGACGTTTATCTAGGTTTGGCGTCATAGCCTATTCTCAATCTTTAGATACGGTAGGCATTTTAAGCAAGAAGATAGATATTCTACGAAAAGTATTTCTGGTGTTGGATAAGTATGATGCAAAAGACCCCACTTCCTTGAATGAGGAATTGCGTGGGCTAATAGAAAAGAATAAAAAAATAAAAAAAACTTGGAAAATCGGTATTGTAAAGGAATTCAATCACGAAGGTTTGCCCAAGCAATTTCACGAATCGTACTTTACTTTCTTGAAGAAGCTGGTGAGTCTAGGGCATGAAATATACCCCGTATCCATTCCGTCGGTAAAAAATAGTCTACCAATTTATTATACTCTATCGCCTGCAGAAGCTGCCTCCAATCTATCAAGGTATGATGGTATCAGATATGGATACAGAGATTCCAAACTTGACATAAAGGACGGTATTTTATTTGCACCTACCAGGTCTAAATTTGGGGTAGAAGTAAAAAATAGAATCATTTTGGGTAATTATAATCTTTGTTCGGACGGGTTTAAGAACAATTTTATCAAGGCTGAGAGACTACGAGTAGATTTGGTTGATGAATTTGACAAGATTTTCAGATTTCCAAATGTTCTAACTAATGCTGAAGAAAATCCAAAAGGCTTAGATGTACTACTGGTGCCAACATCATCTAAGCTTCCTGGGACACTAAAAGAGTTTGAAGAAGATGAAAGTAAATCCCCCGCCAATTCATATATCAACGATATCTTCACAGTCCCCATGTCACTAGCTGGGCTACCGAGTCTATCAATGCCCTTGAAAGAGAGGACCCCGATAGGTCTTCAGATAGTAGGCCAGTATGGTGATGATAACACTGTATTAGATTTTGTCGAATCAGTATCGTAGAGGAAAGCGATAATCATGTAAATACTATTAATTTTTCTGTTTATACCTATAGAAAGTTCGATAATTTTATCCGTAATATGCACACATAAAGAGATGCCACTACACCGGAAGAACCCGCACACCTGCTAATTTATCTACGATTGGAGCAACTGCAGGGTGAGAAAGTATTGGACCAATGATGGGCATTGACCTCAAAAACTGTACGATAACGCCGAAGAAGTCACCAAAAAGGCCAATAATACCCAGCGATTCAATTATAAAGCCAAAAAAAGTCCACTTCAATAATATCAGAAGAGAACCAACTACGAACAGCAGTGAGCCACGCCTTTTATTTGGTCTTGTAAAGAAAACATAAGTCTTCTGCGAACCAATAATTAAAAACACCCCAATTAAAAACAAAATATTACCCAAAGCTAATAAAGCACGATCAAAGAGAGTAAATATACCAAACAAAAAGAAAAGAAAACCGCCAAAAGTGAAAGCCACACCAAATTCTAATGAAAAATTATTGGTTAGTGATGAAGGAATCAGGGTTTTTAGGAGAAGCAATGTGCACTTCGAATACAGAAAAACATACTTTGAGCCTCAGTCAGCCACATTTTGCACGATGGTAGATAAACTGAATGATCACTGGGACAAGTGGTAAATCAATTACACGGGGGAGTGCAATGCAATACATCACTCACTCATCTTAAGTGTCTAAAATGGATAATTTTCGGATGTCCGAAAAATGAACGCGACGGGTAATGAAAGGCGCGAAAAACTAACCATTATAAACAATGTAATAGTACAACGGGTAGAACAAGTATTCAGAAATGCAGCATTTTGCATTTTAATTATTATATTCGTAGTTTACCATAATTATTTTCATATATTACATTTAGATTTATTTTTTCAAGAAAAGAATAATTAATTCTAGATTTCATTAAGTGCCATCCCAAGTAAAAAAGAAGAAAAAAAGCCCAGTTGTGGTCAAATACTATATCTGCATGGTTTCATCACCATCAGAATCATCAACATTTACCTGGAATGAGGCTGCATGTTTTCTTGCAGAATTATTATCGTTATTGATATCGTTGTCGTTAATAGCTGTGGTATCGTTGCTGCTCATCGAAGCTGTACGTGGCGTCAGAAGCAAGTCCATCTCATTGACATATTTCTTCACACTGGTGGAGGAATTTTGCCTAGATAGGCTTTTAGGGGTATTGAAGTTAGAGCGAGATTCCGGAGTTGTACTGAAACAACCGTTCATCAAGCTATTTTTTGGTGGTCTGGGGTCCAACACGAACGTAGAGTTTTTTTTCACGAGGCCAGATTTTGACGATGACAATGACGTCCCATTTTTGCTGGCATGGAGAAAATCGTATGTGACTGCAGGTTTCAGGGATGTCATGGATAATGTTTTCTTTAAAGTGTCTCTAATTCTATTGAGTGACCTTTCACGAGAATTAATGGTTCTGTCGACGTAAAGGTCGGGCAGGTCCATCTTACTACTGAAGGCAGTGGAAGCTTCTGAAGAGTCGCCATCCATATTCAAGTACGCCAGGGTGGTGGTCTTTCTTGATTTAGAGGGGGACCTCAAAGTGTGCATGGATGCCGTAGACGATACTCTTCTGATGGTTGGGTTAAAAGCGAAAGTCGGTGTATCCTTGACGTGCAAAGAATTTGAAGTGGCAAAATAATCCTTAATGAAAGGATGGTGCTTTAGATTGGTGGCGGAACGCCTTATAGTTGGATCGACAGTGAAGCAGCATTGAACGAAATTCCAAAACTGTTCGTATTTGGGGTCGTGCATCGTCTGCTCATCGACGTAGTAATCGCATTTAGAGATGCATTCCAGGGTTTCGTCGTCTGTGGTGCAGTCAAAGGGGGTATAGCCAAAGGCCATGAAGTACGTTAGTACACCGAGGGCCCATACATCCACCGGACAGCCATATTTGTCCAGTTTATTGACTTGGTCAGGTGCCATTTCGCCGACACCTTTGCACTTGACGATTTCCGGAGCGATGTACGAGATGGTTCCGACAAACTCCTTCAACGAGTTTACCTTGGTGGTGTTGAATTCCGCCGCAAGACCGAAGTCGGCAAGAACCAGGTCATGCGCTAGAAGATCGTACTTGAAGTCACCATGATGCTCACCCTGCAAGTTTTTTTCGTTTTCGTTCACTCTCAACCTGAATAGAACATTTTCCGCCTTCAAGTCTCTGTGAACAATACCTTGCGAATGCAAAAACTCCAGAACGCTTACCAAACAGGCACAGTATGATTTGACCTGGGTTTCGAGGTCTAGAGCTTGGTTTTCAACGATTTTCTCATACAGATCACCCTTCTGGCACAGCTGGGTGATCAGCACAATGTTGTCTGCGGTTTCAAAATAGTCGAACAGTTGTAAAATGTGGTGATGCCCCTCAAAAATGTCCAAAGAATGCTCATTTTTCTTTTCCATATCTCTGATTTTTTCGCTTATCGACCTCAATAGGTCGAATTCTCTTTGGATAAGCTGAATTTTGTTTCTGACGGTTTGTTTCTTGATAAGCTTCATTGCGTACAAGTCTCTTGTGTGTATGTTCATGCATTCTTTTACGACGCTGAAATTCCCATCGCCCAGGGAGTTGTGGTTGGTGACGTATTTACATTTGAAGGTTTGGGCGTCGTCACAGCCACTCAGCTGTGGCCATGGTTTTTCTTCCGGCAAACGTTGTTGTAGCTGTGAGGTGGAAGTGCTCATTGTAGTCATATCTCAAAAGAACTTTCCTTGCAGTTGTTAGAATGTCTATTGTAGGAAAAAGCACGGACTAGGTGGAGGAATTGTGTTAGGCAACTCGAGGAGCAAACAACAACAAAATTAATAAATAAACCAGTTGATAAAATAAATAAAAAAAATGTCAAGATAAATAGAAAGGAGTAACAAACTGGGGGAAGTCATCCCCGTTCGACACGTTTTCACATCCTTCCTACGTGATAAACCCCGCCCTCTTTTTCTTTTTTTTTAAGGAATCCCCTCTCTATTGTCAGAGGGCGAGAAACACTGTTGAAATCCGCAGTTTTCCTTTCTTTTCGTAATGTTATTTCTTTTTCAGGGGCCTTGGAGGCGCCCCACCCGTGGAGGTCGCGGAATAATTTGACACGTGAAGGTTTTTCCGGAGCGCGAAGAAGGAAAAACCAAAAGAAATCGAAACCGGAATTTGAAAAGTGGCGTGGGGGGGGGGGGGGTCCGTAGGAGGCGCCTGTACCGGCAACGACGGCTTCGGCGGCTAAAAGCAAGGGAACTTGATGGATGTAGACAATGACATGAACGATGGAGTGCAGCGAACAGGTAAGTGTAGTTAATCCTGAGGAGTGTAACGACCTGTTCTGGGACGCGACGTTGCTGCTTGTTAGTGTGAGCGGTAAACGGCCCACTGGGGTCCATACATGATGGGTAAGAGATCTGGTGCCGTTTCCCAATCTTGACGAAGAATCTTTTGCCTCCCCTGTTCTTAGATGGTCTCATTTGAAGAAGTAGCGCTTCCATTATTATCGGTTGCAGCACGGCACGTGACTTGCCGGCCTTTCTGTTACCCGACTTGAGACTGACTTGTGTCACCCGCACTGAAAATTTTTTATTCGCTTTTCTTTTTTTTTTTTTCCTTTTCTCAGAATTGAGCTTTTGCGATGAGATGAGATGTTATAGCCTATATACAATGCCTTAGTACACGTCCATCAGTCATCTGCACACTACAACAGCAAGCTAACATAGTATAATCAACAGGAGAAGTATGGCTACTCCGTCGAAGAAACGTTCTAGAGATTCTGAATCTCCGGAAGAACCCGTAGTGGATGAAAACAAGAGCGTGAACCAAAGTGATGCCGCAACAGAAGGAGAAACGGCTGCTTATGTGGAAAAGTTCGAAGAACTGAAGCTATCACAGCCGACTTTGAAGGCTATTGAAAAGTTAGGGTTTACCACCATGACCTCTGTGCAATCCAGAACTATCCCGCCTCTTTTGGCCGGTAGAGATGTTCTTGGGGCTGCCAAGACGGGTTCTGGTAAGACATTGGCCTTCCTCATCCCAGCTATCGAATTGCTGCATTCTTTAAAGTTCAAGCCAAGAAATGGTACCGGTATAATTGTGATCACGCCTACAAGAGAGTTGGCTTTACAAATTTTTGGGGTGGCAAGGGAGCTAATGGAATTCCATTCGCAGACTTTTGGTATTGTCATCGGTGGTGCTAATAGAAGACAGGAGGCTGAAAAATTGATGAAAGGTGTCAACATGCTGATCGCTACCCCTGGTAGGCTATTGGATCATCTACAAAATACGAAAGGGTTCGTCTTTAAGAATTTGAAAGCATTAATTATCGATGAAGCTGATAGAATCCTAGAAATTGGGTTTGAAGATGAAATGAGACAGATCATCAAGATCTTACCAAACGAAGATAGACAATCCATGCTATTTTCTGCCACACAAACCACCAAAGTTGAGGACTTGGCTAGAATCTCGTTGAGACCGGGCCCTCTTTTCATTAATGTCGTTCCTGAAACCGATAACTCCACCGCAGATGGGTTGGAACAAGGTTACGTGGTGTGTGACAGTGACGACAGATTTTTGTTGTTATTTTCCTTTTTGAAGAGAAATCAGAAAAAAAAAATTATTGTATTCTTATCATCCTGTAACTCTGTGAAGTACTACGCTGAATTATTAAACTACATCGATTTACCTGTTCTTGAACTACACGGTAAGCAAAAGCAACAAAAGAGAACAAACACATTTTTCGAATTTTGTAATGCCGAAAGAGGTATTTTGATTTGTACAGATGTTGCAGCCAGAGGTCTAGATATACCTGCTGTGGATTGGATCATTCAATTCGATCCTCCTGATGATCCAAGAGACTACATTCATAGAGTTGGAAGAACCGCAAGAGGTACTGAAGGTAAGGGTAAATCTTTAATGTTTTTAACTCCTAATGAGTTGGGGTTCTTGAGGTATCTAAAGGCCTCCAAGGTTCCATTGAACGAGTACGAATTCCCCACGAATAAGATTGCTAACGTTCAATCGCAATTAGAAAAATTAATCAAATCCAATTATTATCTACATCAGACAGCTAAAGATGGTTATAGATCCTATTTACAAGCATACGCTTCTCACTCCTTGAAAACTGTCTACCAAATCGATAAACTGGACTTGGCTAAAGTAGCAAAGTCTTACGGTTTCCCGGTGCCTCCAAAGGTCAACATTACCATTGGTGTAAGTGGAAAAACACCTAATACCAAAAGGCGTAAAAGTCATAAATAAATCAAAAGGGTTGATTCTTTCAATGGCCGTTGGGGGGTGTACATAGAATCAGCTGAAAATTGAAACGTCCATTCTTAGTTTCCCCTTCCTGTCTTTTTATTTTTCTATTCCTCTCCACTATGTCATTTCAATAATTGTATAAACTGCGGTTTTTTTGTTTGTGCCTTCTACGCATATTGTCTATATCAATCTTTACATACTTAACCATGTAAAATCACGATTTGTAAACTATTATAAAAGAAAAAAGATAATATACGAACATCCCTTACTCTCCCTAATATTTAGTTTTTATCGTTCCCCTTATGCATCCCACAACACCATTGAAAAGCAAGACTTTGTCACCAATGGACAGGCTTTCTATCTTTATATCTCCCTCTTCAATAAAACCGAGGCGCAACAAATAGTGACGCATTGTACCGCATAGACATCCACTTGTCAGTCTCGGTGTAACATATTTTTCTGTACCACTAGAATCCCTTTGAATTACAGCTACGTTTGTTATTGAACCTTCCATCAGCTGTCCAGATTTGTTGGGAAGTAAAATTTCACACTGAGAGACAGGACAAGTAGGCTTTACGCCTCTTACTTTATTCACGGCGGTCTGCATGCGGGCTCTTGCCCTAGTGTAATGATCTCTTGACGTTGTTTTGAAACTGGTGAAAGCGGACCCATTTATTGGTTCAGAGGAAACGACAACGTCCCAATTTATTGAGCAACGACTCAAAAATCCATTTAACATCGTGTTGATAAAATAGGTGGAAACGTCACAATCTTTGGTCGGTTCAAGAATGGGCGCCGTAGGTAACGGTACCGCCTCCATTCGTATACTTCCTGTCTTGGAAATAAGTACACGCATTTTGTAACATTGTTTTTCACTGATCAAATTTTGTATTTTTTCATCATACTCTGCAGTTCCTTCTTTACACTTAACTAAATTTTCAACTAACAACCTGAATAAATCACTTAGGGATGTGTTGAAATCAATCTTGAAATATGATAATGCTAACCTTATTCTTTGATATTGTTCATCTAATAAAAAAAACCTTTCGTAAATAAGCGAATAAATACTTTCCTTGTGATGGCATTGAATAGTTTTGCAACGCTGTTTCCAAGCATCAGGAAGTCGGATATCTTTCAGAAGTTTAGCGCTGGAACTGGCTCTTTCAACTCGTAGATAACATGAGTAATCCCCGTTGGTGATCTGCTGCCTGATTTCTTCATCTCTTAAACCTAACCTGGGGTCTACGTACTCAAATTTTTTATCTTTTGAGGATATGCAACGCGTAAAACCAGGATCGTATCTGAAAGTAGCCAAGACCTCAAAATTTGAATTAGCAATCGCATTTTCTTCATCCTGATTTTCCAGATCGGTCTTTGGAGCAATCATTGTTGAAACCAACCTTGAAACACATTTTTCGTTACTAACCATACTTGCTTTTTTATTCTTTCTGTTAAACAATTGAGTTTCACGATTTCTTCTGCACTTTTTTTCTTGGATGGAAAGTTCCCTAATAATTCAGCAGGGCATGATTTTTGAAAACATGATGACCAAAGAGAACCGTCGAATAAAGTATTTTTATAGAATGCTGTGATTTATATATAGTACGCATATTCACAAAATCAAATCTAACTCTTCTACATACCGTTCATTGTTATCTGGAGTTACAGGATAAAAAGGCACCATCGAGTCCTGATACATTACGTATAAGTTGTTATATACTCTCCAGAATGCCTTCCTGACATTTTTAGCTGGATGAAATAATCCCGCCCATACGTAGTTCATGAAAATGCCAGGGCCAACCGCTTGACTCAGTGCTTCCAAACCTTCTAAAATACGCAAAATAGCATGTGGTGAAGTTTCAAAAATATTGGGGATTAGAATATTTAACAAATGAATGAAGGCATCCTCATGACCAGTACCCGAACAATTCAAAGCTAAATGGCTTATGGCATTTGATGCGGTCTGACGATGGACTAAATCCCTATCAGTGAGCGCATCTTCCAATAAAGGTGTAATGAAGTATATGTAATCCTTCGACATGTTGCCAATATACTCGAACATGAATGACATGGCTTTAAGAACACCATTTTGAACATTAGTCTCTGGTGTTGTGTATTCATTCATAATTACTGGCAGAACGTTATAAGGACCACATACTTTAGCTACAATTCCAATAGCAACAGCTGTGCATACACGTAACTGACGTTCTTGAACCTTTAAATTGTTTAATAAAGCAACAAGAACATCTTGAGGCCCAATTGCTTCTGCAATAAATCCAAATGTGGTATTCGCTGACCTTCTTATTTCCTTATTCGTACTTTTTAATAGTTCCAATAGCTCAAAACAGATTCTCATCCATTCTTTGGGGGGAGCACGGGTGGGCGCTATTTTCGCGATAAGTCCAATAAATTTGATAGTGTTCACCTCGACTTTCCTATGCTTATTTCTCAAGATTGGAGTTAGAGTTGGCAGAATTTGGTTAACTGGGGGTTGCAGTTTATCCAAATCTAGAGCAACCAAAATACAGCGCATTGCATTGATTATGGAGCCTAATACCTCTGGGTATACTTCGCCTAAGGACTCATACAATATAATGTTCAATTTATTCAACATTTCGAATTCGTGGCAATTCTTGATTACAGGTATCAATATGGCACACAGATCTGCCGCATTTTGACGTACTAATGAGGCCTTGTGTTTCAGGTGATTCAAAATTGTACTGACTATGGGTGCTAAAAATGGCTTTATCCGGATGTCAAGCGACAACGTAACTGCCCCAAACCCTTTAAAAATTATAGTATCATTGTTTGTTTGTTCTTGGAATGCTATCAGGAGTGCATCGATAAGTCTTGTTTCTAATCTTTCACTCAAATCTGCAGTCCCCAGCATATTCACTACTTTAGTTACCGCATGGACTGCCATTGTTCTGAACGGTTCAGCTTCATCTCTCAAAGGTTTTAATAATTTATCAATGGTATACGAACAACCTAGCTTCTCTGCTAATACCACCGTAGTATATGTAACGACCTTGTTCAACGGCCTGTCCAATGCCACACGCCTAACCCAAAATTTTTGAAAGAATTCTGGTGCAATTTCCTCTCTCAAAAAGGTTGGACTTATGGATTCAATTCCACTACATTTTTGTAACACAATAAGGATAGTCTTTTTCATGTCGTCATCGGGAGTGTCGAATTCGCGTCTAATTATCCTCATTGCCTCCGTAGTATAGTAGCCGGCATATTCTTGGTCCATCAGTGGGATCATAGATCCAACGGCTTTTAGAAAAGAAGATAATACCTTACCACGATGGCTCCTTATGCCTTTCCATAGAGGTTCCAATATAGCGTTGAAGACTTCGATACCGTACGGATATGCATTTTCGGCCAGTGTAGACAAGGTGTTTGCTGTAACAATCCGTACCGGAACGTGGTCATCAATTAGATTGTCCTTAATACAGCTTATAAGGCCGGTAAGGTGATTTAGCACACCTATTCCCAAGATTATTCCTATTTGCTGTACAATCTTTATACCCGTATGCCTTGCTTTCCACGATTTCCGCGAATGGCACGCTGCGTTGATGAAAGGGAGTAATTGCTTAACGCCAAGAGCTTTTGCTACCACTGCCGTTGCTCTTGCAGTTATGTTTCTAATATATTCATCCTCATTTTCAATGTCAGGTCTCATAACTGTTAGCATTGTCGCTAGACCAGTCACCGTTGACAAATTTGTAATTATTTCTTGACCGGTTGAACGAACTATTGGATCTTCGTCAATGAGCAATGGAGCCGTCACTACCAGTATTTTATGCGCGTATGGCCTCGTTAGTTCTCCCAATTTGTAAAGAACGCGATCTATGGTTTTGATCATCAGATGTCTTTCTTGATCTTCCAAGGTTCTATCCAACAATATGGGTAATAATCGATCAAATATCATTTCCGGGCCAAATTTAACTGCTTTATCGGTCAAAAGTCGCATTGACGTCCTCCTGCTCGCCGTGTTTCCATTCTTGATTTTCAGAAGTAGGGTCAAGAATGCTCTCTCATTCTTTTCATCCTTGCTCAGCTCATTTATAGGCTTCTTGGACATAATAGCAGCGAAATATTTATGGTCAGACGGTTTAACAAACATCAAATCGTAAATTCCCTCTACATCAACCAAAGCATTTTCAGCCCTTTCTCTGACTGTTCTTTGAGACTCTTCAGGCGGCTCATACCCTTTTACATCCCACCTTGATTTTCTTTTCCTTGGCACCACAGCGTTCTGAATGTCTTCGTTAGATGTAATCATCCTCGTGCCTGAATCAGGTTCAATCCTCATATCAAACCTCCTTTTGTGGTACGAGTCTTCTCCATTCTGCACTGTCTTGGCTATCATTTTTTCTTGCAGCACATCCTTCTCCTTCTCACCGATACGTGCAGCTTCTTCTTGTAGGTTTTCTCTCAAATCTTGAGGGATCGAGTATTGCCCACTCAACCGATGGCTCTCATCATTACTATCAGCTTTCAAAAACTGCACAGGGTGACTCATGATAGCATAGCAGACCTTGATTCTGTGGTTTTATATTGTATAAATGCTTGATGAGAGAGGGTTTGTTTCTAACTCATCGAGATTTTTGTCCGGCCAGTGTCAATACAAATCCCGAATAAGATGGAAGACAATCACATCCAAAAAATAGGCTTGAACAGTTGCGCACATCTGGAAAGAAGATATATATCTATATATTCTTATGCATATATAGGAAGGCAATGATACCTAGGGGTAATACACATGCTCTTCTTATTGCAAGGAGCTTTCATTCATACAAACCTTGCTTCAGAGTGACCATCAGAGGTAAACGACAGCGAAGTAAGACTAAGCAGCAAGGAAAAGCTCAAGAAGATTACACACAACTACTAGACAATGGCAAAGTTAGCGAAGTCACGGTGAACAGTTCAATCAAATCTGCGAAGGACATAGAATCGATAAACAAAGATTTTTTACACCGAACAAAGGGATTAGAGCCTAATATTGAACTGAAACAACTCTCTCAGATTAAAGAGGAATTTCAGCAACGTTATAGAGATAGATACATTAAACCTTCAGAAACCTGGTACACAAATTCCTGGCGGTCTTTAGCAAAACCGAAAATTTCCTCCCACAACTTGATAAATTCAAATATACAATTAGACGCACAATTGAAATTTTCGAATCCATTGGAGTTCCAGCCCGTTCAGCTCATGGAAAGACCCTTGAATGTTGGTGATCTGGTTCTTCTGAGAGTCAGACCAAATGAATTGGCTATGTGTGTGAGTCTTCCAAGTAGCACTATGGATCCGCGGTACACCTTTGTCGCTATTGATGGGTCCATGTGTTTTGCGACCAAGAACCGAATATTATTAAGAATTCCTCACAGATTACCTGTCGGAGTTAATTCTCTCATACAGCCTGAGGAACGCTATGGGCATTTACCGATTGGGACGATAAAGAACTTTTCCAATCAAACAAATATTTTGCCGATTGCGGCAAGGCAGATAATAACTAGTAGGTATCCTGCACAGATTTCTAAATTAGCGTGGAGAGATTTACCGTTTACTACGAAAAAATTGCAGTTACTTCATAGATCACTACAAGACTATAGGGGCCCATGGCAAATTCCCTTTTTCACCCTAGTTGGATTAGTCCAAAGATTGGACTTAAATGAAGCCTTGGATGATAAATATGGAGCAACATATTTGGCTAATCTGTTGGGCACTCATCAAACTGCTGATAATGTACCCATAAGTTCAGCTACATTTGTTTCTACATACTGGGCCATTATGCAACAACAGGAATCTAATTTTTGGGGGGAAATACATCTGAATACAGCATTACTTTCCCCTATTTCAGTAACGGTTATTCCATTGAAATCTCGACATTTATATTACGAACAGGTAGTAGGGAAACTGGAAGCTGACGATTACAATGAAATCAATCGGTTCGTAAAGCTAGTGAACGAAAGGAAATATCGAGACATCTCAACCTTATACCCTTCTGTGATACAAATGTTAAAGGATTTTGCAGCCGGGAACTTTCATAATAACGGAATTATAGTCACTTTGGTCTCCAAGATATTCAGAAAGATAGAACGCTACAAGGATTGTGATATAACAAGAGACATATGTCAAGATCTAATCAATGAGATCTTACCCAATTCAATGTCTAATCCACTGTTACTGAATATGGATTTGGCGTTACCTGCTTCTTCGAAATTGGTGAGATCACAGCAAAAACTGTATGACCTGACTAATATAGAAGATTTGCAAAGGAAAAATTCCGATAATAGTAGTGAGAGGTACGATTTCGGTGATCTTAAAGTTTTCTGCATTGATTCCGAAACTGCGCATGAAATAGATGATGGTGTTTCCATAGAGAATCATGGCACTGATGGATTGTACACTTTACATATTCATATTGCGGATCCAACGTCAATGTTCCCGGAAAGCACTAATTATGATTCAGAGGGTATTATTACTGATATTCTAAACGTTGCCCTGGAAAGATCATTTACCACATATCTACCAGATGTAGTCGTTCCCATGTTGCCTAAATCTATTTGCAACTTATCTGATTTGGGGAAGCAAGGGCAAAAAACAAAAACTATATCTTTTTCTGTCGACGTTAAAGTTATGTCCAAAGGCGACGGGGAATCTCTCGAGATAATGTTCGACAGTTTTAAAATTCGGAAAGGTATTGTGTCGAACTTTCCTAAAGTTACTTATGACGATGTCGATAGGATTCTTAATACACCTAATGATGAAGCGTCACCTGTCAAAAAGGATTTGGAAAGTTTGTCCATGGTTTCTAACCTATTGAGAGATCGACGTATAAAGAACAATAATGCCGTTATCTTTGGCGAAGGGTTTAACAAAGGCCTCGTAACGCTAAACGCTAATGAAGAGGGTGAACTGACGGAGATATCGTTTTCAGATCAAGTGGAAACCCTATCCACCGTGTTGGTTTCAGAAATGATGATCTTGGCTAATACTTTAACGGGTAAATATTTCGCAGACAACAAAATCTGTGGCGTATTTAGATGTTATAAGCAGCTACCGCTGGATATAATAGCACAAGAGCAATATGATTCTATGATAACAAGTACAAAAAAGGGACTCTTCCCTCAACTGAAAGATATTGTTAAGCTTTCGTCGCTGCTGAACTCGAGTTTTTATACCGGAAGGCCTTTTAGACATGAAATGATTGGAGCTAAACAATACTTAACTGTAACGTCGCCCCTTCGTCGCTTTCCAGATCTCATAAATCATCTACAAATCCATCGTCATTTGCAAAAAAAGCCGTTATGTTTCAGTCAAGTTCAAATAGATCGTTTAATCTGGCCAATTCAATCTCGAGCAGATATTTTGAAAAGGGCCGGTAGAAATTCATCGACATATTGGACATTAAATTATTTAAAGAAATTGAAGAAGTTAGACCCAGAAAAGACCTACGATGTAATGATAACAGCGGTGCCGCAGAATGGGTTTGTTAGTTGTGTTTTCCCGGATTTATCGTTTGCTAGGGGAACATTAAAACTGCATCCAAGCGCAAAGCATTATCCGATGATTGGGGATATCGTGAAAAATTGTAAAATCTTAAGGATTGATTGCCTAGAAGGGATGTTGGAACTGGAAACGCTATGAAAACCCTGTATTTCTTCAAGATACAATAGCGGACGGTGCATATTTTTTTCCATGTAAATAGAGTATACAATCATTAAATTATGGCTAGCGCTTTGAACTCTCTGCAAAAATCGCATAAATACTATTATTAGCATATGTTTCTACCCCGGACACGGCAACTATATATATATATACAAGTGAGAAATATCAAGAAGAAAGGAAATCCAGTTGCTTCACTTCTGATTGCTCCAAAGAGTGGCTCTTTTCTCCACTACAAACCCAGGATTTGACTTTCTTAACTCTCGCTGTTGAGTTGATGTTAATTCATGCTCTGTGACTTCTATCATGATCAATTCTTTCACTTTGGCTAGGGAGCCGGCTATAGCCGGATTCACTCTTTTATATGCTATGGAACCTCTCTTACCCAACCCCAGACTTTTGACAATGCTCTTTGTTGTGTGTGGCATACCGATGAGAGATCTGTTTAATGTGATTTTGTAAAACACCATTTCCGTATCTGCTCGCAGCTTATATGAAGCAGTTCTTCAAAAGTGTTTTATCGATCCTATATCTAAAAGGGTATGATTTCATACTTAATATCGAAAAGATCTTCGAGAAATATTTCGTGCGGAGAGATTTTTAGTTTTTCAAATATGACTGCATTAATAATGCCTAAGATAATCTAAGAGGAAAGAGATAGTCTTAAAATCGGCAGAAGCCAAGAATATTGTTTCCTTCTAACTTCTCTCTTTTTTCAAAATATTAGATAAACATGACAAAAGACAAAAAAGTTGAAGTGACAGCCCCAAACGCTGCGTTTTCTCCAGAAATAGAAAATATTGAGTCTGTTAACATAAAACAGCAGACCGGTGATGATTCGGTAGTTCAAGCCAAGAGAAAGGCCAAGAAGGGCAAGAAATCGAAACCTATAGTCACACCTGAACATATTGCCAAGGTTCGGGCCGAAAGGGAAGCCATGAGGAAGGCCAAGAGAGATGCAATGTTGGCCCACGGTGTTGACCCAGATTGTCCGCCAGAATTACATTTTATCCAGAGACCTTTACTCTCCCTCGGCGAGGGAGAACCGGTGACTGGTTTTAGATTCAAATTGATGACATACAACTGCTTAGCACAAGCCCTCATCCGCAGGAAGTTGTTCCCCGATAGCGGCGATGCTTTAAAATGGTTCAGGCGTTCTAAAGTTTTACTAAATGAATTTAAGTATTACAATGCCGACGTGATTTGCTTGCAAGAGGTTGATCATATTCAGTTTCAAAGTTTTTGGAAAGGAAAATTCAATAAAATGGGATATGACGGACAATATCATAGGAATCCCACGAAGAATCATGGTGTTGCCATCATATGGAGAAGAAGCATGTTTCAGAAGGTCGATAAAATGTTAATTGACTATGATAAAGAGGCTTCAGGAAGTATTCTCACCAGGACGACAACAAACAATGTAGGCTTGGTTTTGGCTTTAAAGTTTTCTAAGGAAGTATTATCGAAATTAGGTAAGAAATCATCTAAAAAGTGCGGTATTTTGATTGGTACCACACATCTATTCTGGCATCCATTTGGTACTTATGAAAGAACGAGACAATGCTACGTCGTCCTACGGAAAATGAAAGAATTCATGCACCGCGTGAACGTTTTGCAGAATGATAATGACGGCGATTTGTCCCATTGGTTTCCTTTTTTCTGCGGTGATTTCAACTCTCAACCGTTCGACACCCCATATTTGTCAATGACCTCAAAGCCGGTTCATTATAAGAGCAGAGCAAAGACTGTTATTGAGTGCAGTACTTCTTTTAAGTTTTCTAAAGTGCGTGATGGCGAAGAAGGTGCAGATGACGAAGAAGGCGGAAATATTGAAAAATTTGGCAAAGACCAACCTGAGAGCCCTGTTCCTGAGAATTTTCATGCTAATGATGAGCAAATTGAGATTGTGGATGATATGGTACAGCTTCATAATTCATTGGACATGAGAGCTATTTCTTTATATTCAGTCGGGTATAAAAGTGTTCATCCAGAAAATGCAGGTCTTGATAATGATAGAGGCGAGCCTGAAATTTCTAACTGGGCAAATACTTGGCGCGGGTTATTGGATTATTTATTTTATATTAAGAAATGGGATTTACAAAGTAACCGTCAGGAAGTAGAAAACCTCAGTGATTTTGAAAAAAAAAATGAGATTAAATGCAGAGGATTTTTGAGGATGCCACCCGCTAGCGAGATGACAAAGCATGGACAGCCTCATGTCGGAGAATATCCAAGCGATCACTTGTCTATGGTTTGCGATTTGGAATTGCAGCTATAAATAGACTGCCGCCTATGATAATTTATTCTTTTGCGGTATCATCTTGGGCCCGACTGAGAAACTATAAAATAAGTGCGGTATTTGTTACACTTCTTAGGTAAGTAGTCTATACAAAGGAATGTGGATGAGGAAAGGAAGGGAGTGAGTGTTCCTCCCTATATGTTGAATTTAGGCTTTTTATCGAGCGGTTTCTTTTCTTCTTTGACTGAAATACTGTCGTCATTGAATTTATTGTAAAACACGTTCCAAATTTTAACATATTTATTCAATCTTTGAATGGCTGGATCTTCTGATTTTTCAGAATCTAGAATTTTATTTCGTATATGATACAATTTCCGCAAGGAATCGTCCTCATGTATTATTCTATTTAATTTAGCGTCAGGTGTCTCGTTCCCTTCGGGTGTAGTTTCAATTTGTAGCAGGTAATCATGCAAGACTTTGAAGTGTTTTTGTAATGATGGGTTCCTGAAATCAGACGGGTTGTACCCATCTTTTAAATTAAAATATCCCATTATATTTTGAGTAATTTTCTTCATGTTCTCATAATCCAATTTATATTTCTCGCCATTATCATAAGATAGCAAGCTGGGGAACTTTCTAATTTCGTCTAAGAATGGGACTCTATATAAATAAAACCCTTCATTGTATTCTTTAATGCTTGAAGGAGATAATACAAATAGTGAAGCATGGGAATTTGTTTTAAGTTTTCCCCATAGTATAGCAATTTTATCTTTCTTCCTTAAAGTTTTGAATAGAGAAGTCAATGTCCTTACGGAGCCTTCGTATTTTGCCTCATCCGGGACAATGAATGCACTTTTTTCTATATTATTGAAGTAATGTATCGCTTTGCTCGATGAACGGAACCCAATGATCCTTAAAAATGCATCCTTTTGAGTATAAGCCTCCATGACAATCTGATTCTGATTCTCTGAAAAATTAATATCCAGATCTCCGTATGGATACACTTTAACAGTACTACTAGTAACGTCTTCTCCTGTCATTGGATTCAAAAATTTTCTTTTTGAAAAAGCCTCCCGTCTGACATCCTCATGCTCATATACGAGTTTATACCTTACTCCAGCTTTTTCATGACTGTACATGGTATAACCCTTTACTCCAACAGTGAAATCTTCATTCTCACCAAACATCAAGGGACATTGAAACATTATTCTTTTTATTTCTTTTTTCCTTAAAATTTTGGATTTGATGTACTTGGCGTTTATAGGCTTTGTGTTTGGACCGTCGAATTCCGAATTTAAACCAACACCCTTATTCGTATGAGAGCCTAACTGTAAAATATCCGAATAAAATTCATTATCGAAGGATTTATTAGCATAACCAATAAAAAAGGTTGAAAAGTTCACTTTGTTGTCGAATAAATCGATTGTTAGGCTTCTCAATCTTGCTCTGTCATCAGTGTCTTGCGCTTCTTGGGGTATATCATTGTCAGTGAATAAAAATACTTTTTTGCTGCTTAATTGTCTTTGTCCTGGAATGTCTTGCAAAAAGGTGTCAAGCATGAAGGTGAATAATACGCCTAAAGGCATTTGTCTTTGTTTCTCGGTCGGTTGAAAGTTGAAATATTCATATAGGGTCATTCGCCCCGATGACAAATCTTCTAAAAGATCGTTCAGCCTCTTCATAAACGTAGCATTTATATCTCTCAGTGGAGAAAACTCAAAAATACCTTGCTTAGCATCATCCCTACTACAGTAATAGAAATAGCAACCAATGGCTGTCCCGGGTCTTGTAATGACCAATTGTGACATTAATTCATTTAATGATTCTAAAATTTCCAATAATGGTGACTTGTAATCTAGTTCTTGGGATTCTTTAAACATGGTTTCCGATAGCTCAACGCAAAATAGAATGCCTTCATGGATATCAAATTTTCTGTAACCTGCATCGTCCATTACATCATTAAGTTCGCCAATGCCTCCAAAGGCATTACTAGACGCTTGCATGGTACACTATCGACTGTTGAATGATAACTTAATTAAATTTACTAATCGAAGCAATAATCAATAAGTCAAAACGACGAGTTTGTTCATCCTTAATTTGTTTAAGCATCCTTAACACATTACCGAGAGAATAATGAAAAAATCAAGGTAATGTGAATAGTAAAAAATTATCTCCCGGGGGCGAGTCGAACGCCCGATCTCAAGATTTCGTGGTAATAAATTACAGTCTTGCGCCTTAGACCAACTTGGCTACCGAGAGTTCGATTTCTGATACACGGAGATATCTCAAGATGTCATATCTCAATATTTGAATGATACTTAATTAATATCTGAACAGAGTCACAGTATACTGTAACGAACGCCACGAAAACATCTATGAAACACGTCTGAAACAGACACACTATGAAACAAATAGGAATGAATATGTTAAAGCAAACGACAAGATCATTAAAATGTGTTGATAATTAGTAGTATTAATTAAGAATAAATAGCAGAACTCTCTCTTATACTATATAAGAGAGGTATATAAAGCACACGCCGATTGGACATGTTTAAAAAAATTGAATATAATAATAACCTAGGGAATTATTATAACTTCAATGTAACGACTCATATCTTTTATATATAAATTCCAAGTTGATGTTCAGTTTATAATTTCTTAACTTAACGTGAACCCACTATTCAAACGCCAGTTTGATATTCTTCACACCCAAGCAAATAATAGCTACGTGTTATTGGCCATCAAATGTTCCCGAATGTGATTATGGATGATGGTAGTTCCACTTGTTTCAACACGTATGCAATTAGCGATTATTGACCCTGAGTTTAAGTTTAATCAATAGACCTTCAACTTCAACTGCATCTACTGTTTGGACAGCTTCTTTTTTATTCCTTCAATCTACAACGGACGCGACGTAGATATAACATAACAAAGTACATTTAGTATACGAACATTTCAAACTGTTGGTATATTTACCTGTGTGGACTGTGATAGGTCCACTTGTTCCAGCAGAAGCAAAACCTGAAGTGGTATAGTAGTTAAACTTGGGAAGTGCAGGTTTACCTGAAGAAATAACATTGCAATTGCCCTAGTAAGTACATTCATAAGTAGTAAATCGGAAACGACATATACCATCACGTAGTGGCGAGGGATGTCATCATTTCATCCATGAAGGGACCATATAATAATATGAGTAACGCTGGGAGCCTGACATGCGGTCAGATTTTTCTCCATTCGGTAGACACTCGTTTTTTGTTGGATAGACAGAACAATTATTCTTGTTATAGTAGCCTAAGCATAGTAACAAAATGAGATTTGATGAAGTGACTCATTCTAGGAAGGCGTACAGCGTCAATATCTTGCAGTGGCTAATTACGTTACTGCAGATGAACGTGCTTGCATCCACTTCATATCAATTTTTTTTATGCACATGTGTGATTTTCACTGGAGTTAAGATCGTACTTCCTCTAATTAGTTTAATGAAATGCAGTCATCTTTTGATAATTGAATGAAAATGTCCGTACGATAATCTGCAGATCGTTCTTTAAATATATAGGTGCGTATGTTCCAAGATAGGGACCCTCTCCAAACCCTCACAAGCATAAAAAAATGAAAGCCTGAAAAAATCGAACTTGCGATGAGCTGCAATAAAGCAATTAAAAAAGCACCTATAGGTACTACAGGCTCGCACAATGGATAAGGAAATTCTTCTTTCATTGTCTCAGATAAACAAAGATGTAAGAAGGGAAAATAAATCAGTCAGAAATAGACTTCAGAGTATCCTCCTAGATAATAAATTCTTACAGGAAAGAGTTGTCTCTATATTCCCTCATTTTCCAATAGTACCCAACGAAAGGTGCGGTCTGTGGTATTGTGAGCCATCTACTTTTAAACGAACAAGTTACTTCAAAAGCACAGATGGTCATGTTAATCAGTGGGATTTCAGCACTCGAAGGTTGAACTTCCATTTATTAGAGACGATTCGAGACAAAAAAGGCATTATAATCATCGATAGTACAAGAAGAGGTAAGAAGATTCCGGATTCTTTGAGTAAAACTGTACCCATATGGTGCGCGGTATTAAATACAATAATGCTTCAGAAGGAGAAAGAAGACGTCGATATTGATAAAGTACTATATGTTCCACCTGAGACAGTTCCTAAATCGGAGTACGACATGATCAAAAGAAAAATACCTGAATTAGTCGCCAAACTAAAGAAATTAAACGTTGTAGATTCCGAAAAATTAAACGATTTATTTATGGGTAAGATATTGCGGCCTATATGGGTCCATCCTGGCTCTTCACTACTAAATCATTCTGTTGATTATTTCACGGGTGAACTAAAGGAGCAAGAAACTTGGGAGGCTCCCAAGGATCAAAACATCATACCTATTATTCTGTGCACAGTGAGTTACCAGGCCCAAGATGGTATGGATAAAAGATACGGATTTACCTACGTCCAGGGTGCAGCCGACGACCATGAACTCTGGTCCTTTGGTTTAGATTCGGAGATGTTTTGGTCCCACGTAGACTACCTGGGCGACACCGATAAATCAGACGATCAATTGCATGATTACATCACGGACCTGGTTGCTAAAAAGCTGGAAAATCAATTGTCGATAAAAGACAAAGGCAGTCTGGATGAGATTTTTGGGAACATTGATATAATCACGAATGAAATATCTTTAGGGAAGGTCATTCAAGGCCTAACCATCAGCGTGAAATTAAAACAAGAACTGAAGTTAAGGTATGATAAGGTGATTGTTTTTAGCGATTCGGTGGCAATTACTGAAGATACGGACCATGAAGAAGAAAGTAGCCCAAATTCATTTATATCAGTATTTAAATTGCAAAGTGGGGACAAGAAAAGTTCAAAGACTCTACGGACCATTTTCCCGAGGATTCATGAAGAATTGCAATCAGCATTCGCAAACCGAGATGGAGGGACGAAGCCAATACTTATATGTTGCAACACAGGTACAGATATGTCAATTGGTGTGATTCTAAGTATTCTTTGTACCAAATATACTGAAGATTGGAAGCTCACGCCGGAATTACCGGAAGTTAACAAGATCATAATAAGAAGGCACTTGACAAAATTGATTTCGCACCTGCGCGGTCGTAACGTTAACCCATCAAGAGCAACACTGAACAGTGTCAATAGCTTTCTAATGTAGCGTAATAAATTATATCACTCGTAATTGCTGTGTAGTTAAATGCCAAATAGAACGTTAGTTTTCATTCGAGAGAGAGCGGGTTACTGCTTAGTCTAAGCAAGAAGAGAACATTGAAAAAGAACCTTTCACACATTGGTCAATGTAAAGAATAGATTGAGAAAGAACTACCAAAGCCCCTGTTTCTCACAGTTAACTGCCTACCTTTATGATTAATGTGGATGAATAAACTGGTCAAATATCGATTTTCCAACGTTTTTGGGCTTTACAAGAAAAGGCTTTGTGATGAATCATTAGGATCGGTAAAACAGTTTGACATACTGCCGAATAGTACGATATTTCATTCTACCCGTTCTCGAAAAACATATGTAACTGCTAGAACGCTCGTACGTAATATTGTAATTCAAAAGTTTTACTCAACTCACAAGCTATATCTAAATAATCAGTCGACCTATGCCAATGCTCATAGAGCCTATGACAAGTTCGAGATAAAGGGTATACCCATAGATGCGCACACATTAAGACGGATAATTAACTCCAGTGGCACGAACGAACAAGAATTCTCTAAAAGCGTTAATTATCTATTCATGAAAATCGTTAACTCTGGAAACAGAGAAATTTTACCGTTAGGAGACCTGTCTCTTCTTCTGAACAAACTATATTCCCAACGGTTTGAAATTAGGCTGATTTGTAAGGAAATTAACGTCAAATATTCGGAATTTTGGTTCAAACTCTTCTCTCTATATGCGGAAAAAGTTGACACAAGGAGGGACCAGGTCAATTTACGAAATACAGCATTAGATTCATGTGAGATTTTTGATTTGAATCTCCTGATCAAAAACTTTATAGAGCTTGGTCAATTAAGTAAAGCTCAGAAAATCCTGAGCTTTATTCTCGATAGAAATCCCGATATACTGCTCTCCCCAAGAAATGCAGATATTGGCACAATAGTGCACTTTTTACAATTACGTTGTGGTGCCTTGACAGCTTACTGGAAGATTCCAGATAATAGCGGGAGAAAACAAAATCAATTACGGAGAATGGTTCGATTAGGCGCGAAAAATACGTCAATTCGTCTCTCATCTACCTATAAAGCCATGGACCATCAAACGTTATTGAAAATTGCCGATCTTGTGTTGCAGGATAAAAGGTTTTTGAATTCTGAGGATTTGTTATCCACTTTAATTCAATCGTTCGGGCATTTGGGACAGACTCAAATATTGGAAAGGTGTATCGAACACATATGGCAAATATCGTCACAAGAATTTCCTAGTCATGTAGCAATCAAGCCTCGCGGATGTTATCCTAGCTCCAAAATTCTTATTTCAATTTTGGTGTCATTCCATTTAAATGACAAAGATCTTCATAGAGGTCTGAGTATCTTAGATTCTTTCATAAAACACTATCCCGAAGTGAAATTAGATGCGTTATTTTGGAGGAGATTGTTGCAATTGAGCCATTTTGCCTGGACGCCGGTGAATGACAAAAGGGCCGCTTCTATTGTTAAATGTTGGCACTTAATGAAACATTGGTACGAATCCAAAGAACTAAGTCCTTCGGTTGATTATGAGACGTTGAGACAATTATATGAAGTTATGAAGAAAACGGGCAATTTTTCGCTTGGTATTGATGTTTTGAAGAGTTTCAAATCAGGAATTGAAAAAATGAGGACTGCAAACCCTGAAAAACTTGAAGCTATCCTTATCAAGTACCAAAAATGTATTATTAAACAACTTGTAAATAGAGGTAAAATTTCAGCGGCGAGGAAGTTTATTGGCGACTTTGGATTTAATAGAAGAGCAGCCAAAGATTTGAACATTTTTTGTTCGAACCGTATATTCTCGAGGAGTAAGAAAATAAAAAACGATATTGAGAATAAGAAGAAGAGAGATGGATTGGCGCCGGGAAACTATGATGATGATGAAGATGATGGTATGATTATAGGTAGTTTGTGGTAAATAAAAGAGGTGTAACTAAAGCTTGCCTTAGATATTGTTTTTTCTGTATATTCTTGTTCTATAGGATGTAAATAATGGGACTTTTTCTTCTTCTTCTTCTTCTTCTTCTTCTTCTTCTTCTTCCTCTTCTTTATCTAAATAATGTAAAATTCAATACGTATAAACATCGAACTCATTAACGAAAACAAATCTCGACAGTATCCACCATCCGTACCTAAACCACACAACCTGAGACTTGTGAGCATTTAGCATAGCAGCATATGCCAGTACGTACTGTGCATGCGTATTCATTAGCAGCAGCTTACTTCTTTGTGTCGTCGTTGTAGGCGGCTGGATGGTTTTGGGGAATGGGACAATGACACTGTAAAGAATTTTCAAGATTTCCCAAATGAAGGAGTTATACTTCAAAACAATGTTGTTCTTGTAACTTTTCAAATATAATGCTGTGATATGCGGGGTCTCTTCATTTGTCTCGGCCTTTGATTCAGCATATCTATCGATCAACCTCTTGACAGCGGTATGACAGCTCTTATGATTGATATGGTCGGATACACCATATGAATCGAAGGTGACGATGATTTGGTTCAGCTGCTCGTTGCTCAAATCTATAGTTTGTGAGATGGTAGAGACTATAGAATTGATGTCCCAGACTTCATCCATACCGTCCTCGAAATCCATGACTTGCACTGAAACGGGTCGTTCATTTTGTAGCAACAAGGCAGCCGATCCATTCAGCTCCTTTACCCTACTTTCACCAAGACCATCGGCATTACCCTTCGACAAACAGATTATGTTGAATGGGACGGTAATCGGAAAATACGAATGTAGCTGAGAGATCACGGGTGAGAAAAACATGACCTCGTCATCGGGATGCGCTATGACCAGATTGATTTGAGAGTCGCGATTCTTATGAGGGAAAACATGCTGCAATAATTCATCATTTCGAGAAATAATTTTGGGTGTAAAAAAAATATATAGTATGGTCAACACTATGGCTAGTTTGGTAATCTTGTAAACCAGTTTTGAGAAATTAACTTTCACACGCCTCGACATTTTAATCTAATGTTCCCGCACTTGAAAAAGAGTGTATTCTCAAGCCCCGATGTTGTTAATCAACCGGAAGTAAAACTAAACCGTGTAATTCAATGCAGAGCACTAAATTTTTTCTTCCAAAACACATAAAATAAATCTTCTAGAAGGAATAAGCCAGGACTTAGTGATTAGGAAAAATCGATGAAGAATGAGCTCTAGGAGGGCAGATTCCGTTACCCGACCAGATATTTTTTCTTGTTGCACATATATACACACAAAGGAGAATTCAACGCTAAGACAGGGCTGAAAAGCCCCCCAGAAGAGGTACTTTGGAACGATTCAGCCATATGATTGTAATATATTACGACTGGTGTTGTTAAGTGTGGCGTTTTGTGCAGTTGCTTCTTTTCGGGTAACCTCACTAGCTGGAAGCGCGGCACCTCGCTCTTTATTTATTCTTTTGCTACTCCGCTTTTTTAGGTTCCTCTACTTCCCCTTGCTCTAATTAGTACAAAGGCTTGAGGCACTAAATATACGTCAGAGAGAGAGAAGCCATCTACCGCCGAACTAGTGTATTGTATAAAAGTGTGTTCTGTTGGAGCTATTGCTATTTATAACAAATTTTGCTATTAGGGACATTCTCTTATTGGTACTGTTAGCCTAGAAGTATTAGTGAACATTTTTGCCGCCGAGAGAGATTTTCGGTACATTTTCGTAGGTCGCGACATCCTGCGTATGCATTGAGCGGCGGGGCTGATATTTGTGGGGTACGAAGGCATGATTGGTCAGTGACATCAAAAAAAAAACAGCCGTAAAAAGAGTAGTTTTGCTGAAGCTCCCCTTTAAACCCGGAATATAGCAAGGTACCAAAAATCTGATGATAATTCATCCCGATATTTGTTCATTCATAAACGATATTGCATTATTTTCATAGCGAACATATCGAGTGAAGAGATTATATTAAAAATCATGGCAAACAACTCTGATCGGCAAGGCTTGGAGCCCAGAATTATAAGAACACTAGGTTCTCAAACGCTCAGCGGTTCTACTGTTCCTAATAGAACTCTAAGTTCAGAGGCAAATCCGCACTTTTCCGAGAATATAAAAGAAGCAACGGTCAATACGACTTCCCCGACCCCCCTATCTACACCTATTTACAGGATAGCTCAGGCTTGTGACAGGTGTCGATCTAAGAAGACAAGATGTGATGGTAAAAGACCACAGTGTTCGCAATGTGCTGCTGTCGGTTTCGAATGTAGAATAAGCGACAAACTACTAAGAAAGGCGTATCCAAAAGGTTACACAGAAAGTCTAGAAGAAAGAGTTCGTGAACTGGAGGCAGAAAATAAGCGTTTGTTGGCTTTATGTGATATCAAAGAACAGCAAATAAGTCTTGTTTCGCAATCACGGCCGTCAACATCTTTGGATAGTAATGTTGATGGTAACTGCAAAAAAGAGCTAAAAGACGCGCCATTAAATTTGTCTTCTACGAATATTTACTTATTAAACCAAACTGTTAATAAGCAGCTGCAAAGTGGCAAAATGGACAACGATAACAGTGATGCGGCGATAGATTCATTGGCAGCATCGCCTTCGCCGCCACCAAAAGACCATGTTTGTGACGGTGTTTCATGTACAAATCGTTTGCATGTTAAACCTACTTCTACAAGTTTAAGTGACCCGACCGCTATCTCCTTCGAACAGAATGAGGCACCTGGTCTTCCTGCCGTGAAGGCATTAAAATCTATGACAACTCACCAACGTAGCACTCAGTTAGCAACTTTGGTTTCTTTATCAATTCCAAGGTCCACTGAGGAAATTTTATTTATTCCCCAACTTTTAACTAGAATAAGGCAAATTTTCGGTTTCAACTCAAAGCAATGTTTATATACTGTGTCTTTGTTATCTTCTCTAAAGAATAGATTACCAGCACCGAGCATTTTGTTACCTTCGACTTCAACAAACTCCAAAGAAAAAAATGAAGACAAAACTCCCAATGATGATTCGGCATTTTTGAAAACCTTTCAAAGCACAAGCTTATCCGAGTTTGTTGATCTGAAAAAATTTTTAATTTCCTTGAAGTTTGACATAGACTCATTCTCAAAGCAACCAGAAAAGCAGGCTAATGGTCACGATAGCGACCTACTTTCTCTCACTGAAATCAAAGAGTTGTTACACCTGTTTTTCAAATTTTGGTCAAACCAAGTGCCAATTTTGAACAATGACCATTTCTTACTATATTTCAATAATTTTGTTGAGATTATAAAAGATTTTTCTCTGATAAGTACAAAAGCCAATAGCACCACTAAAAACAACGTTACCACCAACCATGAAATATTCACTTTAAAGCTTTTGATGATGCTGCAAATGGGGTTGCTGATTAAGATTAAAAAGGATAAAATAAAGGATACTGTACCAAGGAATTCAAATGCTAAATATATTAGACTGATGTCGTACTACCACCAGATTTCTTTGATAATTCCAAAGAACCCATATTTTTTAAACATGTCCACGACTTCGTTACCATCTTTACAATTGTTGTCCTTGGCATCGTTTTATTATCTAAACGTTGGTGACATTTCGGCAATTTATGGAATAAGAGGTCGTATTGTTTCCATGGCGCAGCAATTGAGGCTCCACAGGTGTCCTAGTGCTGTATTGAGTGTGCATTCTAATCCAGTTCTGCAAAAATTTGAACAAAGTGAGAGAAGGTTACTATTTTGGGCAATTTATTATGTTGATGTTTTTGCATCTTTACAGTTGGGTGTTCCTCGTTTACTTAAAGATTTTGACATTGAATGTGCATTACCAATTTCTGATGTTGAATACAAGGACCAACTATCCATGGAAAATGAAAAAATGAAAAATAAAGCCAAGAAGATTCAATTGCAAGGCCAAGTTTCAAGCTTTTCATTGCAAATAATCAGATTTGCCAAAATATTGGGTAATATTCTAGATTCAATCTTCAAGAGAGGTATGATGGATGAACGTATAAGTTCCGAGGTAGCATTAGTGCATGAAAATGCACTCGATAATTGGAGAAATCAACTACCTGAGATGTATTACTTTAAAATAACCGTGAACGGGACCGTGAATTTAGACGAGATAAGAGCAAACAATTCAAGAGACATCGAAACACCGTTTGAAACTAAAGACATAATACTATTTGAAAAAAAGATTTTATTACTCTTTTATTTCTTAGCCAAATCCATGATTCATTTACCGGTCATTGCGACTAAACCTTTGTCCAAAAACGTTGACAATGTAATGAAAAAGAAACAATCGATGTTCAACAATGATTCGAAGGGCACTAACAATCATGATCACATGGCAGTAGATGTTGATATGACATCCCCTGCCATAAGAACATCGTCTTCATACATCATTTTGCAACAGGCTACGAATGCGACACTCACGATTTTTCAATCCATTAATTGGATGTATCTACCATTGCCTTTGAATGTTTCCAGAACCCTAGTGAGATTTTCTTTATTATGTGCCAGAGGATCTTTGGAATATACAAAGGGCGGGGCTCTGTTTTTGGACAATAAGAACCTTCTTTTGGACACCATAAAAGATATAGAAAATGATAGGCTTTTGGAATTGCCCGGAATTGCCTCTTGGCATACATTAAAGTTGTTTGACATGACTATCAATTTACTGTTGAAGGCTCCCAATGTAAAAGTGGAGAGATTAGATAAGTTCTTGGAGAAAAAACTGAATTACTATAATAGATTGATGGGATTGCCACTAGCTACAACTACGTCTCTAAAGCCGCTCTTTGGTTTTCAATCGAAGAATAGCCCAGAAACTAAACCAAGGAAATCTACTGTGAAAAGAGAAACCCCAGATAACGATTATCTTTATGGAAACGACACTAATAATAATAACAACCCTGAAACGGATCAACCACGAACCGCAAATGTAGGCAACACAAATAAAAGGCTAAAATATGCAAAAGACACCAGACAAAGTGTAGATAAGGATGGAATTGCTAAAGCTCAGGACGCATCAAACTTTCATCATGATAATAAGAAAACCATGTCGGCTAGCAATTTGTTTCCCTTTTCGTTTAGCAATACAGATCTTACTGCATTGTTTGCCCATCCTGAGGAACCAAATTGCGCTGATAGTAATAGTAATAATCTAAACGACTGTAATAAATCTTCGACGGATGCGGCAGATGCCAATATAGGAAATCTAAGTTTTTTGAATATGGCTCCGTTCTTACAGGCTGACAACGTTACTACAAATCAAAATGCAGTTTGTGACAAAACTATTCATAAGGACGCAATATTCAGCCTGCCAAGTAATTTGGATCTCATGAAAAATAATATGGACTCTAAACCAGAAAAGAAGAATTCCATCATTAAACAAAACCCCAAGAGTTCATCAAACAGTCAATTGCAACATAGGGACAAAGATGTGAATATTGAAAGTAATAATCCACCTTTCAATAGCAAGAGCAATTATAGTCTGACAAAACTAATGAGATTGCTGAATAGCGATAATTCTTTCTCCAGCATTAGTATCAACAACTTTCTCTATCAGAACGATCAGAACTCCGCAGCTCAGGATACAGGAACTAATAATAGAGCTGGCTCAAACACCGGCTCAAATTTCAAACCAGCCTCAAGTGCTAGTAATGAGAGCCAAAGCAGTATTACTGGAAATGCAAAGCATGGAATGGATAATTGTGACTTTAATGATTTCGGGAACTTTAATAATTTCATGACAAACGTTAATTATTCGGGGGTGGATTATGATTACATTGTCGACGCATCACTTGGGCTAGCTCCATTATTAGTGGATACGCCGGATATCTCAAATACTAACACGACATCCACTACGTCAAATCGGAGTAAAAACAGTATCATCTTGGATTCCACGTTTAATGATGACTTGGATCGATCCCATACTAATGCCAGAGAGGTATTGAACCACGCTGACTCGATTTTGAGTCAAGGAATAATGTCGTCAATAAGTACTAGAACTGCTGACATTCAAAGATCTTCATCGTCTGGTAACGATTCAAAAAGCAATGGCTACTCCCAAAAGAACCCGAAAAATGCAAATAACGGTCAGTTAGATGCGCCTTCCACATTGTTTCAAATGAGGAGAACTTCTTCAGGTCCCTCTACATCACATCGTGGTCCAAGACGCCCCCAGAAACATCGTTACAGTACAGACCAGTCGAAAGGTTTCAGTGGTGGAAGTTCTAATGCCGACAATTTACCTGATTTATTCCAATGGCAAAATGCTAAGTAGCATTTTATTTCATAGTAATATGTAAGTGGGATATTCTCAAGTATTCATAAAACAAACAATATTCTTACATACGATGTCAAGACATGCAGATACGCGTAGCTTTTATCAGCCTATGGATGCTGGAAGAAATCTTCAGGAAAGGAAAGAAGAAGACGATCTGGGACGCCAAAAACTACACTGGGGCGTGACTGTTCTCTTTTGGTTATTTAATCGAAGAATTTCAGGAGATTTTTCGCCGGTTTCTATGGTTACCTAACCGGAAGAACACCGTTTGACAGCGCGGAACCTGCAAGGAAAGTAGAACAAAAGCAACAGGGTGCGCACAATAGCGCAAGTAATGCGACGCCAAAAACGTGTCTCGTATATACATTGAGCAAAATTCTCCTTTCGATTCTATGCAAATGTTCGTGGAACGCGTAAACGCGTAAATTTGCCTTATTTTCTGCAGGGAGCTAGTTTGCGAGATAACAATTGCATGACGAAGATTTGGCTACACCATTGCCATGGTTACCAGCCAAGGTTTCTATTTCAACTTTTCGAATGGAAATTAAGGGATTTTACCTCATTTAAAAAATGGTATATAAGGCACTACCATGTAGTTCTCAACCACTAAAATGCAACCCCAATAATATACAACAGAAGTTGATTGATTAGGCCGTATAAATGCTCCCAAGCTTTGAGAGGAAGATGAGCGTGCAGGGCACGAGCTCGCCGGTAAATGATAAAATTTCAATGAAAGAGGAAGACAAAGTAATTGTTTCCACAGATGAAGAAGTGACTACAGTTGCTTCCTCGAGCAAATCAAATCAAATATCTAATGATTCGCCATGGCAAGACCCCACTTATTTTAGTTCCTTCGGCAAGGAACTAATGTTCATAGGCACATGCATGCTAGCACAACTGCTAAATCAAGCGGGCCAAACACACGCACTCTGTATAATGAATGTACTTTCAAAATCTTTCGGTTCAGAGTCCAATAATCAGGCATGGTTAATGGCATCTTTCCCCTTGGCTGCTGGCTCTTTTATCCTCATTAGTGGGAGGCTGGGAGATATTTATGGATTGAAAAAAATGTTAATGATTGGTTATGTCATCATAATTGTTTGGTCAATCATCTCGGGCCTTTCCAAATATTCTAATAACGATTCATTCTTCATTACATGTCGTGCATTTCAAGGAGTGGGAATTGCCTTTATTCTACCAAATATTATGGGGCTGGTTGGCCATGTTTATAAGGTTGGTTCTTTAAGGAAAAACCTCGTCATTAGTGTCATTGGTGCATGCGGTCCGACAGGAGCCCTGTTTGGGGGGGTATTCGGAGGATTGATTGTCACTGAGGACCCCAACCAGTGGCCCTGGGTGTTTTATGCCTTTGGTATTGCAACGTTTATCAGTATGTTAATGGCCTGGTATTCTATCCCAAATAATGTACCAACAAATGTTCACGGCCTTTCTATGGATTGGACCGGTTCCGTTCTTGCTGTTATCGGATTGATTCTCTTCAACTTTGTTTGGAATGAAGCCCCAATAGCAGGTTGGGATAAAGCTTATATTATTGTTCTGCTGGTAGTCTCGGTGTTTTTCCTTGTTGCGTTTTTTGTTTATGAGATTAAATACGCCGAAGTTCCTCTTCTACCACATGCAGTGACGAAGAACCGTCATATGATTATGATTTTGTTGGCCGTATTCGTGGGATGGGGTTCGTTTGGTATCTGGACATTCTATTACGTTTCGTTTCAACTAAACTTGAGGCATTATAGCCCTGTTTGGACCGGTGGTACGTATTTTGTTTTTGCTATTTTTGGTACTATTGCTGCATTTTTTGTTGCCTTTTCCATCAAGAGACTAGGGCCAGCTTTATTATTATGTTTCGCCCTGATGGCATTTGATGCCGGTTCGATAATGTTTAGTGTGTTGCCAGTAGAGCAAAGCTATTGGAAGTTAAACTTTGCAATGCAGGCTGTATTATGTTTTGGTATGGATCTATCATTCCCTGCTTCATCGATTATATTAAGCGACGGTCTACCAATGCAATATCAAGGTATGGCTGGTTCATTAGTAAACACAGTTATTAATTATTCAGCATCTCTATGCCTTGGAATGGGAGCTACCGTTGAACATCAAATCAATAAAAGCGGAAAGAATGTGTTGGAAGGTTACCGGGCTGCCGTATATTTGGGCATTGGGCTAGCTTCTCTTGGTGTCCTTATTAGCGTCACTTACATGCTTGAAACCGTCTGGAATGAGCGAAAAAAGTGTCAGAGGAAAAGTCTCGAAGCATAAATTCGTTAAATTTATATTAATATAAGTATAGATATAAAAAACAAACACATGGTATATTATTTTTATGGCTTTGTCCTGAATGTGTAGGCTGATCGGGAATCTCAGTTTCAAAAATTTGTGGTGATATTTGTCTTTTCCGGCCTAAACCATTCACGTCTTAGCACATCCCAGGTTAATTTCGCCAAGAAAGATGCTCTTCTTTCTTCATTGGCTCGTGTTTCAATGTAAACTTTGAGCTTGGGTTCTGTTCCTGACCCGCGAATCGTGAAACGGATATGCTCGTTCCCATTGCTGTCATTTGGTCTGGCAAATACTGTTATCATTTGTGAAGTGGGATCCACGGGGAGGGTAGGCTTATGGTCGAGAGTATCAGATTGATACCCAGTGGTTAAATCTCGATAGCAAAGTACTCTGATTTCTTCACCAATATAAGGAGGATATGGTACGTTCCTAGGAGTGTAGACATCTCTGATATATTTAAATATTTCTTTTGTAACGATTGGGTTTGGAACAATATAATAGCCATTGTATTCCTTAAATACGCCATACTTTTTAAAACCATTTTCTAAGACGTTTATGGGGTCTAGATTATTAGCTAACTTCCATTTACAGTAAGCTTGTAAAAAGACAACGGAGGCGCTGATTCCATCTTTATCATGCTCCATTGCCGGAAACATGTAACCTATTGCTTCCTCGAAACCAAAGGGAACATAGTAACCTTCCTTTTCCAAAATTATGGCACGATTTCCAATCCACTTAAATCCCGTTAGTGTATCCTCGTAATGAAAACCTTCTACCTCCGCCATCCTTTTGATCATTTGTGAGGATACTGTTGAACTTAACATGGCCAATGGATGGGTTTGTTGAAATTGCTCATCCATACTCTTAAATTTTTCAAATTCGAAGAATGCAAACAGGAAACCTATTTCGTTACCTGTTAGCTGCTGCCACATACCGGACTGCATGTCTTTTATGGCAACAGAAAATCTATCGGCATCAGGGTCGTTGGCAATAAGTAAACTAATATCATGCTTTTCTGCTAATCTCATACCAATATTTAAAGCGCCTTTTTCTTCAGGATTAGGAAACCCAACGGTTGGGAAAGAAGGATCTGGATTTTGTTGTTCAGGAACACATAGATAATCCTTACCTTCCACCAGGCACATCGACTTTTTCACGATGGTACTGAAAATGTCAAAGCCAACCCCATGCATTGGTGTATACACAAACCACGGTTTAGACCTTACTTCGAGCTTCAATGGGGTTGTCTCAACTAGATTATCAGAAATCTTTTCTAAATAGAGTTTCAACATTTCCTCCCTAGAATACATTAATTTTCCCTGTTTGAGATTTTTGCTTAAAATATCATCGAAGTTCCAGGCATTCGCCCATGGCTCTAAATTCATGTCGATGGCGTTAGAAATGGCTTGATCATGAGGCGGAATAATCTGGCACCCATTGGAATAGTACACTTTATATCCATTATCCATTTTTGGGTTATGACTTGCTGTTATCATGACGCCGACGGAGGCATTTAACTCATCTACTGCAAAGGGAACTAAGGGGGTATGAACAAATTCCTGACCAGGATTCAAATAGTGCACTTTGAAACCCTTCAAAAGGAAAGCAGTGGCTGTGGCTCTGGCAAACTTTTTAGAATGGAATCTATGGTCGTGTCCCACTACGGCCACTAGATTGTTTGGGAACTGCTGTCTTATATAAGTTGCTAATCCCTGGGAAGCTTGTATGATCACTAGGTTATTCATTCTACTAAAACCAGCCTGCATTTGCGACCTTAAGCCAGCGGTACCAAATTGAATTCTGGTATCAAATCTTTTGTGTAATTCATCCCAGTCCGACTTTTTACAAAGTGCAGTGACTTCCTCTATCGTTTCCGGATCGCGATCTTGGTCAAACCATAATGAAATGGGGCCTTTCAGATCAGATGGTATGGTTCCCAAAAATTGCTGGGACATTTCTTGCTTTTATGTAGGTTATTGCTCGAGAATGCTGTTGAGGATTTGGGGACAAAGAAAAAGGACCCTATAATTTTTGCTGGAGGAAAAGAAAAATAATGCCATCTCTAAGAAAGGGAAAAAAATAGCGCTGCTGCTATTGACCGATTGATTAAAACGTATATATTATGAACAATTACAAGTGTAAAGAAAAATGGGGGAAATGCAAGGGTAGATTTATGGAGGATGGAGTGCTAGCCATCCAGCATATCCATCAACTCTTCCTCCAACTGTGAATCGCTGTCTTCGTTGTTTTCTTCTTCTTCTTCATTGTGTTGCACAGGACCATCCTGTGGGGGCTCTGCTTTGGTTTTTTTTTGCGACGCATCATTATGATTGTCTTCGATGCTCCTCTTTCTGTCAATGCCTGTTGGATTGTTTTCATTGTTACTTTCATCGTTGTGGTCATCATCCTCATCCTCATCGCTAGCCGTGTCCGGGATATCTTCATCGTCGTCATTGTTCAGCCACGATGTACCGGCAGCGAATAGGTTTAGATTTTCCTGTGGCGTCAACATATGCTGTTGTTGTTGATTTTCTTCCAGATACTCCTGCCTCTTTTGTAGCTGTTTTTGAAAGTTTTGTAACTCCTCATCAGAAATGGGGCTATCCACGATTAAAGTGTAAGGTTTTTCATCTACTTTTTTCCAATTTACCAAGCATTCGAATATCCAATCTGGATGGATAATTTTAATTTCTGGGTTGAATTTTTTCGCTAGACGTGCTTTGTAAGTGCTGGGATTCTTAGTGATTAAATGCGTCGTGAGATAATCTATATCGGAGGTAGAAGTGGCACCAAATGTACTCGTCCATATCACAATATCCGACCTTTGAATATCGGTGCCTAGGGGTATTAAACCCGAAAAGACGAAATGGCAGTTTTGAAAGACTTTTTGCTTTAAACTTGGTATAATTTCCATTAGGTTTGGCTCTGGTTCATTTGATTGCGAGATCATTTGATAGTAGGTATTATGGATGTTTGATAGTGTGCCCATTAAGTAGTATAGTTCGTCATCGTCATCGACTAGTAGTTTCTGGTCATGCAGGTGTTTTTGTAGTTTGGCCAAGGGTCGGTTTTGTTGCTGGACCTCTAGGGATGCTGAGTATTCCAATTTTTTGGTTAATTCTTCTTTGGATTCGTTTGCGGAAGGTTCCTCTGCAGTAGCTAATTGATGGTTCAACTTTTCTTCTTGGCGCTTAACTTCTTTGTCAATCTTCTCTTGTAGTTTTTTTTCGTTATCCATAATATCAGTCAGCAATTCCTGGGATTCCTGGCTCTTCTGCCTTGTCTTCCTTCCTAACTGAAGCATTCCAGTAGATTGTTTGGGTAAGAAATTAGAATTAATATCGCCTACACCTACAAAAAAATTATAAGGAACAACTTTGATCAAATTCGGACACCAATTCCAAACATCACCTCTATCGTCAATAACCACAACCATCGACTGATCGGTGGGAAAAAGTTTAGCTAATGATTTTGTCGTAAGAGATCCATTTTCATCACGCGATAGAATTCTATCACCAAACAATTCACCCGTGGGGTCCACAATTTTGGCAATCTGTATGGCATAAGCCCTTGTGGCCATTGTGTAGATATGCATTTCAAAAAGAGGGGCCACTTTATCGAAGAATTCTTTCAAGCCAGGTCTTACCTTCACGTAGTACCAACATTTCCTCACTGGAGGCGGCTTCAGTACGGAACCATCTTCGTTCATATACATAAGTGGGAGTACCAGTTCCTCGTCCAAAGTGAAGCTTTTGACGTCTCTTAACGTCTCAAAATTAGGATTGTTAGGGTCATTTTTCCATTCTGCAATAGTGGGGTCTACACCACAATGGATGATGGTCTGGTCTAAATCCACGACTAAGATCAATTTCTTATCCCGTCGCAAATGCTCCTTTAAAGCCTCCCCCGACCTTATAGCCTCCGTTTCGCTAATTTGTAGGTCCATATCTCCAACAACATCTAATGGCACACCATCGAAAGCATCTGCGGAAACTTCTTTCCCACACTGAGTGCACAGTCCTCCATAGACGATATCATGATTGCACGGTCTTTTTATTTCGCAGATGACTTGATTAGCAGTAGCTATTTCGTCTCCTACATCTACATTCCAACTAATTAAATCACCCTCATAAGGACTTTCGAAAAACTCTATGGATTCACGTAGTTGTTTCGTTGGCGGAGAGACACTTCCACTGCCGGCTCCGCCGCCAGGGGTGGCATCGTGCTCATTATCATCATCACCGGTGGTGTCTGAGGCTCTTTCCACCAAGTACCAGAATTTATAAACGATCAACCTATCACCTTCATGAAGATACGAACCTACGCTTGGGACGAGTTTATCGATCTGGATCGGATACGGCAAGCCCTCTGGTGATCTTATCTGCGTGGTCATGATCTGCTTTGCTTATGTTTACACGTACGCGGTCAATGCAAGTACCGCTAAATGACTAAATACAGTGCCCTTGATGCTGACTAAGGGAGTGAGGGGTGATTGAAGGGGATGCTCAGCTTGTTTATATTGTGTGTTTACTGAAAGTGCAGGGAAGAAAAATTTTTTTTTTATTTCTCAAGGGCGCTTTTTTTTCAAAGTGTTAAAATATTATAATGATATTATTGATGGAGATACATGTAATACGTAGATTAGATATATGCCGGCAGGATAGGATAAAAGTATATAGGTGGTGATGTCTAGAGCCTTTGAGCCTAGACGTCTCCGTTCAGTAGTGAGTCAAGAGCGCCTTGGACGGAGCCGCCGCTTCTTCTGAGGGCCGCGACGTTTCTATCGAAGTCGAAGAAGCCCATGTCGTTCAATTGTCTTAGTTGGTGCTCGTAGCGCTCCTCTGGTGGTCTGGAGTCCTCCGGTTGGGAGGCCTGTGCGGAGGCTTGCTGCGGTTGAAACATGGACGCTAGTAATGCAGGGTCAAAGGCGGGCATCCCCGTGGGCGCGGTGTTTCCTGCGTTGGCGAAAGGATTCAATGCAGGGTTTAGTAGAGATGCAAATGGATTTGCTGCAGCGTTGGCACTTCCGTTGGTCCCTGCGTTTGACGATGGGACAGCGTTCGTGTTGGCGCCCTCCTCTGAGGCATCCCCACCAGGAGCGGGGAATGCAGATGCAGCGCTGTTATCAGCGTTGGGATCCATCATTCTTGCGAATTGCATGCTCTGTCTCATCATTTCCGGGTTTGTGAGCATTTGCCTGAACATGGGACTTTGTAGCATCTGTCTGGCCTGCGGGCCCATGGCCTGCAATTGCGGGTTGGACTGGATCATAAAGTCTAGCATCTGTGGGTTACTCAACATCTCGTTCATCTGCGACTGAAAGATGGGGTTCTCCATCATCCTCAGCAGCTCGTCCTGGTTGTTCGAGTCATTGTTCAACGCACCACCGTCCGGGCCAAACATGTCCGCAGAGGGCATATTCAAGTATCCGGCGTATCTAGCACTGGTCAAATCGGCCAATGGGTTGAAGCCTGCACTTTGTCCCGAAGACATGTTTGGGGTGGCACTGGTTCCGACTGCTGCACTGGTGGCGGTGGCGTTATTCGCGCCGGTGGCACCACCGGCGTCTGGCTTGGGCTGCGACTTCACCAGATGGACGCTGTGGCCATCCTGGATGTGGTATGAATCGACGGTTTGGTCATCTTTTAGAATCTTCCCCGAGTAGATTAATCTTTGATTTGCCACCGGGATGGAGTTCGCCTTGCTTATCGCCTCCTTGAACTGCAACACTGTGCATTCAGGTGCCACAGCCACCTCCCACTTGTCCTGACCAGACTTGATATGTATATTCAACGACATTACCGTGCTAGTAGTATTTTAATATCCTTGATTCCTCTTGTCTGCCTCTTGTCCATCAGTTGCTTAAAGCAAAGCTGGCTTTAAAATGTTTGTTCCCCTTTTGGCGGGCAGTAACCCGCCTTTTGAGGCCGTCTAAATGATGATAAAAGTATAGCAGTGAAGAGCAATGCGGTAATGATGGAAAGAGTTGCTTTAACAAGCAACTAAGACGTTGCTGGTGTGAGTCTAGAGATTTATCGTACGCTGAATGGTCAAAGATTTGAGTGAGGCCGGGTTTCCACCGAAGCGAAGGCCTTTGCTGCGTCCTCAACGCTCCGATTCTACTGCACAGGGTATGGCAACTGGGAATGCGAATACAAGCATGAGAGGTCGCGGTAGGCAGAAACAAGAGGCAGCTAAGGTCAGCTCGAGGTCACCGTCGCTGCACTCTCCAAAATCGTGGATAAGAAGCTCGTCTGCGACTGGGATTCTCGGACTAAGACGTCCAGAATTGGAAAACTCACATTCGCAGGCTCCTTCGTCTACTGCTCCTGCTGCTGCTAACCGTTCTCCTTTGAGAAGATCTACTGCAAATGCGACTCCCATTGAGACGGGGAGGTCTTGGACAGATGGAGATATCAACAACGTCGTGGACGTTCTGCCCTCTTTTGAGATGTACAACGCCTTGCATAGGCACATCCCACAGGGGAATGTCGATCCGGACAGGCATGATTTCCCACCTTCCTACCAGGAATCTAATAATTCGGCTGCGACTGGTGGTGCGAGCTCGAGCACTGACCTCTCGCATCAAGAATTGTCTTCTACGGACGCATTGGGTGCCACACATCCTTCCTCAACCTCTAATTTGGAAAACTTAATTCCCCTGCGAACAGAGCATCACAGCATCGCGGCACAACAGCCTACTACGGTTGATGAAGATTCTTTGGATTTTCCCCCCATACTCGATGACTTGAACGACGCAGACAACATTTTCATCGATAAATTGTACACCTTGCCAAAAATGTCTACGCCAATTGAAATCACAATCAAGACCACAAAGAATGCGCCTATGCCACACATGAAGCCGGAGGAGGAATCTATTTTGAAGGAATATACGTCGGGCGATTTAATTCACGGTTTCGTTACCATTGAAAACAAATCTCAAGCGAGTCTGAAGTTCGAAATGTTCTATGTCACTCTGGAATCATACATCTCCATAATCGATAAGGTTAAGGGGAAAAGAACGATCAAAAGATTTTTACGGATGGTCGACTTAAGTGCCTCTTGGTCATACTCAAAAATTGCGCTTGGGTCCGGTGTGGATTTCATCCCGTTGGATGTAGACTACGACGATTCCATATTCGGGCTAAACAACAGCCGGGTCTTGGAACCAGGTGTCAAGTACAAGAAATTTTTCATCTTCAAATTACCTTTGCAATTACTGGATGTCACTTGTAAACAGGAGCATTTTTCCCATTGTTTGTTGCCTCCTAGTTTTGGTATTGACAAATATAGAAACAATTGCAAATACTCCGGAATCAAAGTAAACAGCGTTCTAGGGTGCGGTCATTTGGGTACAAAGGGCTCCCCCATTTTGACTAACGATATGTCCGATGATAACCTTTCAATTAACTACACTATCGACGCAAGAATTGTTGGCAAGGACCAAAAGACTTCCAAACTGTATATCATGAAGGAGAGAGAATATAACCTAAGGGTCATTCCCTTTGGATTTGACGCTAATGTTGTCGGGGAAAGAACCACTATGACTCAACTGAATGATTTCACTAAACTAGTACAGGAAAGGTTGGATGCATTGAAAAAAATTTTCCAGAAATTGGAGAAAAACGAACCTATAACAAATCACGATATTCATGGTGCAGACTTGAGTGGTACCATTGATGATTACGTGCAATTAGACTCTCAAGAAATTGTACAAAGGAAATTGGATCAGCTGCACATTAAGAATAGAAATGACTATTTGGTCAACTATAACGATTTGAAGTTGGGTCATGGCATGGACAATAATCGCCTTGAATGTGGGAGTCATAATACTGATTCATCTAGAAACTGGGCTTCCTTTGTTGAAAGCGAGTTGAAATATAAACTGAAAAATAAATCCAACTCATCATCTTTTTTGAACTTTTCTCACTTTCTAAACGGTAGTTCCAGCTCTATTTCCACTTCTTCAAATACCACAAAAGGTAATCACGACCTCACAAGTAATAAAGAAAGGACCGGATTAATACTAGTGAAGGCTAAAATCACCAGACAAGGCTTGTCATACTGGTCACCCTCGTTATTGAGAAAAACAAATGTTTTTGAATCTAAGAGTAAGCATGACCAAGAAAACTGGATGAGACTTTCCGAATTGATTCCTGATGACGTTAAAAAACCATTGGAAAAGATTGATTTACAACTAACTTGTATTGAATCCGATAATAGTTTACCTCATGATCCGCCCGAGATTCAATCAATTACCACAGAACTGATATGTATAACAGCCAAATCTGATAATTCTATCCCAATTAAGCTGAACTCAGAGTTATTGATGAACAAAGAAAAGCTGACAAGCATCAAAGCACTGTACGATGAATTTCATTCAAAAATTTGTGACTATGAAACTAAGTTCAACAAAAATTTCCTCAAATTAAATGAGTTATACAATATAAATAGAGGAAACCGTAGACCGAAAGAATTGAAATTTACCGATTTTATTACGTCGCAGTTGTTTAATGACGTTGAAAGTATTTGTAACTTGAAAGTTAGTACTCATAACTTATCGAACATCTTCAAAAAACAAGTGAATACTTTGAAACAACATCCAAAACGCGCGCCATCTGAGGATTCAATATCACACATCGGTAATGGTAATTCATCGTCACCAAATTCAGCGTCATTGACCCCAGTAACATCTTCGTCCAAGAGTAGTCTATTTTTACCAAGTGGTAACTCGTCTACTTCTCTGAAGTTTACAGATCAAATTGTCCATAAATGGGTTAGAATTGCTCCTTTGCAGTACAAGAGGGACATCAATGTCAACCTGGAATTCAATAAAGATATCAAGGAAGCTTTAATTCCGAGTTTCGAAAGTTGTCTATGCTGTAGGTTCTATTGCGTTCAGGTAATGATTAAATTCGAAAACCATCTTGGTGTAGCCAAAATTGATATCCCTATTTCCGTTAGGCAAGTGATAAAGTAAAATAAAGGAGGCAAAAATCACCCGTTACTTTTTTTATAGATATTGATATATGTATGATTGTATAGAGACGGAGGTATGTATTACGTTCCTTTGTACTTAGTATTATTTTTTGATAAAATTCTTCCAAAATTTACGTTCGCACATCCCTTCGTTGTTTTTCTTTTAGAACTATTAGTTGATAATCTATGATGATTTTGTCATATTTGGTTTCGATGATTAGTCTTCTAGATTTCATGAACAAAACATAGAATTTTTTTCGTTAAGAAAAATAAAACAATATAAAATAATGCATTGAACTACTATATACCATTAAGGAAATTACCACAACAATGCTGCCATTACCGACATTCCTAGTACTCCTGTATATTTCCGCATCCTATGTTTTACCATTATATGCAACTTCAGAACCAGAAAGGTCCAAACGAGATAACCCTCGAACCATAAAATCTCGCATGCAAAAATTAATAATCATGCTAATTTCCAATCTATTTTTGGTTCCTCTTCTACAAACTCAATTGATTGATACTAATTCACATATAACTTTCAAAGATGCCTTTTTCGATTTAGGTATTATACCCGGATACTACGCAGCGTTACCAAATCATTGGCAAGTCGGCCAGTTCATGAAAGATTTAGTCAAGTGTGTTATGATGATTATGATTTTATACTGTGGCCCGGTGTTAGACTTCATATTATACCATATATTAACGCCAAAAAGCTCCGTACTGGAAGATTTCTATCATGAATTCTTGAACATTTGGAGTTTTCGAAACTTCATATTTGCTCCAATAACCGAGGAGATATTTTATACGTCAATGCTATTAACAACATATTTAAACCTAATACCACATTCACAACTGAGCTATCAACAATTGTATTGGCAACCATCGCTGTTTTTTGGACTCGCGCACGCACATCATGCTTATGAGCAGTTTCAAGAGGGTTCCATGACAACAATTTCCATTCTGCTAACCACATGCTTCCAAATTTTATACACAACACTTTTTGGTGGACTAACCAAGTTTGTATTCGTAAGAACGGGCGGTAACCTATGGTGCTGCATCGCCTTGCACGCCCTGTGCAACCTCATGGGATTCCCTGGTCCCTCAAGATTGAATTTACATTTCACTGTAGTAGACAAGAAAGGTGGACTCACTTCCAAGTTGGTCTCAATCTGGAATAAATGCTATTTCGCATTGTTATTCATTGGATTGATATCCTTAAAGGATACTTTGCAAAATTTGGTGGGGACTTCTGGCTATAGAATAACGCTTTAGCCTTCTTACGTACTTATATACCGTTTAAAATCTCTTGTATCTTATAACGAGTTTTCATTATTATGGAATTGTATAGGGCGATCGGGCTTTTGTCACGGAAGGAAGAATGAAAAAAATCGAGTTTTGGTGTTTTGATGGAAGAATTTAAAGGACTATGAGGTATCTATACTTCGTGTTAGGGACTTAATAGCGAAGCATTGGTGTTGGTAACAGTTGAAGTTGTCGGATCTGAGGATAGAGAGAAGGTAACTATCAACAGGTTTCGGGGGTTCTTCATTTTTTTAAGGTTTTTTTGTACAGTTAAGGTCTTACATAGTTTTTGGTTTGTTTTGTGGGTTGCATATTTTTCAACTTAAAGAAGGTTTAACTTGACTTCTACCATGTCAAATACAATAAATGACAGTATGTTGCGTGCTACGTCAAATAATAGGATGGCAGCTTGTCAAAGAGACAAACGGAAGTCAGAAGTTTTGATTGCTGCGCAATCCCTTGATAATGAAATTCGAAGCGTAAAGAACTTGAAAAGGCTCTCCATTGGGTCAATGGATCTACTAATTGACCCGGAATTAGACATAAAATTCTGTGGAGAGTCTAATGGGAGACGGTCATGGTCTGGCACGACTTCCAAGCCCACTTCAGCACCAAATGGTACAACAGGCATGAATAATACTCGATATAGCGATCCAACTCCGCTAGAAAATTTGCATGAGCGACGTAGCTCAGGAATAGAAACCTGTGCTAAAAATAAACAAGGCAGCTCTACAGGTCATAAAAGAGGAGTCCACTCGCCGTCAAGGAAACTAACTGCTAATGCATTGAAAAAGAACTTATTATGGGTTCCCGCTAATCAACATCCTAACGTCAAGCCCGATAATTACCTAGAACTTGTTCAGGACACTTTGCAAAATATACGACTAGGTGACAATGATGATAATGATGATGAAAATGACAAAAATGAAAATAATAGGGTGACTGAAGAAACAGAATCACATGGCAATAAAGAGAATATGAATACCGTTGATTTGAACCGGGGCATGTTAAGACATGGAAACGCGTCACTAATACGAAGACCTTCAACGTTGCGAAGATCATATACTGAATTCGATGACATTGAAGATGACAATGGTCAGAGAAATGAAGCCTCCAAAACTGTAAATAGAGTCGAAGAAAGAACTTCCAGAATAAAAGAGAGACCAGTGTCGCTGAGAGACATAACGGAAGAATTGACAAAAATCTCAAATAGTGCTGGTCTAACAAATAACGATACTATAACGTTAGCCAGGACACTTAGTATGGCTGGTTCATATTCAGATGGAGGAAACGAAGCCGGACCTAAAGACCTCAAGGACGACTATGAAGGTGAGAGTATTGGAGTTGCGAGTTCTCAGAGAAAGGCTTCGGACGATGGCGAATATGCCTCTAATATGCCCACTAACAATGATATGACCGGGCCTGAACGATCATCATTGAAAAGAAGTCGATTCAATACGTATAGAATTAGGTCACAAGAGCAAGAAAAGGAGGAAGAACAGAATGTTGAAGAAACTAAAAACGAGGAAGCGGGACGTTTGCATTTGACTGATAAAACTTTAAAAACAGAGATAGAATCGCCTAAATCACCTTTTGGACAAGAAGATGATGAATCCGAATATGCGAGTTCACCTGGATCTGTCGGTGATTTTCAAGACATATACGATCACTACAGACAGTTTAGTGGCGACTGGGAACAGGAAGAGGGAATAGAAAAAGAGGAAGAACCAACGGCTGCCATGCTTCCGGACGACACAGTAGAACAGCAGTTGGAACTGGGAGAAGAATCGGCAGGTATGAACAAATCAACAGACGATAGCAAGGAGACAAAACGCCATCGTCGAAGAAACGGATGGACATGGTTAAACAGCAAGATGAATAAGGAGAATGACAATGAAGAAAACCAAGGGGACGATGAAAATGAAGAAAGCGTGGAGTCTCAAAAAATGGAACGCGAAAATTCCAAAAAGCATCATATTTCACTATTCAATGGCGGTGAGAAAAATGAGCCATCGAGCAAAGACGAAGTGAACAGTGCCAACGTACCCACAACTACATCACAAACAAGACAGAAAATCGAGAAAACTTTTGCGAATCTATTTAGGAGGAAACCGCATCACAAACATGAAGAATCATTATCGCCATCAACATCACCACCAGTGCCAAATAATGATGCTGTGCGTGTTCCCGAAAGGAAACTCAAGAATCTTGATGAAAAAAATGAAAGGGAACCCATCGAACCTATTGTATTGCATAGTCGCGCCCGTCGCCATCGCCATCGCCACAACCGTCACGGCTCCCGAGAAATAAGCGTGGAAGCCTTCAACGACAAGCAATCGCATTCTCAATTACAGCCACAACCGCAGCAGAAGCCATTGCAGTTGCAGTTGCAATTGCAAGTGGAAGGCGAAGTCAGCGGAATAGAAGTGGGAAAGGAAGTAGAAAGCGATTCCGAGGGCTTACTCCAACTACAGCCTGCCGTTAACGTCAGTAGTACTAAAAGCAACCGAAGAGACACCGAGGAAGCCGAAACCAGGAAACAAAACAAAAAGAAGAGAGGCGATACGATAGACCTTCCGAACGAAAGACTCACCAAAGATGTCCAGAAGGAGAAGGCCCATGAGCGAAAAGCTCAAGTCCAAACCGAAGCCCCGGTCCAGGTTCAGGCTCCAGTGGCCCCTCCTTTGAGACACACATCCGTATTGCCACCACGAAAGCTCACCTTCGCAGATGTCAAGAAACCCGAAAAACCAAATGCTCCGGTCCAGTTTAGCGATAGTGCATTCGGATTTCCGCTGCCTTTGCTGACGGTGTCCACGGTCATTATGTTTGATCACCGTCTGCCCATCAACGTGGAAAGAGCCATATACCGATTGAGTCATTTGAAACTAAGCAATTCGAAGAGAGGTCTGCGGGAGCAGGTGTTGCTGAGTAACTTCATGTACGCCTACTTGAACTTGGTCAACCATACTCTGTACATGGAACAGGCGGCTCAAGACAAAGAACAGCAACAGCATCGAGAGGGCTTTAGCGCGCAGCATACATAGGCATATACACACCACACGTATATAAACAGAAGAACAAACTCGTGCTCATCGAGGACAACTGCCTCAGCACAGCAGTAGAAGATGGGACAAACGCCAAACCTACTCATAATACAACAACTCAAAACCGTCTTACTTTCGATAAATACCTGCCGGAAGGACGTGCCTTATCCGCGGGGCCGTCCCACCCAGAAACTACCGCACGACGCCGGAAATATAACGGGTTTTTGCGCGGATTTACTGACGTGCGACATCTTTTCGCACTTATTTTTTCTCCTACTTTAAGAGTGTATAAGAACAGAGGATACTGGATAGTCGGGGCTATTGTGTCTATTGTTTTTTGGAGGTTTACTATTGCTTCCGTGAGCTTTGCTGTAAACGGTGATAAACTAGAATCTCTATCGAAGATGTCGACAAATACTTCCAAGACTTTAGAGCTGTTTTCCAGGAAAACGGTAGAAGAACACAACACTGCTAAGGATTGCTGGGTTACTTACCAGAACAGAAAAATTTATGACGTGACCAAGTTCTTGGGCGAGCACCCTGGTGGTGACGAGTCCATCTTGGATTACGCAGGCAAGGATGTTACTGAAATCATGAAAGACTCCGACGTGCATGAACACAGTGATTCCGCATATGAAATCTTGGAGGACGAGTATTTGATAGGCTATTTGGCTACGGACGAAGAGGCAACAAGGTTGTTGACCAACAAGAGCCATAAAGTTGAAGTACAGCTGTCTGCTGACGGGAAGGAATTCGACTCCACTACCTTTGTGAAGAACTTGCCCACAGAAGAGAAACTAAGTATTGCCACTGATTATGGCAATGACTACAAGAAGCACAAGTTTCTGGATTTGAACCGTCCCTTGTTGATGCAGATTCTGCGTAGTGACTTCAAGAAGGATTTCTACGTTGACCAAATTCACAGACCAAGACATTACGGTAAGGGGTCTGCGCCATTATTCGGCAATTTTTTGGAGCCATTAACTAAAACTGCTTGGTGGGTCGTCCCATTACCTTGGTTGCCCGTCGTTGTGTACCATATGGGAGTCGCATTGAAGAACATGAACCAACTATTTGCATGTTTCCTATTCTGTGTCGGTGTCTTTGTTTGGACCTTGATTGAATACGGACTTCACCGTTTCCTGTTTCATTTCGATGATTGGTTACCTGAAAGTAACGTTGCATTTGCTACTCATTTTCTACTTCACGGTTGCCACCATTATTTGCCCATGGACAAGTACCGTTTAGTTATGCCACCTACTTTGTTTGTCATACTTTGCGCACCATTTTACAAGTTGGTGTTTGCTCTGTTGCCATTGTATTGGGCCTATGCTGGGTTTGCTGGTGGTCTTTTCGGTTATGTCTGTTACGACGAATGTCATTTCTTTTTACACCATTCCAAACTGCCTCCGTTTATGCGTAAGCTGAAAAAATATCACTTGGAACATCATTACAAGAACTACCAACTGGGCTTTGGTGTCACTTCTTGGTTTTGGGATGAAGTATTTGGCACCTATTTGGGTCCCGATGCTCCATTGTCCAAAATGAAGTATGAGTAAGTGTTTGCCTCATTCGTTCAGATTGTCAACCCAGGAAAATGAAAAGAAAAATAAAAAGCTTGTTCCCTTCTCTCACATATTTATTTTAGCCTTTATTTATATCACTGTATGTATGCATATACATACTTATATATATGTACACGAAAGAAAAAACATGGATGAAATTGATGAAGTAAACGTGTGCATAAACGATTATCCCATCGACGACGGCTATACGAGGCAATTGTAAAAAAAAACAGAGTGTTGGTAGGCACTTTTCGATGCTTCAATGTGGCCCTTTTATCTAAAAACTATCATTACTGTTGATAATTAGTAGTATTAATTAAGAATAAAAGCAGAAATCTTTCTTATACTTATATAAGAGAGGTATATAAAACACACGCCGATTGGACATATTAAGTATGTTCAACATAACAATAACCTAGGGAATTTACTATAAGTTCAATGTAACGACTCATATCATTTATATATAAATTCCAAGTTGATGTTCAATTAATGGATCTTTGACTCCAAGTGCACCCATCAATAAAACGTCATTTCAACATTCTTCATCCTGAAACAAGGACTAGTTATGTGAATAATGATGAACCTACTTGTTCCAACAATTACTGATATTGTGGCTCTTCTCAAAAAGGAAAAGCGTACACGATTTCACTATTCCGACCTACCTCATGGACGGTTCGAGCATTGATCGGCTGGAACAGAAATAGAAAGCTAGCACTTTTACCTGTCAGGTTCTATTGGGTCCGATTCTTTAGTGATTAATAACATCAGAAGACAATGGTCCTATAGTGTAGTGGTTATCACTTTCGGTTCTGATCCGAACAACCCCAGTTCGAATCCGGGTAGGACCTTCCTTCATTTTTTTTGCAGCCCATTTACATGGGCGTCATAATTTTTTAAATTATGTATGAGAAATAAATACAATTACAGAAAAAGCTTAACGCCCTGTGCAAATACACTTGAACTCACCCCTTGCTACATATTTTTGTAAGATAGGATGTACCTAAGATGTTGCTCGTTCGATTGAGTCTACCATTGTGACGGCTCCAAGTCATGCTTATTGCAGAAAAAGTAGAAAAAGGAGGTGATACAAAGACATATTATAGTGGCCCATATACATATATATATATATATAAATATGTATGATGAGGGTAATTTGTCTTATGGCAGTAGTGTGCTTTTTAGTGCGTATCTGCCTTTGCCTGCACTTCCATGGAAGGCCACTTCCTTTTATTATTGGCATTTTCTCACGTGCCATTTCACTGGAATGAAATACACCATCTGATATCTATTTACTACGCCTGACCCATATGGTTCCATTTTTTCTTCAAAATACCTGATATTTTTTTTGAGTTTTGGCTTTTGTATGACTTTTAAGCTTTTAAAGGAGCAATTACCTTTCGAGAAAGCCCCCGCTTTCTTATACAGGTTAAAAGACCATCACAAGTCCTCCCCTCCATTCACGTTATAATAAAACAATTTCTTCTGAAAAGCAGTTGAAAACTGTAATAACCAAGAATCATCAAGATTCATCAAGGATAAAGAAATATAACAAAGAAATGTCCGCCCCTGCTACGACGGTAGAGGATTATCAAAAAACTTTCCTGGAATTGGGGTTAGAATGCAACGCCCTAAGATTCGGGTCATTTAAGCGGAAGTCAGGTAGGCAATCACCGTATTTTTTCGATCTAGCTTTGTTCAACTCCGGGAAGTTACTTGCAAACTTGGCCACTGCCTATGCTATAGCTATCATTCAATCGGAGCTAAAATTCGATGTTATATTTGGACCTGCATACAAAGGTATCCCTTTAGCTGCCATCGTATGTGTTAAGCTGGCAGAAATTGGGGGCACCAAGTTTCAAGATATTCAATATGCTTTCAACAGACAAGAAGTTAAAGAGCATGGTGAAGGCGGTATAATTGTGGGAGCATCCCTTGAAGACAAGAGAGTTTTGATTATCGATGATGGCATGACTGCAGGAACTGCAGTCGATAAAGCACTTGAAATAATCAGTATTGCTCAAGGTAGGGTAGTTAGCTGTATCATTGCCCTAGATAGACAGGAAGTAGTGAATGAATCGGATCCAGAAAGATTGAGTGCTACTCAATCTGTCTCAAAGAGATACAACATTCCCGTACTGAGTATTGTGTCGCTGACTCACGTAGTGCAATTCATGAGGGGAAAATTATCTCCTCAGCAAAAATCGGCCATTGATGACTATCGTAAAGTTTACGGCGTGTAAAACATATACGCACATCAATCGTCTGACGATCATGATTTTTTATATGCAAATACAGCTTCTCTTTAGTTTTTTTGTTCGTTACATACATTAGGCTTTTCGCACGAGAGCAGTTTGATTGGAACAGAAATAACACTGTTCTCTAGACATTAATTAATTACCTCTGCCTTGTCTCACTTTGAGGAGCATTTAATTGAACTTTTCTTTATTTTTCCACTGATTTATTTTTTCCTTATCAAAATAGACAAAAAGAGAGGCTTTTCGTGTTCGAGAAATACTTCAAGACAGGAACCGCACGTAGGCTTAACAATAACAATAAACACTTCGATGCTCCGGTGGCTTTTTACCGTTTGAACGTTTGTAGGGTATTTAAAGGATTGTGCTGATTTCTTAACGACGAGATATACTTTTGAGCGTAAATATTACATAGGTTTTTGATGAGTGATTCTGACGAGGAAGGCCAAATTGAAACTCAGATCGATGCTCCTATTGAAAATATCATACAGGGATCTGAGCTTACTACCACAACTGCCGATAAAGGGACTTTGAAGGCGGCAAATGAATTATTAGACTCATTAGAAAACTCACACAGAGGCGACCTTTCACTGCATTTATACTCTGCTTACCTTTTGAAAAAACTATTATACAGAGCAAACGAGAGAAAACATTTTTACGAAGTAAATCAGTTTGTAAAGACCCAAATTAAGGACAACTGGACAAGTTGGCCCAGCCCAAATACAATCATCGATCCTCGTACAGATAGACTGTACGAAGACATACCGGAAGGTATTGAGAGCGTAAGTATACCGCCTGGAGAGGTTTCAGACAGAGCTTTAATTCATGCCTCTGACATGATGACGGTAGAGCTAGGTGCTCAATGGCAGAAATGTCTCTCTAAATCAGCCTTCGAGCATGATGTAACGTTGGATGTGGATGAATTGAACATACCGATTGAAATTTCTCAAAACATCTTAGTTAAACTAGACAGCCTATTCGAAGGATTGCACGATAGAATAGCGAAAGAAAATGAGTTCGATGTAAGGCAAGATACGCATTCTAACAATATAAATGTAAGTCAGATAGACGACGAGCCCATACAGGCCAACCGACGAATTAAATTCACATACCATGACATAATTTCGAGAGGATGTGAAATGAACGAGGATATGACAGAAATCTATATGAAATCATTAGAATTATTCAACGATATTCCAGAAAAGTTCAAAAGAAGCAAATTCAAATTATCTAAACAGATCATGAAAAAGTATAACCAGCCAAAGAAGACTAGTTCATATTTAAAGGAGTTATTAAGCAAAACAAGAGAGGAGTATATACCTGTGGAAAAATTACTAAAAGATAAGCGGTTGACATCAAAAGATAAATCCAAGCTACAACGATTGAATCGTGAGGAAACTGAAGATGCTTTAAACAAAAGAACCTTTTTTCAAGTCAAAGGCTACTCAGTGGATGAAGACGAAATATCCGATTACGACTTGGATGACTGTCTCATTGAGCCGTTTAACGACAAAACATGAACGACTTTACGTGTCCGTTTTCTTCTAACCTGTTATTCGTCATTTATCGCAGGAAGATAATAATTCAAAGGGGTAATCTCCTTTTTACTCCCCCCTCCACTGTAGACTAGATTTTTCTACCTTTGATATAAGCATATATATATAACAATAAATGTTCTCCTTTCATTTTCCAAAATATTATTCAATTCAAGGTACTTAAAAAGATTATTGCAGAGCAAAGACCAAACGTGAAAATAAAACCTTAAAATCCAAATAATTCCGAAAAACGTCTATCGATATATACATAAGATAAGAATTATAATATATGCTCCATTTTATGCTTTAGTTTCTTTTCTTTACTACTACTATGCTTACTTCTTTTCGCTTTTTTACTCTCTTTTAATTTTTTCTCCTTTTTGCTCCTTCTATCCTTTTTACTCATTCTACCTTTCTTTTTATCTTTCTTCAACTTCTTTCTCTCAGTCTTACTATCATCGTCACCTCTTCTTCTCTTCTTCTTCGATTTACGCAAGCTTCCGTCCGATATAACAGGACTAGACTCTTTCTTTTCGCAGAGATTATCAATGGTTCCCTTCAGACCTTCTCCTTTGACGAACCATCTGTATAAAGGTGAGCTACTTTTCGATACAGCGGATGCAACTACTACATTTTGAGTGAATTTAATAGCACCATTACTTGAGTCAGTGCTTACATCTAAGTTCTTCAAATGTCCGTCAAACAGCCTTTCCCACCATGCTTCACCATCATTCCCGCCAGGGGCGTTACCTAATCCCTTCTTATCTCTCTTGTGCTTTACCAGTATAGGTTTTTTTAACCCTCCTTCTTTAAATGCTTCTCCTTCTTTCCAACCATACGATATAAGATACTCTTTGCTATCCATATCTCACTTATATCGACAATATGCCTCTTCGTACCTTTTGAGCTGCCTAAGTATATATTGCTTGCTTCTTTAATGAATTGCTTAGCATGTCAGTGAATCTTTTTTGAAGTCATCGCTAAAAATTTTTTCAGGCGGGCATACAGTAGAAACAATAGTTAATGTCAATATTAAAAACCCTTTATATTCCAATGAAAGCGAATAAAACGATAAGCAACTGCATATATTCAAATTAAAACAGTGATGTTAGAATATGAATGCGACACTAGGCTAGGTTCAAAACGACCCTTGAGTGAAGATGCCTCAGTAGCTGCAACGTTAACTTCAAAGAGGGCAAATGAAACTCCGACAAGGAATAGAGAATTAACAACTGTACTGGTTGAAAACTTACCCAAGAGCTATAACCAAAGCAAAGTTCAGAAGTACTTTAAAGATTGTGGCCCTATTATACAAGTGGATGTGGCAGATTCGCTGAAGAAGAGTTTTCGCTTTGCACGTGTTGAATTTGCTAGATATGATGGAGCTCTCGCTGCATTGACCAAGACGTATAAAGTTGTTGGCCAGAATAAAATATCAGTCTCTCATTTGATAGACTGCACGTTATGGATGACCAATTTCCCGCCAAACTACACTCAGCGAGATATAAGGGCTCTATTTCAGAGCATTAATATAGTTATTTTGAGTATACGGCTACCCAGTTTACGATTCAATACAAGCAGAAGATTTGCTTATATCGACGTTACTTCAAAAGAGGACGCAAATACCTGCGTGAAAAAATTGAATGAACTTGAAATAGAAGGCTATACATTGGTTACTAAAATCTCTAATCCCCTCGAAAAGTCAAAACGAACCGATTCTGCTACGCTGGAGGGGCGGGAGATTATCGTACGAAATCTAAATACAAAACTGCTCGACGAAAATGTTCTTAGGGACTCATTCGAGCAATTTGGTTCCATTGAAAAAATCAACATTCCTGCTGGACAGAAAGAGCACAGCTTCAACAATTGTTGTGCATTCATATATTTTGAAAGCAAAGACTCCGCTGAAAAGGCTCTCCAGATGAATAGGACTTTGCTGCACGATAGGGAGATTTCTGTTAGCCTGGCGGACAAAAAACCATTTTTAAAAAGAAATGAAGTCAAAAGGCTTCTTACATCACGCAACAGTAAAGAACTAGGATCGCTAGCATGTTTATTTCCTCTTTCAGATAAGGTTTCGCCCAGCCAAATAGAAAAGTTTCTTCAAGAAGAGATACACGTTGACAAAAATCAAGTTGAGAAGGTGCTTCTCGTTGGCGATTTTAATGGCGCCATCGTTGTATTTAGGGATGAGAAGTTAGCAGCAAAGATACCAATGATAATAAATGGATCTCAATTCCAAGGAAAAGTTATACGATCAGGCACTATTAATGATATGAGAAAATACTATAACAACCAACAGAATCATAACGTAAGGAGGGCGAAACCTAGCTATACACACATGACACAGAAGACCGCAGTTAATGAAATGAAGAGTAATTTACCAAATAAGCAAGAGCAAATGTCCAACGACGACTTTCGCAGGATGTTTTTAGGAAAATAAATATTAACAAAGCCAAAAGGTTGTGTACCTCAATGAGAGTGACGCTCGTATGATGTATTCCAAAACTGCCTTTTTAAGGCACTGATATATACAGGTGAACCACATTCGATACAGCGGAGGTTACGTAATTAAATAAAATGAAGCCTTTAATACTTAGATATTAGACATAATGCCATTTTTCCACGTCAGGTGGTATTTGAGAAGGAGGTTCAGTACTATCTTCGAGTGTGACACCCTTGCCTGCTCTTTCAGTATTAGGCAGATTTTCATACTTATTTTGCAATGATCCTGATATGAGTTTCCGCCATGAGTCATGACAGTCCTTTATAATTTGGATGGTATTATTGGAGTCCTTATACTGTTCACGAAAGGCAAATTTATTTAACGGCTTTCCTGCTGGAACCTTGTACTTTCTAAACCATTCTCTAGTAGCATTCAAAATTCCAGGAAAATGTTTCTCAACATTTTCCAGGCTATTAATTTTGGGAGATAAGGGGTCGTTTACATCAATTACTATGATCTTCCAATCCAATTCTCCATCGTCAATCAAAGCCAGTGATCCTAATACCTTCACCTTTTTTATGGAACCCATCTTCAGAACATCAGAGCCAATTTCGCAGCAATCAAGAGGGTCATTGTCACCTTTCAAAGCCACGTCGTCACTACCCAACTCGTGCTCCATCGTTGGATCCTCCCACGTTTGTGGGATAGCACCATAGTTGTGTATATAGCCATGATATGGGAAGATGTTATTTACAAATCTAAGCTTACCATTTTTTGTATCTTGAATGATCGGATTAAATCTCAACTCTTTAGATATTTCAAATTTTCCAGTTGTCCATCTTGGCACCTCAACTATCATGTTTACAGTCTTTTCGCGTTCATTTAAATCTAGGGGAATATCATGGAAAAACGAGCCAACTTCTCCATTTTGCAGTATTACATATTTCTTGAACCCAATAGTATATTCGCTGCCTTGTTGAATGGTCCTGAACTGTCTATGATTACGAGCGGATAATATACGCAATGTTTCTTTTAATCTTCCTATTGATCTACTGTTGCTGATCAAAGTATTCATTCGTAGCAAACTCATGTTTGTGTAGTAGACAGCCTGGGGTAGTTCAAATTTTCGGGAATACAAACCTCAATCAGGCCAACTGACTGGACCTTCTCTGCTGCGGAGTTTCTCCTATTTAATCTTCACAAATGACGAAAAAAAAAGAACACTGTAATATTCTATATTTGAAAAAAGTAAACATTTATTCAGTGACAGTACATATTAAATGATTACGTTGATATATTAGTATTATAGAAAATGATTGGAAAGAACAGTTTATAAATGTGTTGAAAAAATAAATCATGGTTGAGCGTTATTTCCAGCTCACTCCCAGCAAATGTACAGTTCAACCATCAGATGGGGGACAACAGCTAAACAAAGAAGGGGTATTACCTATTAAACTGGCGAACGATTTTCTTCCCCTTTATAGTTGAAATCCGCAAATGGATCACCTTCCTCTTTAGCATCTTTATATTCGTCGTTTGAACGATGTATTGCCTCATCTGCATCTTCACTTTTAACTTCTTCATAAGAGGGCGGTATGTCACGTAGTGTGAACTTCAATTCCTTATCGATCGCAGCATTTTCATCCGTCATATCCACGACACCGGCTACATCTGAAATCAAGGCCTTGGAAAATCCATAAGGATCTTTAGGGATCCATAGTACCGGACATTGTGCACTCACAGCCGGATAGTCATAGGCATGAGCAATGTCAAACTCATTTACTTTTTCATCAGGATCAATCAAACCATAAATTTCAGGCAACCTGCTCTTTAAAGCTTTGTAGGAGTAGTAGATGTGAGGTTTTAGGAACCTTTTCCACCAAGGTGCTGAAGGGATATTCATTGTGTCACCATCTGCTAGTAATGGAACGTCTTCAATTATATTTTGCGCATCTATAATGTGTCCTGCGTTTACTTCATTGGCCGGATTGAATTGATACTCAAATGTGTTTTCACTAAATAGACTATTATCAACTTGTTGTTCTGTAACTGAGTCAGTCCTTTTGTGATATTTCTTTATTGGAAATTCAGGCAGTTCTTTGATTCCATCCATGTTGATATTTGTACCAAAATTATTTTTCTTTCCTATGCCTTTCCCTGTGCCCTGGTATATATTCTTGAAAGAAGGAGTGTCCGATACACCATCTAGTGGTTTCATTGTATCGACAGGTACAACCTTTGTTAAATGATCAAATGCAGCGTTTAGATGTAAATGGATAAAAACTGTGACACAGAGGCCAATCACTTGTAGCACGATTGGGCCCCAACCTTTACCAACAGCGAAAAGACCCAGTAGGCAGACTTGACCAATGTAAATACCAACAATAGATTGAAACAAAGCTCTTGGGTAGTAAATACCTCTCCCGTCTGGTGACTCCTGAAAGACGTAGGTCAAATTATATAAATATGCCACATACAACAGGAAGAATGAGACTGCGCCGAATAATAAAATCATGGGAGAGATAATGGCGTAAGAAAAGATGATAACTGTCATATTTGTATAAACTGGGAAAATCGTCCCCCATTGCATACTTGGTAACCCAGAAAAACGATTCCACTTCTTTCTAACGGTACCATCCAAAAGAGCACCCAAAGCGTAGAAAAGAATTAATGGCACGATTTGTAGAAGAGCACCTGATGAAATGGACAGACCTTGCATAATAACATATGACATAAAGAAATTAGAAGCCTTTGGCAAATTGGAGGCCAGCAAATCCATGGCTTTTGAAGGGTCTTGTACTATTTTAGTCACGACAGATGTAGCGGCAGAAGATATAGTAATAACCAAAAACACCTGAATAACTTGAAAGGCAAAGTAAGCCTGTTGAGTGAAATGTTCCACATTTTGCTTAGAAGGAGAGCCTTGGGCGACAGCCATAGCTCTAATGAATACTGGCAGAAAACTCATTAAAACAGCCAACGCTACGGTTGGTGCTAGAGATGTTAACAGACCCAGTAATGGCTTTGGTAATTTGTAAATAAACTTCAACCAGGGAAGCTTATTGGTCAAATACGTAATATTGGAAATCATACCAACAAAAGCCACAGGAAACGACCATAATAGGACCAAAGCGACAATTACTGCAGAAGAAGTAACTCTTCTACCTAGCCTTTCCCACCAGAGCATTCTCAGATTAAACCAGACGATATTGGATGGTTCAACACCAACACGCGCTGGGGTCATGAACAGAGGTGCATGATATGTAGTAATCTGAGAAGCAACTTGGGCTTGATATTGAGACTCAAATTCTACAAAAACAGAATTGAAAGGTTGTGCATTTTCGTGATTCTCTTGTAGTTCCTTCACTTGCGCATTCAATTTGGGTAATTCTTCCTTGATGTAGCTTATGGTGTCCACCTTCTTACCAAAAAAGAATTTGGCAACCTTGTTGATTTTATGATGTGGCCTTTTCTTATCGGGAATGTATTCAGAAATGTTATCAGATATGCATAGTTGAGGATTCTTTTTGTTTAGTTTCTCAATTTTTTTCAATGCTGATTTCATGTACTGGGTTACAGCACCTTCCAGTTGCAGGGCCATACCATCTCTCTTCTTGACCATAGATTCGATATCACCGGAACCTCTGGCAATCCAAACTTTCTTAACACCATCAAAGAGTTTAGAGAACTCTTCTTCACTCAGGTACTGCTTAGGAACAGTTTGGAAAAGTACGGTTCTGGAGGATAGTTTTTTAGCATAACGAGGAGAGGCCAGCACGGCATGTTTCATAGAAGTGTAAAAATACAGTTCTCTATAGATAATGTAAAGAAAACCCCAAAAGAAAATCCACCCACAAAAAACATGGCCGAAATATCTGCCACGGTGCTTAACATTTTGATAAGCCAGCTCATTCAGTCCGGTTTGAGAAGTGCCTTCACCACTGGCGTTGAGAGCCAATAAGATGGGAAATATGTAAATGATAGACACTGCGCAATAAATGGAAATGATAAAGAGGTATCTCAAAAAGAAGTACCCATCCAGACCGGCTTGCTGGATGATGAAATTGTCCGACTTCTTCAATAAAGGCTTCAACCATTGCCATATTCCTCTTGGTAGTGGTTCTGGCTTCTTCTCTTCATTGGTCAGATCGAACGACGATTTGGGCTCATATATCCTTTTCAGTTTCATACGTAGCAGTAAGAATGCTACGATGAAAACACCAAAAATAGCACCATTACTGACCAAAGCCGTGACAACTTGTTGGGTTGACGTGTCCGTGCTAGAAGCTGTGGCAGTACTGTTAGTACTGTTGCTACTATTCATGTTATCCCTCTGTCTCTGCTGCCTGGCCGTGTTTTTTATGATTACTAGTAAACCAAAAAGATACCAAGAACATAGGAAGGTACATATATGTAGTGTGAAAAGGAAAGGGAAGAAAAAAAAACGAAAGTTTGATTACGAGTTTATTATTAATAATATTATACAACCAGGCACGGGATAAAACATAAAGGACAAGTGCCAAGCCATGCGGCTTTGCTGTTAGCTATCATGGCTTTTCTTCCTTTCCCACGATAAAAAACAACAGGGAATGAAGAATTTTTTTCGACTACAAAACCAAAATTGGCCCATAAGGTCTACAGGGAAGAAACCTTAAATCCGAAACTAGAAAAAACGGTGCCTTTGCTAAGAAAGTATCGTAGCCGATGCTGGTTTTCCTGTAATGTCCGCTGTGGGAAATGATTCGCGCAGCGCAAGTCACGGAGACGGAGCCGCAGAACTGCAGGCTGTGCTCGACGGGTAATGGAGATAGAAGAAACGAGCCGTAAATCAGGTCTTCTTTCTGTAGTGTAATGGAAAGAATAAAGAATGTGAATTATAAGACGTGCTGCCTGTCTGCATAACTCCAAACGAACGTGATGGAAGAATTGCGGACCAAAGAAAACATGTCCAGCAGAGGTGAAGGTCATTGTGTCCTAGAGAAATGGAATAGTTGCGCTTGCGAGTTGGCTGTGCCCTCAGAGGTTCCTGAGCATGCAATTAAGAAGTTGCACATATACGATTTCGACAACACGTTATTTGCTACGCCGGGCCCCACAGAGCAGCTGTATACACGCGAGCTGCTGAATCTGCTAACGTCGAGCGTGCTACCGAATGGGGGTTGGTGGAATGAGCCGGAGTTTCTGCGGACTGCTATCAAGACGTCGAGTGATCAACCCAGACGGTTTTCATGGAATGAGGAGATTGTCAAGTTGGCAGAGAGGTCATATCGTGCGAAGGACACAGTCTCGATCGTTTTAACAGGCAGAGAGGAGGGCAAATTCCATGAACTAATACAGTATGCTCTGCAAACAGCAAGAGACCATTGGGAATGCTCACCAAATGAGTTTAGGTTCAATGCAGTCTGCCTGAAAAAGACTTCGATGTCCAAGTACACGAGTGAATATAAGAAGGCCCTGATGCAGGATTTTTTGGAATACTACCCTTCACTAAGGGAGTTGACCATCTATGATGATAGAGCGCATCAGATAGAGGCGTTCAAGTCATTTTTCCGCTCCTTGGATCTGCCTAGTTTGCAATGGTTTGCAATTCCCGTGCGACCGTTCACGAAGTCCCTACCCAGGGAGCAAGAGCTCAAATTGATAAGGGAAATGGTGAGTGAGAACAATATTCAGGCTTCTAGTTCTTCAAAGAAGTTTGATTTGGCATGGACTCCAAAGCAAATTGGCTACATGCTCAACATGAAATCACATCGCCTGTTGTCGATGGAAGTCATAAAGATTTTGAGACGAATGAGAGGTAGAAGAACGTTCAAGCCAAAACTGTACGAGTATCCCATGTATATACCCTGTGCGGAACCTGGTAAAAATATCCCTGCGCTTGAAGTTGTTAAGATATGGTCAAACGACGGCGCCTGCGCTGAGTCTGAGGAGAAAGTGCAGCGCACTTTACAAGAATTCCAGCAGCAACAGTCTGGAAGATGCATGGTTCGTTTTCAAGTCACCGACCTTGCTATAGTACCGTCGACGCATCACAACAAAAAGAAACCCTTGGAAGTCTATTTCAGGGCCACGCCCGAGCCAAATAGATACACCTTCTCGTTGTTCCCAGAATTCATAGTCACGGGTCATTTCTATACCAGAGATGAAATTGAAGATATAGAAGCGGTCACAAACCGTCTGACAAACTCCAAGAAGGCTATTCGCTGGACCCCCTTAGACAATGCCATTCCCATAAAGACATCCTTTGAACAGTTTGACAAATTGGCCTCGGTCCCGTATATTCACGATTAATAGTTACATTTTTTTCATTTTTTTGGGTTATTTATTTAGTCACTTTAAATAAGTAAACACAGATATACGTTTATGCGAAGTAGGCGCATTTATGGATCTTCCTATAAGCGTTCACGGGTTTAAGCCAACAAACTTTGCAAATCCTTATCATTTTGCAGTTTCGTTTCTAGATTCTTCCTGGCCTGCCAAACCAACAATTTCTTTCTCTCTTCGATGTCCAGATCTTCAAAGTTCATGTGACTCATGTCTTCGTTGGGGTTCACATGGAATTTATCCAGCAGGTTCTCGGCACATATCATATTCTTCTTTCTAGGGTCGTTGAATTCTCCCCCAGCGGCAGCGTTGTTATTGGTAGCCGCACCGTTGGCGCCAATTGCCGCTCTGGAAGGTTCAAACCCGGGTGGGAAACTAAATTCATCGCCACGCAGGTATTTTTCCACAGTTTCTTCCACTGAACCTGTGTTTTCCAAACTATATCTAATTTGCTCAGGGTGTAAGTTGGGGGCAAGGTTCTGCACTGTCTCCACCATCTGGGTCGTCACGGGATGACCCCCGTTGGCTCTATTCGTCCTTCTCAGAGCACTCTGCGTGGGGCCCTGAGGACGTCCATGTGCGTTAACTCCCGTAGTGGACAAGCGTTGTGCTGAGGGATGCTGATTACTTTGAAAGAATTTTCTCAGAAATATAACCCCGAACACCAGAACCAGAGTGATAAGCAATCTCGAATCCTCCATGGCCAAAAAGAAAACTTATGTATTTTTAGGCGGTAATGCTATATGACGCCTCTTTAGCGATATGGCTTGATGACCATTGTCCACCCAATGGATCAATTAATAGACTTCTCAATTACGTTAGATCGTTTAAAATGGCGCGACAGCTACCCGCACCGAATATAAGAGCGACGACACACCGAATGGATTACTGGTAAATAAAGAGGTGTGACTCTCCATTTCGAAGCGTTGCCGTCTTAAAAGGCTTACATATGTGTGTACATAGGGGATTACTCCACTGTTGGTCAGCCCCGAAATTCCATCTTGAATTTTTTCTTCTGGTTTTTCACCTTATATATGAATTGCGGTATGCAGTCAGTCTCTTTAATGGAATGCTCATCGAAATGCCTTCTCACCACATTGGCCAGGTCCTTCTTGTGTATTCTTTTATCGTGCTTCTCCTGGGTGTTCCTTCTGTATGAATATGTCTTTGCGCCCAGTTCGGAGCCCAAAAGGTATCCCTGCAGTGTTAGGCTGTCGGGGACGTCCAATTGAAAGTGGTCCTTGTACCTTCTCAGGAATGCATCTGTATACTCTTCGAAATCCATCGGATGGCTCTTGGGGCGCAAATCAGGGTGGTTGTCGGTGATATGCGTCTCTATGAGATTCTTGATGTACTGTTGCTGTGCTGCTGTGAGTCTTTGCTTTCCGTTAGCTCTTCCGTTAGAGACAGGCCCGTTTCCGTTGTTGCTACTGCTATTAATGTTATTATTGTTACTATTGCTGTTATTATTATTATTATTGTTGTTGTTGTTGTTATTGTTGCTGTGTGCGTAACCACCACTCTGGGAAGTCCTTCCTCTCGAATCCATTTCGCTGTTTGTGTTAATTGGTCTTGCCGTTGTTCTCTTGTGCTACACCCGTCGTTTGGAATGTCAGATTATAGAACGAATTGCACTTTCACAATGGATCATACAACCGCTTTTATGAAGTCTCAATCATATTATGAAAAATTTCATTGTATATAGAAAAGAACGCTTTTCCCCTCCGGAACGGCGTTGCCTGGATATAATATATGCACGGTGAAAAAGATAGAGCAAGTTTATGTAACCTTTCTTAATGCAGCGGCCTCTACTTAATGAACTTCCGGAAGTTCTCGTATATATGCAGTGCGGTGTGCGTGGTATCCAGACTCCCGTCCCATGCTTGTGCAATTTGTGCGTTTAGAAACTGCAGCTGCTCTGTGAGATCTCTTTGGTATGACGGATCTGGGTTGTCAATGGGGAAGTCTGTTTCCGTAAGTATGCACGTTGGGGGCAGGCTCCTGACCAGGGCGTTGCCGTCTTCTGGGTTCTTGAAGTTGATGAATTTTGACAAGCTTACAAAAATACGATCCGAGGGGAATTTCTTGAGCCATTGGCCCAGGAGCGTCTCCTCGGACCCTGTGTAGGAATGCAAGCATATCTTGACAGATGGCCACGGCAAGAGCTCTTCGTTGCAGATATCATTCAGCCTGCCATGACATTTTACGTCGTGTATAGAGATAGGCCTGCGGTTGTCTCTTGCCAGTTGGCAAAATCGCCTGAATACCGCTTCTTGATGCGATACTTTAACCTTCACTGTAGTTAGTCTGGCCTTCTCGCCTTGCATGTAGAATCCGGTTGTGGGAAGCCTGAAAAGCTTATCAAGGCCGATCTCTCCAATCACGCTAACTAACGTGCCATCAAACTCCTCGCTTATATAATCTTCAAGATCTAGAGGTTCAGGAAGCACCTGAACCAAGCTGCTGAACTGTTCCTCGTTCTTATATTCCAGTACATCTTGGTAGTGAGAAAGCTTGTCGCGTCGATATCCCACATAAAACAGGTGACTGTACCAAGGATGGACACCAAATCCTACCCATACGTTATCCTTCCTTAAACCGTTCCCAGCCAGTTTTTTTAGACTGCTCCAGTCGTAAGGGTTTGATGACATGACGCATCGCAACGTGCCCTGGAACCCTCCGTCATCACTGCCGTGTGTGCTATCCGGATCAGTGAAAACGTGGCAGTGCGCATCAACAAGCTTATCCATTGCTTAAATGATCTGGTTCGTGCTTCATTTTAAATTCACTAGTCTTATAGTTAGCTGTCGACTTAAAGGGTTCTTTCTGCCCTACGTAATCAATTGTTCTCCTTGTTTCGCGCGGTGCCCCTGGAATTGAATAATTCCCTTCAGCACGCAGCAGCAGGGACTTCAGGGAACATCGAGCAGGGGAGCAAACATTCAACGGTACTGAGTTCAAGACACGAGCTTTGGGTACCTTACTTATTCCCATCCATTCGCTACTACAAGAGGATAATAAGAACTCCATCGCAGGTCCTGGCTTTATATTTTTTATTGCTTCGCTATTCATAAAACCTAAAACCAATAACCACAGTCAACCTCAATGACTATTATCGTTGCTTCTCTATTCTTACCATACACGCCTCAGTTCGAGGCCGATGTAACGAATTCGGACACTGCCAAGCTGGTCGAATCAAGTATGATCAAAATGGACTGCAATAACCAGGAATTGGGCAATAACAAGCAAGAGAGAAGTAGTTCTGTGACTTCGGCCAATTCTCATTATATCGGTTTGCCACAAGAGCCTCAGATTAACGGTGAACCTTTGCCTAGAACCACTGTAGGCTCGCCAGTCACAGCAGTTAACTACCGTAATGAAATGGAAATGCTCTCTTCCGAGCAATTCTTGGAGGAGTTGACTGCTAATGCCACTCATGCGGCTAACTCCGGTATTCCGCAATCCAATAAGCCTGCGTCGTCCACTTCCACTGCTCAAAGGCCTTCAGTGGAAGAGTTTTTCTCAGCTCCCTCTGCTAGAGTCTGCTCCCCCGCTCAAGAGGCTTCTGCTTCCTCTATTTCCGCCGGTCATGCGACGTCATCTCACCATAACGACTTGAGCTCTAACCTCATGAAAAGTCCTAATTTGTTGTTCGACTCCCATCCATCTAGGGCTAGAAGCTCATCCAAGAGTGCCGTGATTACTCCGGTTTCCAAGAGCGTTCCAGATGTCGATCCCGCCGTCGTAGATGTCGCGAAAGTAAGAGAAGAATTTCAACAACAAGCTTCCTTGCCCTCCATGAAAAGAGTTTCTGGAAGCGCTGCCGCTGATTCATCCAGTGGTTCTGCAGGTTCTAACTTGAGGTATTCTGAGAAATTCCACGACAACTTTATTGAAGATACTGACAGTGAGGATGACATTGATTCTGATTTGGAGACGGATGCTACCAAGAAATACAACGTTCCTAAATTCGGTGGCTATTCCAATAACGCGAAGTTGAGAGCATCTTTAATGAGAAACTCATATGAACTATTTAAGCATTTGCCATGGACAATAGTCGACAGCGATAAGGGGAACGGGTCGTTGAAAAATGCGGTTAACATTGCAGTCGCTGAAAAGACCGTGAAGGAGCCTGTCTCCTGGATAGGTACAATGGGTATTCCTACTGATGAGATTCCTCACGAAGTTTGCCATGAGATTTCAAAGAAATTAGAAAAGGATTTCAATTCGTATTCAGTGGTCACTGATGATATCACGTTTAAGGGAGCTTATAAGAACTACGCCAAGCAAATCTTGTGGCCTACTCTGCATTACCAAATACCAGATAATCCCAATTCAAAGGCATTCGAAGACCATTCCTGGGACTATTACCAAAAGGTCAACCAAAAATTTGCTGATAGGATTGTCTCCGTTTACAGACCCGGTGATACTATCTGGATACATGATTATCATTTAATGCTTGTTCCACAAATGGTGAGAGAGAAACTGCCCAAGGCTAAGATTGGATTTTTCTTACACGTTTCCTTTCCGAGTAGTGAGGTGTTTAGATGTCTCGCTAACAGGGAAAGAATTCTTGAAGGTATCATTGGTGCAAACTTCGTTGGATTTCAAACCAAAGAATATAAGAGACATTTCTTGCAGACTTGTAATAGATTACTGGCCGCTGATGTCTCCAATGATGAAGTCAAATATCACTGCAAGATTGTTTCGGTAATGTATGCGCCAATCGGTATTGATTATTACCATTTGACATCTCAGTTGAGAAATAACTCTGTGCTTGAATGGCGTCAATTGATTAAGGAGAGATGGCACAATAAAAAATTAATTGTTTGTCGTGATCAGTTTGATAGAATTAGGGGTCTTCAGAAAAAAATGTTGGCCTACGAAAGGTTTTTAGTAGAGAATCCTGAATATATCGAAAAAGTAGTTTTGATTCAAATATGTATCGGCAAGAGCTCCGATCCTGAGTATGAACGCCAAATCATGGTTGTCGTTGATAGAATCAATTCTCTGTCTTCGAATATCAGTATTTCTCAACCAGTGGTCTTTTTACACCAGGGATTAGATTTTGCTCAATATTTGGCATTGAATTGTGAAGCAGATGCATTTTTAGTAGATGCCTTAAGGGAAGGTATGAATCTAACATGTCATGAATTCATCATCAGTTCATTTGAAAAAAACGCACCTTTGCTATTATCTGAATTCACCGGTAGTTCTTCTGTCCTAAAGGAAGGTGCTATCTTAATTAATCCATGGGATATAAATCTTGTGGCGCAAAGTATCAAGAAAAGTTTAGAAATGTCCCCTGAAGAAAAAAGGCGTAGATGGAAAAAATTATTCAAATCTGTGATTGAACATGATTCGGATAATTGGATCGCCAAATGCTTTGAGTACGTAAATAATGCATGGGAGTCCAATCAAGAAACATCTACCGTTTTCAATCTTGCTTCAGAAAAATTTTGTGCTGATTACAAAGCTTCCAAGAAGCACCTATTTATTTTCAAGATTTCAGAACCTCCAACGTCAAGAATGCTCTCTTTGTTAAGTGAATTAAGCTCTAATAACATAGTTTATGTTTTAAGTTCATTTACCAAAAACACATTTGAAGGTTTATACAATGGTGTTCTAAACATCGGTTTGATAGCCGAAAATGGAGCTTACGTAAGAGTTAATGGGTCATGGTACAACATCGTGGAAGAGCTGGATTGGATGAAAGAAGTAGCCAAGATTTTTGATGAAAAAGTCGAAAGATTACCTGGTTCCTATTACAAGATTGCTGATTCTATGATCAGATTTCATACAGAAAACGCAGAAGACCAAGACCGTGTTCCAACCGTGATTGGTGAGGCTATCACGCATATTAACACTTTATTTGACGATAAGGATATTCATGCTTATGTACATAAGGATATTGTCTTTGTTCAACAAACGGGGTTGGCCTTAGCTGCTGTTGAGTTTTTGATGAAATTTTACAACAGTGGCGTGAATACCACTGATAACAGTAGAATATCTCTATCAAGAACATCATCTTCGATGTATGTTGGCAATAATAAGAAGCATTTCCAAAACCGCGTGGATTTTGTTTGCATTTCCGGTTCAACATCACCTATCATCGAACCACTGTTTAAGTTAGTTAAACAAGAAGTTGAAAAGAACAATCTAAAATTTGGTTACACTATTCTTTATGGTAGTTCCAGATCTACCTATGCCAAGGAACACATCAATGGTGTTAATGAGCTTTTCACAATTCTTCATGGTTTGACAGCCGCTTAAGCTGACATTATTTTTTTTCTCATACTATTAAGGTTATCTTCCTTTTCCTTTAGTTTCAGTTTTTACGAGCGATTATAAATAAAAGTACGTATCCTCATACGTATCTATATACAGCACGATAAATTAAGAACAAGTTCCAATTACAAAGAAGATGAATATTTATTATCGCAGCTGCTTTTGTAGTCCAGTATTATGATCGTTGCATACGAATAGCATTATTTTTCACTTTTTTTTTCATTTTTCTTTCACCGCAAGAAGTAATAGTGAAAAGGTGAAAAAGCTTCAAATTAAGTCTGCGGAAAGAAGCTTCAAGTAAGGAAGTAGTTGTATTTGTCATAACTTCAGTATAACATAGAGCCAAGTTCATCATGGGTAAGAAAAACACTAAAGGTGGTAAAAAAGGTAGAAGAGGTAAGAATGACTCCGATGGTCCAAAGCGTGAGCTTTATTACAAAGAAGAAGGCCAGGAATATGCTCAAATTACCAAGATGTTGGGTAACGGAAGAGTCGAAGCCAGTTGTTTCGACGGCAACAAGAGAATGGCCCATATCAGAGGTAAGTTAAGAAAGAAGGTCTGGATGGGACAAGGTGATATTATTCTTGTCTCTTTGAGAGATTTCCAAGATGACCAATGTGACGTGGTCCACAAATACAATCTAGACGAAGCTAGAACACTGAAGAGCCAAGGTGAACTTCCTGAGAACGCCAAGATTAATGAAACTGATAACTTTGGTTTCGAATCTGATGAGGACGTCAACTTTGAATTTGGTAATGCTGATGAAGACGACGAGGAAGGTGAAGATGAAGAACTTGATATTGATGACATTTAATTCAATCCAGATTAGCGTTTAATGCGTCAAAAATCCATAATTTATTTATAGTTATATTTTTTAGTCCATCATGAGAAAGGGTTTTCTTATTACCTATATAGATATATTTATATATAGATAACAAAAAAAGAAATAAAAATGAAATACCTTAAAGCCGTTTTAACTTCATTCGCTAGGTTTTGCTTCGAGAAAAATTTAGTCTGAAGCATTAAATAAGAGTTTTAGTGAATCATTTTTTTGCCGGTTCACTACCTCTTGTAGAAAAGGTATATTGCAAACACTTTTGTATTTGACTTTGTTCTTTATGCTGCGGTCACAAATGTGAGCTTTCCTTTTTCTCCATCAAAAAATTTATCTAGAAAAGCTAAAATAATACTGTGCTGAAAAAAAAAAGCTCATCGCAGCAAGATAATAGCATAAATCGTAAACCTATTCGACACCGACCATCACCGTTAACTTTTAGAGTTTAGGAAACGTGAATATGGCAGTACAATTACCCAGCCAGCATTCAGAGCTTTTCCGAATCAAAGAGTTTTTGATAGCTAATAATCCAGCAAAGATTAACAATGAAAACAAAGATCCTATTCTAACCGCAATTGAGCAGGATTTCAGGTATCTAATCCAATATATTAAGGACGGGCTACCAAATTTAAGTGATTCCGAAAGGTTAATATTTCCAGACACATTTTCAATCTGTTTGTTAAGAAGTTATCAAATAATTACAAGCAAAAAAATCGATTCTCAAAGATATTTATCGGCTGTAAAGAAGGACCTTTTAACTGCCACAAATGCAAATATTATCTTTGAGTATGTGCTTGATTTTTGGGCTGATGGCGGAGCACCACTGATGAATGCATTGAGAGATTTGTTTGGTAAGCTACTGAATCTGTTGAAAATTATATACCCTATGTCTGTCCTGAAGGACATTCTATTCAATTGGATGAATGAAATTCTAGAAGTACCTTCTACGTTACGCGTTCAATATTACTTAATTGATGCGCTTTCTTCTGACTTTGATCTCTACTATATTTTAGAAAAAAAGCCAAATTTCATTGATGATTCCTTTTCTTTGATGGGTTCCGATTTATTAGCAAATCCTGTTGGTAAATGTATTGTCAGCTTATTGTTAAACATTTACAAAAAGCATTTTGAACAAAGCGAAGATTCTGCGGAAGAGTGGATACAATTGTGGAAAGCTTCAGCCATGAAATTCATCCATGACAGCCAATATACCAAATCAATAAATCTGTATGTTATGATTCCATTATTCAAAAATATGCCAAATACGGCTTTCATCCGTTTCCTCGAAAGTGTACCTGATAAGGATCCATCACTGCTGCTTTCACTACTAAAAATCGGCCAGGAACTGGGAATCGAAGAAGAGCCATTCCATGATGACAAGTATGCTACTATAGATTCCATTGATGAACTTGTAGAGCAAGATGAATTTAAACTCCAAGTATTCGAAATACTGACCTTTTCATCAAAAAAATCGAAGCCTATCCATCCCTTCGTGTTTAAAGTCATCAAACAGTATTTAAACGTATTCCTTGTCGATACTGAGGTTGAACGGAGAAATTCCTTTTGCAGTTGTATGAAAAACTTCATATTCAGGATTAGAGACTGTACGTACTCTTTGTATAGAGATGCTAGAAAGCTTAAGAAGGCTGTGAAATTTCCCGACGAGCAGAAGGAAAAATTGGCGCAAGTTGAGGAGGCCCGAGTCTTTTTGACTTGGCTATGTGATTCCATCAAACACCAATTGGCACCAGGTACTTTATATCAAGCAACTGTGAGCTCCTTAAAACTTTTGCATATTTTGATTAGGTCTGGTGTCGATAAATCTACTCCGCAACAGTTTTTAGATAACCAAAACAAAAGAGAATACCCATTTTCTATCTCCATCTTACAAGACTTCACATTTTTGAGATTGCTTATTGATCTTTTAGTCAATAATTATGCTGACGTTCGTGAACTATCCAAAGAAATGTTATATATTATGATTAGCGCTGATAAATCCAAACATTTCTTGAACACATTGGATATAAAATCTCTGAAGGTAAATGCTAACTCACTTTTAGACAATTACGAAAGAGGCGATGCGGGAGCCACGGTATATGGGTTCATATTCACAGTTATGGGTTCACAAGGAGGTTTCGTTGACAACACCATCGAGGTATTATCGCAGATGATACAAGATCTGCAAAATGACAGCATTGGTTGTGCAAAAAATTCAATTGGCGCACACTTTGCTGCACTACGCTTGATTTTGAGTGGGTATAATTTTGAAGAATGCCGCCAAGATGCTGCAAATATAGTCTCAAAATCAATAGATCTTGTGTTCAAAAACTGGGAGGCCACAAAAAATGTAGTGTGCCATGATTCAGCAAGGGGAATATTGCCCGAAATGTTTGTCGATTGCGGGATTCCGGATCAAGTGATAATTAGCCATGCATTTAGAGCAATTAAAGAAGCATCATGTTTGATTGAAACTATACTAAAAAGATTCCCCTTGACAAGTAATCAGCTAAATCGTATCGGCAACTTCCTTACTGTTCAGCTTTCTAACATTCGTCATAGCGGTGCCTTTCAAGCCGTTCTACCAGGTCTGAAAACATATTGTCTTCGTTGCCAGGTTGAATCTCCCGTTATCTTGGAGGATCTTTTGAACAAGAGCATAAAATCTCTAGAATCTAGAAATCAACATATTACAAGAAGATCTGGAGGCTTGCCTTTTTTGATTACAACCGTCTTGAGCGCGGAAATAACCAAGGGAAGACCTTTGTTGCAAAAAACATTCGAAGAACTACTCTTGGTTGCAAAACTACCGGTTCCTCCCCATCAGGATAAGTTTGATCTACCACAGGTTAATGCTATCAATTGTATAAACGCAATTTTTGTTGAGCCCAAGCTGTCTGAACATTGCACACCACTTGTTTCTGACGCATTAAAAATAGCCTTATTTTATTTTGACTGCGATATATGGGCTTTGAGGAATTGCTCAATCATGTTGTTCACTTCCTTACAAAACAGAATTTTTGGAAAAGTGGGTAGAAGCGTCAGTGCAAAGTTATTTTTCACTAAATATGCCGGCTTGAGAAATCTGCTTTTAGATATTTTGAGCATTTCTGTTGCTCAAAATTCTAATGGGGAAATAAAAATGTATGAAGTTGAAAGTATTTTCTTGGTCCTTAATGTGCTACTTAGATTGCGGCCCACACCCGGTTATACTGGTCTAAACGAATTTGGTAGTTTGATTTACAAATTTTTAGCCAACGACAATTGGAAGATCAGAGACATGGCATCTAGAGTATTGAATTCACTATCCGAAGATCTGAAAGAAGAGACAAGAGAATTACTTGATTTGGCTTCTATTCACAAGCAGAATCAGTTACATGGACACTTGCTAGCGCTTCAACAAATGGCGCCACGATACCTCACAGATAACACTGATATCGAATTAGTTCAAAGCATATTTGGAAGAAAGAAAGAGTTTTTACTAGAGAACGAATGCATCATTACCAAGACGGCCTTCTTAGAATTAACGTGTACTATACTAGAAAAGAAGTGTATTGTACCTAAACCAACCTTGCAAGACTATATCAGAACTTTAGGAAATATATTTATCGTCGAAAATAATGAGTTCGTGGTCAGCGGTAGTAAACAGCTGTACCTTTCCAAAATTTTACACATCCTCTTAAAATATGAGAATAGTATACACTTCCATGATATTTATTTATTGGGATTGTGCTCACCATTTTATGAAGTTCAAATCGGAACACTACAGCATATGGACAATAACTTTGACTGGGATACTACGAGAAGCTCAGAGTTTTTCGAGCAACTACAATCATTATTAACAGTTGGAGACCTATTGCCTATGACTAAAGCTTTAGTTGTAAAAATTCTTTCCAGAAAGCAAGGTGCCTTATCATTAGCCAATTGTACCGATCTCATTAAGGAGGATAATGATGAGGGGACAAAACTTTCTGCTGTTCGATCGCTGAGCGCCCATTTGTCTTCAGAGACATTTCAGCAAATATGGAGTTTGATGCAAGATTCGTTTTCCGATTCTTCCTCCAAAGATTTCAGACTAGCATCTTTGGAGTGTTTGATTGCTTATCCGGAAAGTTATAGAAACATCAAAGTGTTGTTGCAATTGTATAACTTTCTATGGGACGATGATTCGGAAATAAGAAAAAAGGCTTCATTCTATTTGAACAAAAACTTTCTACAAGCTGTAAGCTGGGAATGTAACAAAAACACCGGTGTAACCGCTCTTACCTTTACAAAAAAGATCGTAGACATTTTTGCAGGCCCTGATATAATAGAAGAATTGTGCTCACAACTGTTTCAATACCTCAATGAATGCGATATATTTGTTGCCAGAAAATCAACGGCAAATATTCTTTTTACTAAAGAAAAGGATAACCAGTTCATTGATGAACTTCAAAAGGCAATGCATCTGCTAGATATGATAGAAAGAAGTACCGAGAATATTCCCACGCGCTATAAGGACGAGATATCTCACTTAAAGGATGCCCTATTACAGTATTTTAGCAGCGAGAACTTCAAAGACTGTCCCCTTGGCTGGTGTTCAAATACTGAGGTGTTTTCAAGGATAACAGTCTTGAAAGCATTAATTCAATGCTATTTTCCTTCTGAGTATGACGGCTTTATTGAAGAACTGACCAGACATCGCGTTCATCCCTTGATCATCGATTATCCCCATTAGTGAATAAGTAAGATCCGCGGATGTGTATTTTTTTATACGTCTGAGCCAAGCTTTGAACGTTTTATAGATAGATCTTGACATATAGCTCACGGCGAATTCATAAAGGCGCGATTACTTCCGTTTTTCATACAGTGATACAACTCACTTTGATTCCTCACGGCGATAGTTTTTACTTTCGGATTGTTTCCACCTCTTTTTCTTGAAAATTTCATTCATGGATAGGAAATTAAACTTGAAACCGCAGCTTGAAGGCAAAATCATATTAAGCCCCTTTCATTCATTCTCAAGCCAGCCAAGGTTGCTATGGGGAGAGTAGTTGTCTTCACATGATATAAAAAAGCACAACTGACAAATGGCGTTCCAAGATCTAGATCTATTTGTAATATTATCACATGCTTCCAAATACCTCAATCAAAATGACTTGTTGAATTTGAGCATAGTTTCCAAAAAAGTCCACGATATAGTCGCCATCCCGCATATCTACCACAATATTCACATCACTAAAAACCCTGTTTTAAGGACAAGTAAATGGTTCTTGGAAGGAGGAAAGACCTATGTGAGTGGTTATAGGTCAGTTTTGAAGACTGGCGACAAGAATGACATCTTTTTATATGATAGGGTTGAGAAGTTATTGGAGGCATCCCATTTGAAATCTATAAAACAATTGACGATAGATGATGACTTATTTCACAATAGAAAGGAGGGACTGCAATTATTACAAAGATTGGTGGATGAAATTACTGAATTGGACCTATTGGAAATTCTTGTCATAAAGGATTCTGAATTGTTTGAGATGTGTTCAGAAAAGTATTTTGAATTAACAAGCTTAAAGAACCGGATAGTATATGGTGAAAGTGGATTTAATAACGTCAGGTCATGGGAAAATGTTAAAAGTTTAGAATGGAACTTATCCGCATCGCTGGATTTGCAAAACATGATAACCCCCGAAGTGGGAGGGCTACTATTGAAGCATTTAGATGGAGGAGAACTAGAAATCAAGGATGAAGCGTATTCAAGCCTGAGAGTATTTGAGTACTTCAATTTGCTAGACATTCGTTTGAGGAACCTACGTCGCTTGAAGTTTAATCACGTTCACAAACAAGGTGATGCGAGTACAGTTTCCATGAAGTTGTCTTCTCATGCTCTGAAGGATGCGGTGAATCTGTCCAACCTCAAAGCCCTTGAACTAGAATTTTCATGTGAAGTAAATGACTGTGAATGTGATGATGAATTTCTTCAAGACCTAGCTGGTGAGTTGATCTCCTTAACAAGCTTAGGATTCATCGAGAAAACATTCACTAAGCAAGGATACCACTACATGGACGAGAATTGGGACTTGGTCATTAATAAGTTTATTATGAATTTGCCTAACGTGAGTGAAAACTTACGTCTACTAAGCATACGACATGATCCACCTTTAAATGGTAATGGAACTGATACTGTCGATGGAAATTTACTTCGTCGTAAGAAACTCTACGAAAAGGTTCTTCCAAAGCTGACTTCATTAGAGACAATAGTGGCCCCAACGGTATTGCAGTCCATCACCTCATATGAAATGTACGCATGCGACCTTCTATGGAATGGCTGCAAGTGTGAGTTCTGCTCCAAATATTTGCCACTGTTTGATAAGTACATCATGAATCATCAATACTTTTCAATCCCAGAAGCTAGGTACTTGGATATTATACCCATAGTATTTGCTGCATATACTGGAAGTTCCCTAGCCCACAGGTTTGAGTCTCAGAAGAAGTGGGATTTGGATTTATTACAGTACGCTCCGGAGGATACTAATTGGAACTTTCATGGCTTTGAAAGAATTCATCACTTCGCGAGCTATGAATGTTATTTTGACGAATCCTCATTTGAGCCCTTGGCGACTATCATTTCGCATTTTTTTTACCCTTACATGAACTATTTGATCAAGATTTTACCGAATCTTCGCCAAACTATGTTATCAGGAATCTACTTCAGCGTGAATCCAGCATCGCACACTTACGAATCTATTTATGACTGAATAGTAGGCCATCTGATGAAGCCGGCTGACCCAAGTATGTAAGTTGGGATACATAGCGATAATTATTCATATATTTTGTTGTAGTAAATAAGATTTACCCGGTGTCAGTTGCGACCTTCGAACAAAACGATTTATTTCAAGAAGTTAGGCAAATTCAAAAGAATGAAGGATGAAAAACACCATAGATAGGCAGGCTGCGGTACACCGTCGAAGGATCAAAACGGCTGCTATTGATTCATTTGGCTTCTTGCTATTAACTTTTCTTTTCTGTGCCCTAAAGCTACTAGCTTGGAGCGTGTTACAGGGAGATTCGACATTTACGAGCGTTGCGCCAAGGGTCTACTATTCCCCTAAACTTTCAACTCAAGGACCCTATCCCAATAATTAACTGAGGTTGATTTCTTTACTGTGTCTATCCTTTCACTTTTTTGCTTTTATAAAATTCTATCCGGTATAGAGCATTTTTATGTTGATCATAACTTTTCATGTATTCCATTAATTTCAGCACAACTTTGATATCGTCAAATTTTTTATCACAACCAATTAAATTTAAACAATAGCTGACAGGAACTTGATGTTACAAAGGAGATTTTTATCCTTCTGTGGTATAAAGAAATTACTTTACAAAGGAACTGATAAGGTACTACATTCCGTTTTCTTCAAAATACGATACTACTCAATTGATTTCATCAAGAAAAAACATAAAGAAGATATTGAGGATTGGGTTAGAACACAATTGAGAGAGCCCTCAATAATAAGCACTGTATGTGAACCTCAAAACAAACTCGACTGGACAGGTTCCATAAGCCATAGCCCGAGTGGGCTAGAGGTTCTGAGAAATCAATATAATATAGTGAAAGACAAAGATTTTGAAATACTATGGAAGCAGAAATTCAAAAGAGCGGATCCAGATGCATTAAGAACGATTATTAACCTGTCTGCTAGCCAAAAAGTGCTGTTTTCTATTGAACAACTACTGCTCATAGTATATTCGCTTCATTTTTTAAAATGTGATTACGATATTGGACGAATATACGACACGTATGAGCAATTCATGCCTTTATTAGCAAGTCGCACCGATGGAACGACATATGGGAGGTTTATCGAGATTATGCTGTTGGTGCAGAATAATTTACATCATTTTGATAATTGTGAGACTTTATTTTCAGAGTATATCAAATATTGCAAAGTAAACCCTCACATGATTTCATTGGGATTAAACTCTTTCACAAGAAATAACAATACTCAATTAGCCGTAGAGTTTTACACACAAGCAATTACCAATCCTGATACTTTCCCCATCACCGAAAAACAGCTTTTTGAATTTCTCCGGTGCATGCAAGGATACTTGGACATATCTAATATGAAGCATGTCTTTCATCTGTGGCTGAAAGTGAAGTGTAATGATGAGGAGCCTTCCTCGACTGATCTTCCCTCGTTCAGAACTCTCGCTTTAATGCACAAAATGTTTCTAAGGTTCCCTAGTGCGGATGAGCTGAAAGATTTTTTGACTAATCCGGTGGTTTTGAATACGGGATACACTTCTAGTGTGCTATTCGACTCAGTTGAGTTTTGTCACTCTTTATACTCCATTAAGGGAAGTAAGGAGAAGAGTATTGATGATTCAGCAATCATGCAAAAAGTTGACGAATTCATGATAAGATTAAATGACGATATTCCAACACGGAAAGAACTTTATATGTCAGTGGTTAAAGCATACGTCTCAACAAACGATTTTGCAAATTTAAAAATCATTTTGGAAAAAGTACAAAATGACAAATATGTCGACATAGATGGTTCTTTCCACTTAAGTGTTTCTAGGTATTTTGTGAACACCAATAAATTCGAAGGACTTTTCAGGTATTATTACACCATCGTCAAAAGTGCCGGTAATAGAACCCGATTGCGGCCTGCTTTTATTCAGCAATTATGGTCCTGTGCTGTAAACACGTATCCAATGCTGACGAAAGAAATTACTAATGACATATTAGTGACACTGAAAAAGGACCAATATACCAGAAAGCTTACATGGGTAAATTCATTTTTACAAGAAAAGGCCCATATTCATACCCAAAAAATCAATGGCGGAGAGGAGTCTTCGTTATCTGGATTCAGTGCAGTTGATTTCGAAAGGTTTCGAGAATTCAAGGAAAAAGTTTTTCACAATGATGTGTATGGAGCAGAGTTGGTAGTTTCAAATAGTTTAAAAGAGGGCATTACACCCCAGTTTTCTTTTTTATACTCTGTTTTGACATTGTGTTTGGACAATTCTTTAACCAATTTGGCACACGTAGTTGATAGGATACTGAGAACTAAATTTTATTATGTGCCATTGAAAGTCGATATATTATGGTTAAAATGGGACGTCATCTCAAGTTACAGGTCATTTGAAAAACTGCCAGTTGAACGCTTAACAGAACTGGAGTTCAAATTAAAGGAATTTGAGCAAAGCCATAAGAGAGAGCTATCAGCACAGAACTATTTACAACTTACACAGATCTGTTTTCATACGCGTGATTTCAAATATGCCTGTTACTTAATATCACAGGCTAGAAAATTTTTGGATGCTTCCAATAACAGACAGTGGATGATGTATTACATGACGTCCTTGAAGTTAGCCGCAAGAATGCATGAAAGCGAACGATTCAGTAGGATTTTAAAGGACTGGAATAGTAACCATAGGGCCAACCTAATTACTTCCGGCTGCATTAGACAGATCAAAGGATTTATGAAATACTTCGAGAAAAGATCAGCATACATTTCGACAGCCACTTCCTTTGACGGTAAGGAAATTAAGAGCCGGATTGGCGAATTGGTGGCCCGATATGTGGATTACAAGTTTCAAGGACTAGAAAATATGAAAAAATTAACCAACTTTCTCAAAGAATGGTTTGATGAAGAGATTTCATTGTTGAAAACGGAACAAAATAAAAGGAAAAGGGAGCTTTTCAAAGAGAATAAAAGAGGGGGAATTTGACCATTTTTTTAGGTTATTTCCCTCCTCCTTCGCTCACGTGTAAATATTATGTGTTGAAGCGCTACCCAAAAGGCCCCTTGCATGCCAGCCTGCATCCTACATTTGTAGAGACATCGTCTTGAAAGCAAGATCTGACCCGTTGTGTTTTTTTGTCTTGCGATCATTTACTCATAGAAAGCATCTTTATTAGTTTAGTTTATTCTTCATACCCTGTAAATATAAGTGCATATAATGACTATCGTCCAAGCACGACTCACATTGCTGACACTTGCGATGCCTTTATTATGCGTCTATACATATTAGTGTCAGCGAGAAAAAAAGATAGCACTTGATTGGCTGCGTCGCGCATCGTCCGAGAAATCCGGGCTGGTAGGGGCAAGACTAGAAAAAAGCGGATAGAAATAAAAGATGCCTTATTTATTCATTTCACGAAAAGATAAATGCTCGATATATTGTACTAACAAGCAAGGAGATTAAGAAAAATAGGCAAAACTATAATAAGCAATGGCCAACAAAGTTATTCAACTACAGAAAGTATTCCAATCATCTGCCAAGCCTCTATGGTGGAGACATCCTAGATCAGCATTATACTTATATCCATTTTACGCCATCTTTGCAGTTGCCGTTGTTACACCACTGCTATACATTCCAAACGCTATTAGAGGTATTAAGGCTAAGAAAGCATAGATTAGTCAAATATCAACCGTTCATGGCATCTTTATATTTGTTCTTCGATATTTAAGTGTTTATCGTCAATTCCCATCATCCAAAACAACTTTACTTGAAATAACATGAAAACCCCCATTTATTTATATACATAAATATAATATTCTAAAAAATAAGGAAACTAATAATCGAATCAGCACAATCTTCTCTCTTTAGCTTCCTTGCGAAGATATAGAGCACAATAGTCAGGGTTTTGTGTGCGAATTTGTTATTGATTGGATGTATTCAATGTTTTTTTTACTATATAACGTATGTCTGGTACATACCATATAAATATAATGTCTCTTTAAGTAAAAGGTGCTTGAAAACGTATATGCGAAGAAAAAGGAATCATATTTTCAAAGAGGTTTTCAAACGCTGAAGAATCAGCTCTTCTTCGTCGTCGTCAACCCAGTTGGAGTTTCCCTCATCGTTCAGAAAATCCATCAGCACCTGCTGTTGTTGTTTATTGTGGTGAGTCTTCTGCAATATCTCTCTTTGTTCTTCAATTTTCTTTTTTAACAGTTTCATCTTGGAAGGACTATCCGATTTAGATTTTGTTTTAGCAGGCCTATTCTTGCTAGGTGATATTGGTGGGGGAGACACTTCAGTAATCTTCTGAGAAAATGGATTTATTGCTAGTGGATCAGTCACAGGCGATATTTTACCCTGGCTGCGAGTTCGGTTCTTTTGCTTAATAGGCGTTTCTTTTATTTTATTTTTTGTCTTATTTTCACCATTTCTTCTGTTACTGTTCACTTTGTTCTCGGTGTCTTTTCTCCTATTGTTTGATTTGCCTTCACCACTTCCTTTATTGTTAATATTCTTGTTATCGGTATTCCGCCTGTGATTGGGCTTCTGCTTCTTTACTGGTTCTTTGTCAGGGGCATCGGCCCATATAGATTCTAAAGGCATCGCAAACGGCAAATATGAAAGGTCAATACGTTCTTCTTTCTGCAGCAAGAAATTATCGTTCGTCTCCCTGTCAATGAGTAGCTGAGCTGGGCTTGTCGATACTTCGCATTTTTTTAAATATTCCTTCGCCTAGGAATGCACGTGCGGTCTTAAAAATGCCTCGCCACAAGGAACAATAAGAATAAGAACAATAAACAAGGCCCAGAGTCTCTGATGATATATACGATACCACCCACTCTTTCATGCATTCGCAGTGTTTATTCTGAGCAAGATTTAGAAAAACAACTTCATCTCTTTTTCTTTTTTTGGGTGGTGTCTGCGATTTTTTCAGTGTGTAAAGCATTTTACCAGGCATTACTCTGAAAGGGTCTTATTAGAATTCGTGTAAAGTATGGATGGTATGTAATCGGTGCCATTGTTTAGCATTCGTGCAAGTTACCGTACAAGTTACCAGCGCTGTCAGCATGTCCATGGTCAAATATCCTCTTGAACGTAAAGACCCTAGTTACCGTCATGAGGCATTTTCCTGACTAGGAAATGCACCTCAATATGGTAAAAAGACACCGGCTAATGGTAAGGGGATACGACTGCACAGGGCCCTTCCAAAGATCGTTAGGATGATGGAAGTAAATGATATCTTGGACGGGAAATTAAGACGGAGTTGTTCTCTGATCTACTTTTAAACTTTTCTCTTTCTGGGAAAATTTCACTTTTCTCTCATTAATTTCTTCAAGTAAAAATTTCATAGTGTGTTAAAGATGGAGAAAGATAAGAAAATGAATCAGTCAGTACCGAAAACCATAGAAAGAGAAAACGCTGCACACCCATTGACTTTGAGAGAGATGAGTGGTACAAACTTACAGCAAGCACCGGCAGTGAGATTAACCTCACCGAAGGAAACAAACAACAACGAAGACGCGGAAGACGAGGATTTTACCATTGACGACGATGAAACGACGCTACAAAGAATAAGTAAGGACTATTTGAAGCCGAATATTGGACTTGTTCTTTTGACGGTATCATATTTTTTCAACTCAGCCATGGTTGTGTCTACCAAAGTCTTAGAGAACGATCCTGAAGATATTGCTAACGATAGACAGATCAAACCGCTGCAAATCTTGCTAGTCAGAATGGTGATAACCTACATCGGTACGTTAATATACATGTACATCAATAAAAGTACCATTCCAAATGTACCATTCGGCAAGCCCGAAGTACGTAAATGGCTGATACTGAGAGGTTGCACTGGGTTTTTCGGAGTGTTTGGGATGTATTACTCATTAATGTACTTGACGATTAGTGATGCTGTTTTGATCACTTTCCTGTCGCCATCCTTAACTATATTCCTATCGTGGGTTATCCTAAGGGAAAGATTCACGAAAGTGGAAGCACTCGGTTCGCTTATTTCACTAATGGGAGTGGTGTTGATTGTGAGACCGTCATTTTTGTTTGGAACGCCGGAAATGACTGACTCCTCTCGAATAGTAGAATCGTCAGACCCAAAGTCGAGGCTGGTTGCCACCCTGGTTGGGCTGTGGGGGGTCCTAGGGATGAGTTGTGTCTACATCATTATCCGTTACATCGGCAAGAGAGCACATGCTATAATGAGCGTGAGCTATTTTTCATTGATTACAGCGATAGTGTCATTTATTGGGATCAATACCATTCCCTCAATGAAGTTTCAGATCCCACATTCTAGGAAGCAATGGATATTATTTGGTAATCTAGGTGTTTCCGGATTTATCTTCCAGCTCTTACTAACTCTGGGAATCCAAAGGGAACGCGCCGGGAGAGGATCCCTGATGGCGTACACCCAGCTACTTTATGCAGTTTTCTGGGACGTTACACTGTACAAGCATTGGCCCAATGTCTGGTCATGGGTCGGTATGATAGTTATAATAAGCGCCACGTTGTGGGTGATAAGGATAAGGGCAGCGAATAGCGAAGCAATGAACAAGGACCCGGCCCCGGTCATCGACGATGAAGAAAATTCCATACCGCTAACGGACTTTGATGTATCCGATCCCAAGTGAACTCGCCAAGTATTTTCCATTTTCCACTATCTTTTTTTTCCTTCAGTGTATTTTTTGTGTCATACTAGAACGTGTTTTCCGAGGAAGTAAAAAAGAGGCATTGGCAAAACAATAGGGGGAAAGTGGGGTAAAGAACAATCATTGAAAGCAAGACAAAAGAAGCATCGCGAGGTTTAGAAAGCCTATTCTGGCGGAAAACGACAGACAGGGTCGAGCGTGAAGCGTCAATGTTTGGTAAAGTGTTTGTGAGCTACATCAGGACAAGGATCGGGTTCAAACCATTAAGCACGATATACACGCCCTCTTCTTCCTCTTCGCACGGCTTCGGTAAAGAGGCGTGCTTCCCGTATAAGAAGTGGCACGAGTTGGATATGCTCCAGAAGCAAGAGTTCATCCAGCGATTTGTCAAGAACTACAGACATCAATACCCAAGTTCCAAGACCAATGTATCGCTCAAGGGACTGAGTATCGGCATGGACGAGCACAATGATTCGCCATCCGTGTTCGGCATTTTCTATAACGACATATGGAAATCGTTCAAAAGTGAGCAGCGGGAACCCGCAAATGACGGTATAAGAACGGGTAATAGATTCAGTCATCCACGCTTTAAGCAGCTACTAATCCAGAGATAATCGGCAGCTATTGCCTCTTGCCTCTCCGTAGGTGTTGCACATCCAAATGATTGCTTGTTTCCCGACTACTTACTTTCACACGAGCGGGTCCTTCAGAAGAAAAAAAATTTCGATTGAAATTACTAAATATAAATAATATACTATATACTTGAGAAAAAGTACTTTTTTTTTTAATTTTGTTTTCCTATCTTACCGACAAAGGCAAAAAAAAAAGGATATTATATTGCACACCGAGAGAAAACACCGGAGACATCCGACCAATGTCCAATACATTGCCTCTATCCCCGGCAGAAAAAAAATGGAAGAAGTCATTTGGAGGACAATTTTTTTGCCTTCAATTGATCATGTTCCTCTTTTCTTTCAATGGATCCCTGACAAAGTCTAGATTTAAATCAAAAAGGCCAGAGCACCGGCTAGGGCGACACCAGCGGCACCGGCAACCTTACCGTTGTTCAAACCAGCAATTGGTTGAGCGGCGTTCTTGCTTGTGGTGTTGGAGCTGTTAGCGGCACTTACTAATCCGGTGAAGGCGACAGCAGAAATGACAACTTGAGATAACTTCATTTTTTTTATAGTGTTCTTTGTTTGATTTTTTATTCGTACCTTCGTAGTCGACAAGAGGAAAAGTATGGGGAAAGCCCGCAAATCTTCTATCCGAGCAGCAAATGTTCCCTTTTATATGTCAAAGACAACTTTAGCCACAGTTGCTTCCGTTTGCTAATTCTCTCATCGAGAGTTACATCCCTTATCGCTCTATTCTCCAGCGCAACTGCCTGCGTGCAGCAACCTCTGGCCGAAAACAGAAAGGGGCTTACCCAAACAGGAAGTGCAGGGCACTGCCGATAAACTGCGCCTCCCTATTGGGAAAGGGGCGTCTCCGCGGCGCTAGCAAAAATGGGCTTATTATTCCATTATCAGGGTCATGGCCCGCGTTCTAGAACCGAATCGAACCACCAAGAAGGAACCGCTCCGAGCCACGGTGCCGCTGCTGCTACGTTAAGAATAAACACCAGTCACAGCCATGAACCCAGCATCCGTTTAGTCATATTGCGATTGTCTCAAAGAAGAAGCAAACGTGCGGGGAGAGGAGAGGTCCCGGATCCGGGATCGCGCGAAGCGAAAGGAGTGAGTGACTTCTTAGCCCCCCTCCCCCTTACTAGTGCGCTCCTCTCTCCTCTCCCAATTGGTAGTGAGTGATGTGCTCTTTATTGTTTTTCCGTACTATATCATTATTGCGCGGTGAGTGCGTGCTATTGGAAAAAATGAAAATTCATAGAGGCCAGATGTCAGGTTTGGGCCCCAGGGGGGTGATCCCGAGCGGATTGACCTGTGGCTGCGACCGCGTGTATCCGAGCTTTATGTGGTTAAAGTCCGTTGTGCGCTGGAAGGCCTCGTGGCGCCAATACATATTTTTTAGCCACGTGTGAATACGGGGATAATCGTCTCTGATGGTGGCGAGGTTGCACTTGAAGTGCTGGTGGTATGCCACGTCGAATCTTACTATCGTCGGGTAAAGTCTCACATCCGCCTCGGTCAGAGCGTCCCCGATGGCGAAGTACCGAGCCAATATCTTATCCTGGCTGGTCTTGCCGTACTCCGCTTCTAATTTCGAGTATTTCTCGTCCAGAAGGATTTCCAATTTGTCGAGGTAATGGAAGAGGCTGGTGACCTCTCTCTCGTACACTTCTGCACTCTCTGCAAAACCGGTCTTGTACACCCCGTTGTTGATCTTGTCGTACACCCAAGAGTTGAAAACTGTGATCTGGCCTTCCAGTGGTCGGGGCACCAGGTCCAGCCGACGGTGTTCTTCTCCGACGAACTCATCAAACGCAGACGAATTAAAGATCCTGATGATATCACTGCTTTCGTTGTTGACGATCGTGCACGTTTCCAGGTCCCACAGAATGGGCACGGTAAACCTTCCGTCGTAGCCAGGATCTGTTTTGATGTACAGCTCACTTAGTCTCTTGTGCCCGTAATTGGGTTCATTCGTTCCATCAATCAAGAGTCTATGCGCGCTATCGACTATGTTCGCGACTGGGGTACTGCCGTTTGAACTAGCCGAGTTAATGCCGCCTGCAATGTCAAACCAGTGCCTTTCGTTGGTTTTCCCGTCCCGCGCCTCAAGAAACCTCCAGCCCTGGTCGTCCAGGTGCCAGTGTACTACGCTGCACCCGATTACAGGCGCCAGTCCCTTCAGGGCTCTCGTGATTAAGGTTCTATGCGCCCAGGGGCATGCCAACGCCACGTACAACCAATACCTTCCACTGGCAGGCTTGTAGATTGGGTGTTCCGCAGAGATTATCTCTCTAAATGACGACGACTGCCTTTTGAACTCACCTTTTTCATCAGTATTTGGTTTAGCTGACATGGTTGTGCAATTGTTCGCGAAATAATTGAGGAAAAAACGGTGCGACAAGAGTTGTCCATTGACGAGTTACACTGTTCGACAGAAACGCGTTATGTATTGTACTTACCTACCCTTATATACCCATTCATCGACATCGCAACTGGATCCCTTGTCCCTTTGGTCACCTTCCCTTCCCTTCCCTTTCCTTCCCTTAATTTCTTGTCAACACCGAGACCTAATGAGAAAATTGCCGTCATAAAAAAAGGTAGACAACCCTCGCCCGCCCTGGCGCAGACTGAATAGCACTATCAACTTCAAAATTTGAAAAAAAGTCAACGCACATACACATATGCGAACAATTTTTGTGAACTCAGCATGTACCTCTGTAGTTTCTTGTTGTTCTTTCCTTCAACTTCTCTTCCTTTTCAGTTTTCTCCGGCGTTGGAATGTCTTCTTGTGGTGATGCCAATGCCAGCAGCATTTCGTAAATAAACGAACTCTTACGCTCTGCGGTCTGTTCAGAAGAAAGCTCTATGTGTCGAGAGACCTTTTCGTAACTATGAATCAACTTTGTTAAGATGCTTTCAATGTCAACAATCAGGAGCTGCGCCAAATCCAGTTTCATCTCCGATCTGAAAACCACTCTCAACACTTCTTTCTCATCCGACCCATCCGTAGCCTTTGGTAATGGATAGTTTGGTATTATCCAGCCTCTAGCTCTCAACAACGAGGATAGAATTGCCTGTGGCACTTCGGGATATTCTTCATGGAATTTTTTGGACAATTTGAAAGCCACCAGCGGCACCCCAGGCTTGTACGCTTGGGGGTGCTCGTAGTAGTCTTTAATTGATTTTGGTGCGGTATCATCCTCCATGCTTTCATGAATGCTACTAACTATTTCGAAACATCCAGGCAACTTAGAAGAATTCAATAGTTCGAATGAAAAAGCTCTTGCCACAAATAAGGAGTTCTGGAACTGTGTTCTATAGCCCGAATGACCAAGAGAAACGAAATTAAAATATTGATGGACCACTTGGAATCCAGGCCTTGAAAAATTCAAACCAAAAGTCTCTTCTACACCACCAAGATACTTCAGTTTGAATCTCAATTCATTGGCCAACAAGGACTCGTCTCTCCATAAGACCCAGCCTAGGCCGGGGGTAGTTAATCCAAACTTATGACCGCTGGTGTTCATACTAACCACACGTGGATGATTGAAACCCCAACGCTCCAAACCATAGGCCTTCATGTGCTCTTTTTCAAAGCCAAATGGAATGATAAACCCACCGGAGGCACCATCTGCATGAATTGGAATATCAATATTGCTCCAGTCAGGATGCCCTGCTTCGATCTTGGATAATACATCAGAAACTTTCTCCACATTTTCTAAATGGCCAGTATAGGTAGTTCCTAGGATAACAAAACAACCAATCGTGTTTTCGTCCACGTAGTCCCATAAAGACTCAGGGTCGAGCATATGGTGGCTTTTGTGGGAGACTGGGATCAATCTGCATTCCACCTCAAAGTATCTTGTAAATTTTTCCAGCGCTACCTGGCATGCAGAAGACATTATAATGTTCGGCTTGGAAAAATCTTTACCAGCATCCTTCATTCTGTGTTCCCATCTCTTCTTCATGGCAAGCCCACCAAGCATGATTGCTTCACTTGAACCCGTAGTGGCACATCCAATTGGTTCTTCGTCAGGATCTGCATGCCACAACTGAGCTAGCATGGAAATACAACGCTGAGTTAGCTCAATCAATTGCGGATATTCGTCATTATCAGCCAAATTTTTGGTTAAGTTCTCGTCGATCAACTTCCTTGCCTGATTAGTAGTAAAAGTGTTCACGAAACTGGCCAAGTTCAAGTGCGGATTGCCGTCCAGTGTCAGCTCGTTATGAATCAATTGATAGGATAAATCGGCAGGAAGCCCCTTCTTAGGGACTGAATACTTGTTAGCCATGCCCTCAGACTCAGTATCTCCCATTTTGGTTGTTCCTCGGTGATTCTTTTGTATAGCTGATTTTTGAACGTTATTAGAAAGCAATTGCAAACCTGCAAGGTCATGTACAGCCTGACCAGCAATGTTTTCGAATTTTTTTGGCTTGGAGTTGTTTCTGTGTAGCATTGTTACTTGTGTTGCTAAGGCGGAGTATAAAGGAGCGATGTATAAATCTCTTGGCTACCTCATGCAGCATGGAGGAAAGATTTTATAAGACAGATCATAGTTTGGCTAACGTTTTTTCATCCTTTAATATATGTGAATATGTTGCATAGGTTCGCATAATCCCCTTTTTCTGGTGTGTGCCGCACCGGAACTATCCCTATTGGCTATAAAATTCAACTTCGCTATTAAGGGTGAAAAACGATATTAAATTATATTCTGGAAGATATTGAACATAACATTGTTGCCGGAACGAAAATCAACTTACATTCGTTACTTGCCCGTATAACAGCCTAAAGAATATTTCTGTAAACTAGGATATTATTATATATCATGTCAAAAGATGACGTAAAATATAAGATCATTATAAGATCCAATCGTTCCCGAAATTAGTGGAAGTTAAAGTGCAAGGATTGATAATCAATAGTTTTAATCAAGAATAAAGCAGATGTTTTTTAAACTTTAAAAGAGAGATATATAAATCTCACGCCGATCGGGCAAGTTGAATATGTTGAATATAATAGTGAGTTCAGAAGTTTAGAACAAGTTCAATGTGACGACTTATATCCTTTTTTTATTAACTCGAAGCATTGTTGAATTAATGGATCTTTAATTCATTTTCCACTCATTAATCGAACAGTGACTTCACGTTCTTTATTTTGAAACGAACTTTAGGTATATGTCGTTGGCCATCCAGATGCTCCAGAATGGTACTTTGTTTACTTAGGTAGATAGTGATAAACCTGCTTGTTTCAACGCGGTGTACTTAGCGATTATTACCTTGGCTGATAATTAATGTCAGGTACAATTGGCTACTACTATTTTAAAGGTCAAGCTGTTTTCGTCGATAACAAAATTGTAGCATCACGGGCTCAGTAATACCGGGATAATTAAGCAATTCTATCGATGAGGCAAGTAACTTGTTGCAACAACTATATAATTCACGTGGTATTACTTACTCAATGTGTATTGTATAGCTCTATTTTATGCTTGAAAAGTGGAAGGGCAAAATGTTAGATCTAACTAATTGTCTACGTATTTACACGTTCGGGATAGTGCATATGTTGATAATTAGCAATATTAATTAAAAAAAGAAGAGAAAACTTTCTTCTACTATATAAGAGAGGTATATAAAAAGCACTCCGCTTGGACATATCAAATATGTTCAATATAATAATTACCTCGGAAATTTACTATAAGTTCAATGTAACGAACGACTCATATCATTTATATATGAATTCCAAGTTGACGTTCAACTAATGGATCTTTGGCTCCAAGTGCACTCACCAATGGAATGTCATCTCAAAATTCTTCCTCCTGAAGCAAAGCCTATTTATGTAAATAATGATGAACCTACTTGTTCCAACAACATCTAAGCACCCTTGTGTGCTTCATAGATGTTTGTGTTACATCCGTGTAACCGCATAGAAATCGTACATAAATATATCTGTTAGGAAGAAGCAGATAAAAACCGGGCGTGTGGCGTAGTCGGTAGCGCGCTCCCTTAGCATGGGAGAGGTCTCCGGTTCGATTCCGGACTCGTCCATTTATTTTTTCACATTTCTTCCCAAGGTAGATTTATTGGCTCGTTCAAGTTTTTTTTTTTTCACATGAGTATAACTCCTGCAAGCAAGATTTATTTTGAAACTAATAATGCTGTTACGGTTGCTAAGTTCAGCGCATTTTATTCACCTCTACCTACTAGATTATACTCTCACGCACTGAAATTTACTACTTTTTCACTGCTGAAATAAAGCATTAACAATTGCCGCAGCAGGGAAAAGTGAAAAATATAATGCGTTAGTGGAAAAAAAAAAAAACGTCATAGCAGAAGTTCAAGCACCGTACTTTTAATTGAAATTTAAACATTTATGGTCAAATAAGTGTTACTTGGAGGTCATATCCACTCAACTGTTAGAAAACTGTCAGAAGAAGGAAAACAACAAAAGATTCTTGATGTCATTTGGTGGAATCAATACATTTCAGCAGTACAACACGGATTTGGGATTGGGCCATAACGGTGTCAGAATTTCCTTAAACTATTTTGATGGTTTGCCCGACTCAAGTCTTTCAAATTCTTTGTCCTCAAACGAGTTGAAACTCATCTTCAAGTCTCTTCTAAAGAGAGATGAAACCACAAAGGAAAAGGCATTAACGGATCTTTCCATTTTGATCAGTGATTTTGATCAGAATGAATATCTCTTCAATGATATTTTTCTCCTTTGTTGGTCGCAGGTGTATGCTAAACTAATTGTCAGTGATTACAAGGTTATCAGACTACAATCTCATCAAATTACTATAATGCTTATCAAGACCCTTAAAAAGAAAATATCCAAATTTTTGAAGGATTTTATCCCTTTGATTCTACTGGGAACATGCGAGCTAGATTACGGTGTAGCGAAACCCTGTTTCAATGAATTAAAAGATTGTTTCAATAATGATTCAGCAAAGATAAATGCTCTTTGGGTTGTATTTCGAGAACAGCTATTGGACTTAATAAAAGAAACTGTTTTGAACGAAAATGAGGATACCATTTCCGATGAACGTTACTCGACCAAGGAAGAATCTGTGTTTAGGTACCATAGGATTATAGCAAGTGCAGTATTGCTGCTGATTAAACTTTTAGCCCATAATAAAGATATTTACGAACATAAATCTTCTTGTATCAAGGACATCCTTTCTGATGAGTCAATCTGGAAGTTGTTGAACTTGAAAATTAACCAAAATACAAACATTTTCGAAACAGTTCTTCAGTTGATTGGTGTTCTTTATGCAAGTCGGTACACAGATTCCAATGAAGATATATTAAAGCTAGCGGTGAAGAGGTTATTCAAATCACTAGCACACGTCTCGTCAAAGAATATTTTGAAAGTGTCTCCTGTGCTTCCATCTATGATAAACCTTTTAGCCACGCTAAATAATTTTAAGGAGGGGGAAATATGGACATACGACAAGTCTTCCAAAAACAAACTACTAGGATTTTTGTCGGTTTCTTGTACTTCACCGTCGCCAGGGTTTTTCAAGAGTGTTTTAGCGTTGTATACCTCGACTAAAAGTCAGAGTTTTCTTGATTATGATCTCGAATGGCTACCTATTTGGCAAAAATCCATTCAAAGATTGAACGAAAAGACCTTTTCGGGTAGAAACGGCGCTGAGGTTCTCAATGAATTCTGGGCAAATTTTTTGACGTTTGCTGAGGATTCATTGGAAAAAAAGGTTGAAGAAATGGTGGAGTTAGAGATTTTCAACACTCTGTCCAGCGGAAAATCTTTGGTTGAGTTTACAAATTTGAACCGCACTCTTTGCGATGCTCTTCCATCTGGTAGGTGGGAAAAAGAAATTGAACATTTCTTTAAATCAGACGACGAAACAAGGAAAAGAAAACTTTATTACGAAAAGAATCTTTTCGCCTTATTAGTAATCGCTCCTAATAACGAATCCGCAATTATTTCTTTGTTCGACTTTTTTGCCCGGTTGATCGAAACAGGTCCTTCAAACGTCTTTACCATATACAAAGGTGTGTATGAAGATCTCAATTACTTTTTGGATTCTGAGATGGTTTTTCTGAGTGAAAAAATCAACAATTTCATATATGAGATTCCAACATGGGTTGAAGAAGCTACGTATCAAAATTTTGCTAGTATCATGGCGCACTACTCAAAATCCACATTTTTCAAAACGAATGAAACGGCTGATGCAATAACTTCATTAGAAGATTTCTTCACTGTTGCACTTTCTCTCAATGTCCCAAGAGCAGTTGTTCTGAACACAATGAATGAGTTGAGTAATGATGCTTATGAACGACTATCAAGGTCGGATTCTCTCGAGTTGGAGTCATATATTGAGGATTATTTGAAAAGCTACAGATTTGACAGTAACGAGGAATTATTCAGTGGTAAGAAGAGATTTTTAAATCAAAAGACAATTATCACACTTTATCGCAGTGCGGCTACTAATGATCAAATTGAACAATTTTGTGCTGTTTTACCCCATTTGGATAAAAAGCTTTTTTCAGTGCTACTTTTAGATACTGACTTTCTTTCTGGTGCTTTATATGAAGTTTCACAGAGCACTAATGAAGAACTTTTTAAGTCCTCATTACGGTTGGCTAAGGAAAATTCTAGAATTGCTGCTAAATTAGCTCAAGTGATTTTACAACATGCGGAGGTCCATTTTACCCTTGCAACAAAAGAAAAATATATCAGCCACGCTGTACAGCTTATAAATGACTGCAGTGAAGCTGCTGTGGAATTTTTCCCTATTGGTACGGCCGGAATTTTTGCCAAGTACGTACCAACGATCGATTATAGATCATCTTTGGTGAACATTTTAGGTATGAATACACATTTACTTGACACCGACAACAAGCCTATGAATTCAAAAAGCACCCAAAAACTGATAAGGTATGCCTTATTCCTAGATTCACTGCTTAAGGTTTCACCAGAGTACGTCAGTAACCGTATGATTGCATTTATAACAGTAGTTTCCGAACTAGTCATTGACTACAATTGCCTTTCTGAAGAGCCAAATGATTCTTATTACGATTTCGAGCATACTTTTTTCAGACATAATAAAGCTAATCCCGATTTTTCCCTTATTGTTGAAAGCTTCATGCATCCTGCTGATGGGGATGTTCCTTTATTTACGACTGAAGTTGCCGAAGGTAATTATGTCTACTTCTTTTATTACTCGAGAGTATTATACAAAGTTTTGATGAATGGCATTGATACAGTTTCATCTTCAAAAGTAAACGAATTTTTACCATTAATTGAGAATTACATAACTAAAACTGTAAGAAATCAAAAGTCTACCGATAAGGATTACGTTTTGTGTGCTATACTACTTTTGGTATTTAACAGGGCGAACTGTAAAGGCGAGATGAGTAAAGTAAGAACATTATTGGCGTCTCAGCTGATTGGGATCGGAGAAATGGAACTAGTCGATCGCGAGTACAAATCATTAATTCTTTTAAATAATTTGTTGGATACTTCAAGTGGGGATGACAAATTTGTTCCTATAGCACCACAGAGGTTGAATATGGTATTCCGTTCAATAGGAAAATGGTTAGATGGTGGTCTTGCCTATGAATCTAGCTTTATTACCGTTAGATTGGTGTTGCTTGAATTTTTTACCAAGTTGCTGAGATTTGAAGGAGTTAGAGACTTGGGTGTAACAGCTTTTCAAATCTCCGACAGGTTGTTGGCAGATTCCCTCTCAATGTGTCAAATTGACGATACTTTGTTTTTATTGGAATTACGCTCTTCTTGTTTAAGCTTACATGATACCTTGTCGTTGAGCGTTTACCGAAATGATAAAGAAGTTTCACAATATAGTGATGAGATCTTTGAAAATCTAATTGAATTAGCCTTCCTAAACTATAGCCAAGAAAGAAAAAACCAAATCTCCACGCTTTTTTATAAAAAAATGAACAAGGCCATTTCCTCAATGAAGCTTGAAAATTTGGAAGCACAATATGAAAGAATTTTCGATGCTGTTCTGTACAACAAGGAGATCGGTGACAATATCAACCAATTAAGATTGCTAACAAGTTTGTTAGGATCTTTGATCCTGAAAACACAGCAGGAAAATACAATTGAGTACGAATTGAAGGTTCAAAATCAAATCGGGTCAGATGAAGATGATGACGATTCTAATGATCATGTGAACTCCAAATTTAAACTTCCTCAAGAATTGTTACAGAAAGTAATCAATAATGTACCAAAAGAATATCTTGAATACGAAGATAAAAATACATTTATTAAATACCTTTGGTATTTGCACTTGATACTAATGTATTTTCAAGATACATCTTATAATATGAGACAGTTATTTATTGACCAGTTGAAGGAAGCAGATTTGATAAATAAGATGTTTGACTTCATTACTGATCAAATAGATCTACGAGATACTGAGTTTTGGAAACAGGTTAATATCAATGAGATTTCAGGATACGACATTATTTCAAATGATTTCTCTCCCTATAAGGAAGATATATTCGAAGAATGTAAAAAACTGCTTGGTCATACGCTGTACCAATTATTCAATAATGTCGGTTCTTTGACGAGCACATGGTGGATAAATATTAAGGATAGATCATTGCAAAATGATATTGAAAAATTTGTTGCCCAATTTATCTCACCCATTCTAATCAATAATGAATTTAATGATATCAATTCCAAGATGGACAACCTAACGTCAAACGATGATGCATTAACTATTAAGTTGAACAATATTACTAATGAAGTAAAAGCAAGTTATTTGATTGATGAACAGAAGTTGGAAATCTCCTTCAAATTACCAAAAAACTATCCTTTAACGAACATTCAAGTCACAGGTGTTTCCAGAGTTGGTATAAGTGAACAGAAATGGAAACAATGGATAATGTCTACACAACACGTAATTATTGGTATGAACGGATCCGTTTTGGATTCGTTGGAGCTCTTTACCAAGAACGTTCACTTGCAATTTTCTGGTTTTGAGGAGTGTGCTATATGTTACTCTATTTTACATGCCGTGGATAGGAAGTTGCCTTCAAAGACGTGTCCAACTTGTAAAAACAAGTTCCATGGTGCATGTCTTTACAAATGGTTTAGGTCCTCGGGAAACAACACATGCCCATTATGCCGTAGCGAAATACCGTTTAGAAGATAAACAAGACATATATATAAACCTTGAATACGTATGCTAAATTTATCGCGGAGATTTCCGTTCATTAATCCTTCTTACTAATAGTATTATATGCATAAAATCTAACCCTCTACAAGCGTTGATCGTTGCTGTTACCCGAATTTGATTGAATTTTTTTTTTCCCGTCCAGAAAGAATTCTGAGATAAAAAGTTGAAGTAAAAGTAATTACTTTTGGTCAAGAGTTTCTGAGATTGTAATCGTTCTTGATGAAAGAAAAATAATCATTGATGAAATTCTGTTGAGTATCCCAAGCTTTTGGATATGGATTCATAAGCATGGCCAACTGAGATCATTTTACTGTTTTGTCTCGCTATATTTTTTTTTCAAATTGTCATTCTTTTTTTCTTTTTTTTCTTTTTACTCTAACTCTTCTACTTGTGGAAATTGATTCTATTGTATATCCAGATGTATGATGCACCTTTTCATTTTAACTTTGGGTAATGTTTGTCTCACTATTAACATGTTCATCTTTGCAATGATGGAATAGAAAAATTCAGGTGGCATGATCTGAAGGTACGAGTGAGCTCCGATGGGGGGACGTGCTTAGAAGGGGCAAGGACGAGGGAAGAGAAATGAAGGTTTCAAGGAGATATAATAGATAAAATGGGAGCGGATGGTTTCCGCTTGGCTGTATAGCATAATTGAGTTTTTCAATCATGTCTATGTTCAGGTTTATGATATGCTGTGGCTGATTCTGTTGATTTCACACGTTTCACTTCCATATAATGTGTTGATGGAAACTCCACGTTAAGGCTTATCATAGGAAATTAATTGAACTCGTTCCCTTTTTTATTTTTTATTGTCTTTTCCTGATACTTTCATTTTTTCGACTTTTTATGCTTATCTTTCCTAAGCACATCTTCACATGAGCGCTCATCCGTATTTTCTATTCACGTTAACAGAGTTTTTTTACGTTGTTGCATGATTGGGCATGGGCGAGGCTTCATTATTCCAAACTTGGTGAATTGTGGTGCAATTCATTGCTGGTCACAATGCATGACGTTTGTTTGGTTAGAAAAGCGAAGGAGAAAGGAAGATACTGGGGGAAAGAAAGATGAGAAATCAAAATGGAACAATATTTTAATAGGTCTGGCAATGTTTTGTGTATAATTCTATTCCTAGAAGTTTAGGAGATCCGATGGTTTACAGAAGTCATAAATTCAAATATCCCGTTTAATCGCTCATCTATTAAAATTAATAGTAGAATGTAGTTTCATACCCGGGAGAAATTTTATAGTTATAAATTGTACACTTCTTGTGATTTTTATCTTGTCTTGAAGAAATGAAATTGAGAAATGTTTGTATGTAATTTATTAATTATTAATTAACTGTATCTATGTAAGAGGAACCTATGTGTTGTGCACGAAATTTAGGTATTTGCAAATTGATGCCCTTTAAGAAATGAAAAATTGCTGTTATGGATGGGAGACTTAAAATAAGAAATGATGCCTTTTTCTAGTTGTTTTCTTCGTAAACTCTTTCCACTTCTGGTTTGACAGCGGCTAGGATATCCCTTCTCTTTAATTTTTGAGCAGATGTAACAAGCCCGTTTTCAGGAGTCCACTCTTCTTCGTAAAAAATAACACCACATAATAATTCGATACCGTTCAAACCTTGAGACTTGGCAGTTGAAAGCATATCCTGACAAACGGCTTCTTGCAGTTTCTTTTCATGGATATAGCATTCGACGTCTTCACCTGGTTCCATTACACCTAATTGGACAGCCAACTTGGATAACGGTCCTAGGTTAGGTACCATAATACCAACCGGTCTGACTTTACTTTCATCCGCATAAACACAGATGTTTTGGACGTAAGAGTTTGACCTGTAAATGGACTCTAGTTTTTCCAATGCAATGTATTCACCATTTAGGGTCTTGACCAAATTCTTCTTTCTATCAATGATTTTAACCTGTCCCTTGGGAGTCCATTCGGCAATATCACCGGTACGGAACCAGCCATCTTCGGTAAAGGCGGCAGCGCTTTCTTCGGGATTCTTATAGTACTCAGAGCAGATGGGAGCGCCCTTCAAAAGCAACTCACCTTGATTGTTCTTTGCAAAATAACCTAGATCTTCGACATCCACTAATTTGGCAGTAATAGTCCCGACAAGATCACCGGCAATACCGTAATCGAAATGTTCAGGTTCTAAAACACATGCGTTGGCAACACCTTCAGTTAACCCATAACCGATTAGCATAGGACACAGAACGTTGGAAAGAAATTTTTGAGCATCTATACTGATTGCGGACCCACCATTTAGAATAAATCTTAGGTTCCCACCAGTGGCGTCTCTGATTCTCCTGAACATCAACCCACTCAAAAATCCGCTGCATGGAAGATTTCTTTCCTTCAGGGCATAGACAGTCCAAAAGATCTTCTGAGACAACCCGGGCAATTCGTTGATCTTGGTCAAGATACCCTTTCTCACTGTTTCCCAGACGGCAGCCACACCAACCATTATGGAGGGCTTGTACTCCATCAGATCACCTTGGCAATTCCGCGTGGAAGTGGGCGACAAAGTCTTCACGGAGGCGTACCCAATTTTAGCATTCCAGTAAAAGGCTTCGAATTCAAAAGTCAACTCAAAAATGTGAGCTAATGGCAAGAACGCAATGATACGGTCTGAGGGGCCAATCCATCCGATGACGCTGGAACCCACACCACCAATACCGGAGACGAGGTTATAATGTGTCAATACCACACCTTTTGGTGTGCCGGTTGATCCCGAAGTGTACATAATACAGGCAGGATCTTCCGCCTTTGGGAAATGCAGGTCAATCTCGTCTTTAGCCTTTTCACCTATCTCGACGATTTCATCAAAACTGTAAATTTTTATGTCTGGTCTCGCTTCTCTAATCTTGTCAACACCATCCTTGGCAGCCTTATACAGCTTACCGTTCTGTCTCTTGTCATTGGGATCGATGACTTCGTTATGGATGACATACTTGATGTCCTTGGCGGTTTTCAAAGGTACGGCCAGTTTGGACAATAGTTGGTTGTCCGTGAAAATTGCGACGGATTCCGTCTCCACCATGGAGTGAATCAGGCCACTCTCACCCAATGTGTCGTACGCGGTGACCACGGGAATGCCTTGAGACATGCAACCGAGGAAAGTTTTCATCCATTTATGAGAAGTAGAGGCAAAGATGTGGAACTTGTTCTCTCCATTGGGCTGGACACCAATTTTTATCAGCCCACGACCAATGTTGTGCATCACGCAGGTGATTTCTTCATAGGTAATGCTTTTATAAGGGGACAATTCGTAATACAACCATGTCTTTTCGATGGGCTTCTCCTTACCGTCTATCTTCTTGACTATAGTTTTCTTTTTCTCATGTATCTCGATAATATCTCTCCAAGCCATACCTTCTCTCTTACCACCTTTCACAAAACATTCCAGAGCAAATTCGTACAGTGTGGATGCGGAGGAGTCTATGGGTCTGACCAAAGGCTGGTCTTTAACCTTGATATTTCTTCTGGGAGCGGTTTCGTGCTCGTTAGCGGCTTCACCGACTTCAACAGAGTATTGTTCGGTCATTGATGCGTGCTTGCTTAGTTTTTTCAAGATTCAAGCGGGAAAGAGTATAGGAGGGGAAATGTTGATGTGCTACTAGTGATGGCTCTTTTGTATTCTTGTAGTTTACGTCAATGCAGAGCGGGGTGGCTAACGAAAAAAAAGAGTGATCACTTACTGTCTATCTGTTGAGGCTTATCTGAAACAGGCAAAAGAAGATGGGCTGTTTTTGTTGGGATGAAGCGGCGGCGCGAATGTTGTTGGTGATTGTGAAAGAATGCACAAGAATTAGAGTAGGGCTAGAAACAAGAAGAAGGTGATGAGCAAAAGCCAAGAAACACCCAGAATATAAGAGCGGATCACCGACAATCGAGGGTTTGCAATTGATGGCACATGCTGGCGCTTATATAAGTTTGCTGCCACTTGGCTGAGATGGTTGAGCTGGGCGGTTCGGTTTGTCGTCTTTTGTTCTGTTACTTTACTGGTGGTTTTTGTTGGGAAATAACACACGCGCAGCCAAAAAGCCGAGCAACGACGGGCCTTTGGTTCAAGCTTAGGCTAGGCGCCCACCATCGAGTAATCAACAACCGCCCAACACGCTTCAACGGGCTGCGAGAAGGATGTACAGCAGCGGCCTCTGCGGCGAATCTGTGGAACAGACATCGGCCTGGGGTGTATTTTTTTGGTTTATTTGTATTGTTATCTGTGATTTTTTACTTTTTGAGTATTGTGATGTAAGCTATTGTTTCCTGGGTCCCTGTCCGTTCCTTACTGATAGTATATCGGTGCCTGCCTTGCAGCTCGCGGCACCTGGGCCAAATCCAACAAAACCGGGCTCGCCGACGCGGAAGAAAGTGCGGTTGACGGTGGCAAGTGAAGAAAGAAACATGCGAATAGTACCGTGCTCGTAGGTAACGCCCTTGTTCAATGGATGGTACGCACCCACATACATACACAGGTATAGTGTTGCTCTGTAACTGACATAAACGTACGAACATATCCAAGTAGTCATTATTACAGCGATGGGCTTGTTTTCATTCGATGGTGGAAAGAAGGAATCTCAACCCCCTAACACGCGGTCGCAGAGGAAGCTGTGCTGGGAATCCAGAGACGCCTTCTTCCGATGTCTGGACAAGGCAGACGTCTTGGATGCCATGGACCCCAAGAACAGCAAGGTTATAAGCGCCCAGTGTAAGACGGAGAACGACAAATTCGTGGAGAATTGTGCTCACAGCTGGATCAAGTATTTCAAGGAGAAGAGGGTCATTGACTTTAAGAGAGAGGAGACTATCAAGAAGATCGAGCAGGAAGCTAAGCAAAGGGAACAAAACCAGTGAGCTGGCGGGCACGCATAAACATATATATTCTTATATAACATAAGACGAAGGGTAAAAAATAATGGATAACCATGTACATACGAGACATAATAATAATTCTCTTTTTTTTTTTTTCTTCGGTTTCCGAAGCTGGTTAAATTCTAGTAATATACAACAAGATATGAAAAATAGAAAAAAAAGGATTTCATACTAATCCTTTGCAGTTACAGTAACAGTCTCATAAACGGTCTCAGTGATTGTTGTGGTGAGACTGTCTGGCGAGTTCACTTCTCTCTTGCTTTTAGAAGAAGAGGAAGTATCAAATACTTCGATGTTAGCCTTGCCGCCGTCTCTGACGGTGACAACACAGAAGTTCCCACCACCAGCCCCGGTGGAACCGCCGCCAGCACTTGTCACTTCGTTGACTTCGTTGGAGCTTGGGTCGATGGAGCATGGCAGACCTTCACACTGTGATTCGTCGTCACACGTAATCCTGATACCGAAAGAGGGCTTCACGTTCTTGAAAGGACATGAAGATTCCAGGTAGACCGGGTTCCAACCGATCTTGACAAAAGTGTTTTCGTTGTCATCCATGTTCGAACCCGCTACGTATGGGGCCCAGTTCCCATATGGGTTAGCGGTGCTGCCCCATTGGCACGCATCCTTCACGCTTACACCGGGCGCATTGATGTAGTAATGCGACGCCGTGGAGGCCCAGTAGTCTGTACCAGGTACGGCTATTGTTTGCTTGGAACCGGAACCAACCAAAGTTGGAATCAACATGGCTTCGTTTCCCGGAAGCACGGTTTGGCAAAATGCAACGTCTCCGCTGTTGGCATTGTTTTTGGCGACTACAGTGCCCTTCCCCTCGTAGCAGTAATCTTTATCACTGTTTGGCTTCTGTAAATTACCGTTGGAGTCGCAGTACAACCCACCGTTCTGACACTTTGGGTAAGAGTACGTAGTGGCCGAAGGGTCCCATTGTCCCATTAATTGGCCCGGTTTGCACGCGTAGGGGCACCACGAACCATAGGAACATTCTTGATCAGGGCTCATAGCCCACCCGGCATTGTCCCCGTCTTCCTGCACTGCAACCATCCCATCGTAGTTTGGGAACTTACATGTTCCTCCACGCTTGATGTGCTCGTGGTGATTTTCATTTGTATTTTCCGTCATTTGGATGCCGGGCGATGGCGCCGCCGTCGCCGTGAACACACCGACGCTCAAAATTAACAATGACGAACATGGTGACAGTAATTTGCAGAGTACCATTGTGTTTATTCTTGGTTAAAATGTTCAATGATGTTTGTACTATCTTGATGCACAATTAGTAGAAGTGTCATTTATAACATTGATACATGAGAGAGAAAAGATGAAATAACCTCCATTTTTATAGATGAAAAATAGATGCAACTAACGAAAAAGAAATACAGAGCCCGCTCTTCCATTAACCGTTAAACTACCTATGACATCGAGTCCAGCACTTGAGCAAGATGGAAGAGGAAAAAGAAACAAATAAAAAGAAAGAAAAAAAGAAATAAAGAGAAGGTTCTGTTGGCGGACCCGTTAATAAGCAGTTCCATTTAAAAAAGAAAGTAAGACTGACTGCTACACGAGGGCTGTCACGTCAACATGTCCAAAAAAGAAAAAATATTGCTTGAGGTATTTGCCATATAAAAAGAAACTTAACTCGGTCGAATAGCTTGCAGTTCGGTGCAGGTCCCAGCAGATAAACTTTTGTGTTAAGTTCTGGACTCTTGATGGTCTACGCGGCAGCACACCTTTTTTATCCGGGACACAGACGTATGGCGCGGTTCAGCCAGGCCTCGGTTCAATGACCCGTTTTTTACACAGCCTACTTTCCCAGAGCACACATTTCAACCTCCACCTCTTCCATAAGCAGTGCATTTCTCTTCCCCTGCGGCCACTAATAAGAATTTTGAGATTTCAACGGAGATCATGTATTGCACTATTTTTTCCTTCTCAACCTTAAAGAAGTCAAAACTCTATTACGTTTTCTTGGCATGAGCCCATACACCCTAAAACGACCGCTTTTTCTAAGAAAAAAGTTTGCGGCATTCGTTTTGGAAAAGTACTACACCCCCCTCTTGCTGTTGGCCCTGAAGGTGAAGAAACAGAAGTACAGTGTTGCATCGCATGAAACCATTCGCTGCAAAATCATCGCTGTTTATTAAAGGTTCCATTTAACCAAATAGTATCCATATTCTATAAAAAAGCTTGGCGCAGAATTTTTCTTTATCGATCATTATCAAGCGTACCAAGGAACCAGCAAAGTCATGATCACCGGTAAAGAATTGAGAATCATTTCTCTTCTAACTTTAGACACAATCTTCTTTTTATTGGAAATAACCATAGGTTATATGTCACATTCATTGGCCTTGATTGCTGATTCGTTCCACATGCTGAATGATATCATCTCTCTTTTAGTGGCGCTTTGGGCGGTGGATGTGGCCAAAAACAGGGGTCCGGATGCCAAATACACTTACGGATGGAAGAGAGCTGAAATTTTGGGTGCCTTAATTAATGCTGTTTTCCTTATTGCCTTGTGTTTTTCCATTATGATTGAAGCTCTACAAAGGTTGATCGAACCTCAAGAAATTCAAAACCCGAGGTTGGTTTTGTATGTTGGTATAGCCGGTCTAATTTCTAATATTCTGGGCCTATTTTTGTTCCACGATCACGGTAACGACAGTTTGCACTCTCACTCTCATGGCTCCGTAGAAAGCGGACATGCCGATTTGGACATAGAATCTAATGCAACTCATTCCCATTCCCATGCATCCCTTCCAAACGATAATCTAATCATCGATGAGGATGCTATCTCAAGCCCTGGTCCTTCTGAACGGCTGGGAGAGGTCCTTCCACAAACGGTAGTAAACAGACTATCCAACGAAAGCCAATCCTTACTGGGCCACAATGATCATGGACATGACGATGAATCAAAGAAGGCCGGCCACCGTTCATTGAACATGCACGGTGTCTTCTTACATGTAATGGGCGATGCTTTGGGTAATATCGGGGTCATTGCAGCTGCTTTGTTTATTTGGAAGACTGAGTACTCTTGGAGATTTTACTCGGATCCAATTGTCTCTATGATAATTACTATTATTATTTTTTCTTCTGCTTTACCCTTATCGCGTAGAGCTTCAAGGATTTTACTACAAGCCACTCCATCTACAATTTCTGCTGACCAAATTCAAAGAGAGATTTTGGCGGTGCCTGGTGTGATTGCAGTCCATGACTTCCACGTCTGGAATTTGACTGAGTCCATATACATTGCATCTATCCATGTTCAAATAGACTGTGCACCTGACAAATTCATCAGTTCTGCCAAATTGATAAGAAAAATCTTCCATCTGCACGGTATCCATTCTGCTACTGTTCAGCCTGAATTCGTTTCTGGAGATGTCAATGAGGATATTCGTAGAAGATTCTCCATCATTGCTGGTGGTTCGCCATCTTCATCCCAGGAAGCCTTTGAGAACAGTGGAAATTCTGAGCTCGATAAAAAAAAGCGTTCACCTACCGCATATGGTGCTACTACAGCGTCATCCAACTGTATTGTAGACGATGCTGTAAACTGTAATACTTCCAACTGCCTATAATAAAGATACATAATAACGGAAGGCATCGAAGCATTTATATTCTAATGCTTGACGGAGAACATAAACTATATACTATTTACATTATTTATTCTTAAAGATATGAGAAAATAGTTTTTTCATCGCAAGAACCGCGTTAAAATGATGGTTTTCTTATTTTCCTCTGGCTATGATGAATCATCAGGGTGTTAAACAGAAATATATCGAAACATTTTTATCCTTCCACTTAGTGAGACTATAAACCCAAACACAATGAGCCCCCGTACCTCAAGAAAATTTTCTTTGTCCGTCCATACTGCTTTGTTTTTCAAGTTGTTTCTTTTGTCTGGATCCATCTAGAAAAAAACAAAATGGGCTCGGCCTACCGGAGTTCCACGGGCTGACAAGGTTGCTCCCAGCCAGCATTTCTCTCTGAACCTTATGGTGGCTCACCAAGCCCATTGAGACAATTTCCACTTCCAATCTGGGGGCGACTAGCCTTGCTCTGAGCTGGGCACCACCAGGTTGGTCCCTTGCGCATCGTGGCAAGGTATCGCCAAATTTCATTTTAAAGATTGGGAGGCTCAAGAATTTGACCAATTTCAGCACACATTTCACAGTTCACCAAGTCTTTTAAGGAAAAACAGTGCGGAAAAAGTGAGTAAAAACACCAGCCTATGCCATTAGAATGGAAGAGTACTGTCAGTATTTCGAAGGACGAGATTTGAGACAATTATGATATGATTTAAGTCAGCAGTGACCAGAACTTTGCTATCACTATGAGAGTAATTTCGTTAAAGCCAGAATTGGTGCAAGTGGTACTCCAAAAAAAAGATAATCGCCATTTTGTTGCCAGTGAAAGGATGATAAAAACAATAAGTGTTTCAAATGAGAATAATGAGAACCATATCTCTTCCGAGAAACAGAATCATAGTAGGTTTTTCGATATTGCCTCGGTGACGATGCCAAAGCGTTTGAGTTTGAATGCATGAATTTCGAAAATGATCAAAGTGGAAAATGCACTGTACTTGTTCTGCAGATGACGCAACACTCTTCCATAAGGGCATCCATTTCCAAAAATGGGAGACATGGACTTTTTACTAACATTCAAAAATTCATGATTTTTTTTATAAAAAAAATTTGTGTTATATTATTAGTGGCTCACTTTAATGAATACCAAGTTATTGGCCGTCGTTTGCCAACTGAAGCCGTTCCAGAACCAAAATTGTTCAGAATGAGAATCTTTGCTTCAAACGAAGTTATTGCCAAGTCTCGTTACTGGTATTTCTTGCAGAAATTGCACAAGGTTAAGAAGGCTTCAGGTGAAGTTGTTTCCATCAACCAAATCAACGAATCTCACCCAACCAAAGTCAAGAACTTCGGTGTCTGGGTTAGATACGATTCCAGATCTGGTACCCACAACATGTACAAGGAAATCAGAGATGTTTCCAGAGTTGCTGCCGTCGAAACCTTATACCAAGACATGGCTGCCAGACACAGAGCCAGATTTAGATCTATTCACATCTTGAAGGTTGCTGAAATTGAAAAGACTGCTGACGTTAAAAGACAATACGTTAAGCAATTTTTGACCAAGGACTTGAAATTCCCATTGCCTCACAGAGTCCAAAAATCCACCAAGACCTTCTCTTACAAGAGACCTTCCACTTTCTACTGAACTGTGCATATTTAAATTTTGAGTTATAAAATATTTTTCTAATACTTTTAATAGTTTATTTTTATGTATTATCAATTCTGTAGAATTTAGTAATTTTCAACACTTCATGAAGGACCAGAATATAACTAAGTGTGGTTCCTTATCTTATGAAAAATCTATAAAAAATACTTGCAAAAGAAAATAGTTGGAGACCGCGATACGATGATAATGGATATGAGAGAAATAGGAATCACTTGGTAAAAAAAATGGCGAAAAATTTCAAGAGACGACTGATGTAAGTAGGTAAATAAAAAAAATAACGTAAATTACAACACACGCTCTAATGTTTGGCAACTGGGGTCTCACCAGTCATTCTAGCGACGAATTCCTTTGCCATATCACCAAAACCAACCATGAAGACGGTTTGCCAGATACCTAAACCAATTCTTGGGGTAACACCACGGTAAAGACCTTTCAAACCATTCGATTGATAAATGTATCTGAATGTTTTTCCGACGGTCAAATTCTTTGGTCTGTTTGGATCTTCCTTCTTAGATTGCATTTCCACTCTGATGACTTCGATTGGTTGATTCCAAGCACTCAGACCACCACCTAAAGCACTAGCACCAATTTTTTCAAGTGGGTTCAACTTGTCATCCTTATTGGTTTTTCCGGTGACTTTCCTGATACCATCTTCCACTAATCTGGATAAACCAAAACGAGACCCCCAATTGGTCATTTGTCTGATGGCTACAGCATTAACACCTTTATTAATACCTCTGATACCTTCCTTTTTGTAAATACTCTTGAACACACTCCAAGAAGACTGTGGAATACCGCCTGCAGAGGCAGATTTATGTCTTGTAATTTCCACAGTCTTCATGCAAGTACAAAACCCCATAGTCAAGTAAGCTTGAGTGACACCACCTGTGACACCACCTAATATACCCGATGCAAAGTTATTTAGCCCCATACTTTTAAAATGGTATTCGGACTCTGCCGAAACGAACAACAGCACTGCACCTTTAGTGGAAGCTTCGATCCATGCCCATGGAATCAAACCTTGATAGTAACCCAAGATACCCCCTCTTGACCAAACGTGCTTGACAGATTCTAAAAACGTCAAGTTTCTGTTTGCGGCCATGGTGGTCTTAACAACCTCCAACGGCTGCCCCAACGTAGTCACCTCTGACAAGTTTAAACAGGCACCTAGTAGGATATTAGAAAATGAGACCGGTTTCTTCTCTATTACGTTTGCTGTGGTAGTAGTAGATGACATAGTAGTAATGAAATTGTGTTTTTTCCTACCTGTAACTGTACGAAAGACTTATATAAAAGACTGAATCAATGCTGTTATTATTCAATGAACGTAAAATATATATCGTAAACGGGTTGAAACGATAATTTGGTGATGAATAATCTCGGACTTCTGCAAAATTTAAACGCTAAGTAGCTGAAGAACGATCTACCTGTTTTTTTCAAGTATCCGTATGTCCTCGAGATATATAAATATTACAAAATTCCGATCCATGCAAGAGATTAATGCGTTTTCTTTTTTTCCAAGTGCGATATCTTGTCACAATTTTTCATACAATGGATGAATAAAGCTAAAGCGTAAGTACAAAGAAGAGTTCGTGTTTGTTGCCCTGAGCATTTAGCCAATCATCGTTTTTTCTGCATGATCTTTATCAGTTGTGATTCTCTGTCTTCTGAGTGGAAAAGTCATGATCTTCGCCTTTTTGCAGCGGAATTTTCCGACCCGAGCAGGTCTTAGGTTTAATTGTAAAACCAGCTAGGTTAGATAATTAATAATGTAGGGCAATACTTAAATTATTCTCTAGAATAAAGGGCATTCACGTAAGTATGGAAGCCCTATTTTCCAATAGGAATCTGGTAATGTCAAAGGACATTAAGTGCGGTGAAGTTACTTAAGTAGTAAACTTGTAGCAGGGCTTCTTTGTAGAGTTTAGGATAACAGATCACACAGGATAGTGGTAACATGGCCAGAACCAAATCTAGGAAACGTTCCACGACCAAGCAAAATAAGGATGCGTCTGTGATAAGTAGCAAGGCTGAAATCGCCGCCATGATTGACGCAAGAAAGCTCGAACATGACAAGAACGGTGCTGAGTCGGCCACCAATAAGAGGAGAGGAAATGCACTTGTGAATGAGAAGTTAGAAAAGGACTTCAAGGATGTCTTGCAACGGTTTCAAGCGCAGGAGAATGACGCTGCGTCAAAGGAAACAAAAGAACATAGAGAAAACAGAGTCATTGCTGCGGAAGGAAATACTCTCGGGAGGGAGATAAATCAAAGTGTCAAGGATGAAGTGGAGGATTCACCTCTAGAAGGTGATGAGGAGCATTTTTCGGTGAGAAAACGGAGGAAAATGGAAAAGCCGTCGCTTTCGCAGTTGAAAAGCCAGGTACCGTATCCTCAAATTATAGAATGGTACGACTGTGATGCACACTATCCATTTTTGCTAGCCTCGATAAAGTGTACCAAAAATGTGATTCCCGTGCCCAACCACTGGCAATCTAAGAAGGAGTATTTATCGGGTCGTTCCTTATTGGGTAAAAGGCCTTTTGAACTTCCTGACATCATCAAAAAGACAGATATAGAACAAATGAGATCAACGCTTCCGCAAGATGTACCGGATGCTCAAGATGAAAAATCGCTGAAGGAGGTGTCAAGAGCGAGAGTGCAGCCGAAAATGGGCACTCTCGATTTGGACTACAAAAAATTACACGATGTATTTTTCAAAATAGGAGCTAACTGGAAGCCAGACCATTTGTTGTCCTTCGGTGACGTCTATTACGAAAACAGAAATCTTTTCGAGGAAGCAAATTGGAAAAGAATGGTCGACCGTAACAGGCCGGGGAAAATTAGCCAGGAACTTCGCACCATTATGAACCTGCAAGAAGGGCAGTTACCACCATGGTGTATGAGGATGAAAGACATTGGGCTACCCACTGGATACACCGACTTGAAAATTGCTGGTTTGAATTGGGACATAACGAATTTGAAAGGTGAGGTTTACGGGAAAATAATTCCACACAGTCAGTCAAAACCCAGAAAGCAAGCTAGAAATTATTTTGGCGCTTTAATTTCGTTTGAAACTCCTTCGTTCGAAGGTGCAAAGAAGGATATACAAGTAGATACGGAAAATGGAGGTCAGGCCGAGAGCTTTAATAAAGAGACTGATCATAAATTGCACTACGTTCAGATGGACACATCTAAAGATATTAGTTTGGAAGAAAAAGTCGAGAAAAATGAAGATCAATCCGAAAAACAATTATATACTGTGTTGAAATAAATATTAAATATTCCATTGGCACTTTCTTATCACAGATTTCACGTACGCTGTCATTTCTGATGTACGAAATTTTTTTTCTCTTGACGTATGCGGCCCTAAAAAAATACTGAAATTTTTCAAGAGCTCATCGCAAGCTTTATCTCATCGTTATAGTATTCCACAAGCGAAGAGAACTGCTTGATCGGAATGAGGTAAGTAGATGTACATATAGAATAAGAGAAATATCCCTCAAACGATGGCAGGAAAGGTAAAAGGCAAAAAGAAAACTCAAAATGAAAATGAAAATAGGGTGGGAAATGGCGATAGTTCACAACAACGGGAGAGCAGCAGTACCAAAAACCCTTCTGAACACACATCTAAGAAGACAGATTACGACTATCTCGAAGTAATTCAATTAGAACATGCTGTAACTAAATTGGTCGAGTCTTACAACAAAATAATTGAACTCTCCCCGAATTTAGTGGCTTATAATGAAGCCGTAAACAATCAAGGCGAAGTCCCGGTTCAGATACTTCCTTCTCTATCACGTTACCAGTTGAAATTGGCTGCTGAGTTGAAAACATTGCATGATCTTGAAAAATGTCCAATTCTAAAGGAAATAAGTGATTATGAAAATGACTTCGATAACGACCAAAAGCAACCAATCTTGCAAGAAATTGATGAATGTGATATAGAAAAGCTAGAAAAGTTAGAGCACATTAAAAGAGAAAAAAAAGAAAAGATTGACGTAAACGTATACGAAACTTTGAATGAGAAAGAAGATGTAGAAGAAGAAGATGAAGGAGAAGACAGCTACGACCCAACAAAGGCGGGAGATCCCACCAAGACAACAAAATGGCCTCCCAAATTGCCAGAGATTCACGACTTAGCGATTAGAGCCAGAGTATTCATTCACAAATCTACCATAAAAGATAAGGTATATTTGTCTGGATCAGAAATGATCAATGCGCATAATGAAAGGCTAGAATTCTTGGGTGATTCGATCTTAAATTCTGTTATGACGTTAATTATTTATAACAAGTTCCCAGACTACAGTGAGGGTCAGTTATCAACATTAAGAATGAATTTGGTAAGTAACGAACAGATCAAGCAATGGTCAATAATGTATCACTTCCATGAGAGACTTAAGACAAATTTTGATTTGAAGGATGAGAATTCTAATTTTCAAAACGGTAAACTAAAGCTATACGCAGATGTATTTGAAGCGTACATTGGCGGTTTGATGGAAGATGACCCGAGAAACAACTTGCCCAAAATAAGGAAATGGTTAAGAAAATTGGCCAAACCTGTGATTGAAGAGGCTACTCATAGTCAAATTGCCTTGGAGAAGACGGACAAGCTTGACATGAATGCTAAAAGGCAGTTATACTCTTTAATTGGTTACGCATCATTACGTCTACATTATGTCACTGTAAAAAAACCAACTTCAGTTGATCCAAATTCCATAGTTGAGTGCAGAGTTGGTGATGGTACCATTTTAGGGACTGGTGTAGGTAGAAACATCAAAATTGCAGGTATTAGAGCTGCAGAGAGTGCTCTGCGTGACAAAAAAATGTTGGATTTTTTTGCCAAACAAAGAGCTGCAATACCTAGAAGTGAATCAGTCCTAAAGGATCCGTCACAAAAGAATAAGAAAAGAAAAATTTCCGATACAAACTGAAAGGCTTCTTGAAAAAAAAAAATCCAAATTGCATTGATTTCCTTCAGCCATATTAGTATTACAAATATGAACTTCATAATCCATGTATTAAATATTAGAGTATGTATTATTTTAGATTCGAAAGCAGACAACTCACTTAAAATATTACTTGAAAATGAACACCACGGGGCAGTTAGAATTTGGATACAACTTTTATGTTTCTGTTCTCAAAAAATAATTATTTACCAGCAAAACTCTGTCAACCAATTGTTGGGGTTCCATTTTTTATAACTGTTGAAAGTGGGTTCATCATTATTCACATTAATAGTCTTTGTTTCAGGAGGAAAAATTTTGAAATGACATTCTATGGTGAGTGCACTCGGAGCCAAAGATCCATTAGTTGAACTTGGAATTCATATATAAATGTGTTGATAATTAGTAGTATTAATTAAGAATAAAAGCAGAAATCTTTCTTATACTTTATATAAGAGAGGTATATAAAACACACGCCGATTGGACATATTAAGTATGTTCAACATAAAAATAAACTAGGGAATTTACTATAAGTTCAATGTAACGACTCATATCATTTATATATAAATTCCAAGTTGATGTTCAATTAATGGATCTTTGTTTTCAGTTAAGCCCACTCTTCGAACAGCTCGTTTAGCATCCCTTCATTCTACTAAAGATACGACATCTGTGTAGCATATACGAAGTACCACCTTAGAATACAATCTGAATACCTCAGATAGTAATGATGTTTACTCATGTGAATAATGATGAACCTACTTGTTCCAACAAAATGATATGAGTCGTTGCATTGAACTTATAGTGAATTTCCAAGGTTATTGTTATAGTGAACACATTTAATTTGTCCAATCAGCGTGTGTTTTATATACCTCTCTTATATAGTATAAGAAAGAGTTCTGCTTCTATTCTTAATTAATACTACCAATTATCAACAATAAACGATGACATCTGAGGTGACGGGCATGTTAAATTTTCCTCAATTTGAGTAATGTTTGACTAATATACTTTGTTAGACCAAAGTTTACATAAAATTAGCTTGCGTGGCGTAATGGCAACGCGTCTGACTTCTAATCAGAAGATTATGGGTTCGACCCCCATCGTGAGTGTTTTTCTTTTTGTTTCCACAAATGACTTTTCATCAACAATCATATTGCCACAGCAGTATAACGGATATTAAGAAGTATTTATGTAAGACATAAACATGTTGAGCTGAAAGAATAACAATAAACCTAAATAGAATACAATAATTTTTGTGTTTGTGGCCTTTTTGTCGCATATCAAAACAACATCCACACAGCGCCACCAATTAGCACACTTAATATAATTGCTGTGATAATAGCAGCACCAGCACGACCACCCTTTGTGATGTTTAGGTTATTTTGTAGCACATTAGTGGTCGATGAATTCATACCAGCGTTTGCGTCACCTTTCGATGTACCACCATTACTTTCCTTATATGGTGCTGGTCTATCATGAATTAGAAGATTTTGAATAACTTCTAGAGCACTCATTTGTTCACCTAACCCATAATAACCATCATGTGTTTGCTTTCCCCAATCCAAACCGCATGTATGCCCATCTGTACCACCATTACACGATTTGGCAGCAGCTTCAGCACTTGTCTTTATCAAATCATCGATTGTGTCACTAGTAAATGGAGCCATAACGCTTGTGAGGCCAAGCATACGCGAAAATATACTTTTGAACGTTCTTTGATCCGTGTTACAAGTGCTGTAATCTTGACAAGCGCTTTCATACATAATAGTATCCTTGAAAAAATATGCCTTAGCACCATTCAAAATCTGTGTTAAACGAGTCTCCCATTCACTTGTCCCATTGGTGGCGTTGTACATATACGCAAGACCACCAAGCACGATACCGTGATTATAGGTCCATTCAATTTTTGTAATATCGGTACAATTTGTGTCGATTTCCGCACCATCAAAAACATTCGCAGTATCGTTAAGAACTACATATCCAACATCTACTAGCCAGTCGAATACCTGCTCAGCAACGTCTAAGTATGTGCTGTTACCAGTATACCTCCCCAATCTTGCAGCAATTTGGAACAAACATGCATTGGAAACTGTATTCTTATAGTTATATCCACTATTCCAAGTGAAGATTTGCCATCTTAGCCCACCACCACAATGCTCTGAATCCCATCTTGAATACATGGTATTGAAAACGGCTTGCACCATTGCCAACCAACCTGGTTTGCCCTCATCGGGGTCCGTGAAATTTCTCTCCACGGCGCCCATAACGGTAATTCCCCAAATACCCTGGTCATCATTACCTTCAACCATCGTTTGATTGGCCGGGATATAATCGTAATTAGAGCCAGTTTGTGCCAGCAGCGCGTCATATAGTAATTCTTGATAGGTTTCATTCTCACAAAGAAACCAATTCTCCAACATGCCGCCAAATGCTTCACCTGCATGCCACCAATAATAGGGTGATTGGAACATACCTACCGCACCACCATATCTCGTACCGTCATAGTAATCCAGCATACCATCTTGTATTAAGGCTGTCGCATCACAGATTGACGTTTTGCTTGTTGTGTCCAAATCCATGGCATGGCTGATCCCGACAAATGACAGAAACGTAAAGCATATAAATGGGATCATCCTCATGCTACTATCGACGATCATATCTTTGTTCTTGGTATGATTTCGTTCTTATTAGTTTTTCCTGTATGTAAGACAAAAAATTGAATGGAAGAAAGTTAAGACGAAGTCAAAAACAAAATACAGAGTCCGTTGCTTATTTAGATGCTTGTAGAATACCGCTCTTTGGGGGGGTTTTCGATACTCCATATATATTCACATTCTATTTTTGGTCTGAAGCCTTCGTTTCACTTAACGCAGATTACATTGTTTTTTTTTCGGGCGTGGCTCAGATTACGAAAAAGAAATTTAGTGTAATAGAGAGAGAGTGTGTCACGGTGATTGCGTTGAAGTCATAACTACTTGAAAAAAAGAGAGAATCTCCCAAAGTTGATATACAATAGTGCTAGGATATTATACATAAAAAAATGCTAGCCTCCTTTCTTGTCAATCGGTGTCTTTGATTAAATATTGCTCTTTTTTCTTCTTTATTTTTCTTTTCAATTATCGAAAGTGTCATTTGTAAAATTCTTTAAAAAACTTAGAATGTTATCGTCAACCAATTGAGCCACTGGGTCGGAAAATCTAGAGACAATCTCATTATGCACTTTAGTAAGGCCCATGTCTTGAACTACGACACTCAAAGCATCTATTAGTATTATTGAGAACTCAATGTACCAACGGTGATTCCAGCAACAAATCTTGACTACTAGATCGATTATTGAGCTGTCCAAGTCGTTGATACTTGACAATATTTGAGAAGAAGTTAATTCTAAGTTTTCTGAAATCGAATCTCCTCTTATACGTTTATGTTCGTTGATGTAAAATTCCAGTAGATTCTTTGCGCATACTGGAGAGAATCTTTGGGAGAGCCCAATTTGGAAGGCCTTCGCAGCTTCTGGAAGATGTCCTAGTCTTTTCGCGCAAAGGCCAAATAATTCCCATTCAACGGTCAATTTGTGATATTTGCTGTTTTGAGCATCAAAATACAACTGCTCCGACTGCCAATCGGTATAAACTTTCGAATCCTCATATAGGAGCATGAAAAGATTGTCCAACCATCTTTCACATAATCTCTTGGACCTCATTTTAAACATTTCGTTACCATGAGCATTTGCTTCATCTATCGAAGAGGTAGATCCTTGATACTCATCTTCCATGACGAATATCTTTGATCTGTACCTCAAGAGCTGTTCCCATCCTGTTATCTGAACAATTTCTGTCAGTAGTTTATAGGCTAACTGGAAAGTAGATTTCAAACTTGATGCGGAAAGGTTGACTAAGTTTGGATCAGCGGATTTTTGCTCCAATTGGACATCCATGGGGTTCAACGACGAAATTTCTTCAATCGATGCATCCAGTGGTAAGGGCAAGTGAAGATTTTCGTCTGAAGTAATGGGGGCAATTCTTCTCAGGACATATTTTTCCTTAACCTGGGACATGGGACAGGCGTTCAATGATAGCAAAGCATTTGATATGTCGTTCAATTTGGTATATATCTTAGTCAATAAATACCAGGTTTTAAATTCATTTGGTGCACAATTCACAGCCTCTATGGCTACTTCTTTGGCAAGCTTGTAGTCTCTCTTAACGGTCAGCAAAAATTCGCTTTGAATGCTTAATAGCTCAGATTTGAAAATCAACTGGATATGGCTTGTTTTTGAATCATCGGCTAGGAATGACGAAGGGGAATTCAATTGCTCATTGATCAAGTCAACCGCATCTATTTCTAAATCACACGCAAAGTAGACACGAATCAAGATTATCACTGCTTCTGGATGGGTTTCTATCAGCTTCTCGAGCATTTTACGACATGCATCCAAACTCTTGGTTAGTCTAACTATTTCTACCAAAGTTTCGACCAAATAATTATTGGTTAAGGAGGGATTCAAAATATGAGTGGGCGCGTCTAGATAGACACCTTTCTCATAAACCAAGGGAAACAGCTTGATAAAATTTGCGGCGACATCTTCCAATTCACCGGAGGTCAATGGATTAAGAATCAGAGTTTCCACCAAATTTTGGGACTCTCCGTCTACCCGATTATCCTTCATAAGCATAATGTCGCGTACGACACCACTCATAAAAGTTTCTGCCCAGATCATATTTACGTTCGAGTCCTGTGAGTTGGAGCCAGATGAAGTTTCCGCTACGGAGGGAAGCTGCGATTGCTCACCGTCGCTGCTTATGATATAGGTTTGCACGGTTCCCGGGATGTGAACTATGATATTGACATCATATTTTCTAAAGGCGTTCCAAGAACTGATAGAAATCTTCGAAACGTGAAAGTGTTTTTTCTTGCCAAACCAGATTTGGGGCGTGTCTAAGAAAAGATCAGTTATCTTTTTTGCAAAGATTGTAATAGAAGTTGGGTCCGACGTATCAATACCCATACAATAGAAAAACGTACCGATTTGGCCCTTTAATTTATCATGAGAATGCAATTCAGTAACTATCGTTATAGGATCCTGACCATTGATGCCAGAGCCTGCTCCATTATCATTAGCTGAAGTGTTAACAGCCGTGGCGCTCGAGGACGAAGGCAGCGATTTAATCAGAGTAATCAAATCGGGAGGGCCCAAGTCCTGGAATTGGCCCACTCTGGCCCTCCTCTGGTGCAGGGCGTAGCCTATCACATCTTCTTTCACTTCTGGTATAGAAGTCTGAGACAACATGATTAAACCTTCAAATTTTTCCTTTTTCGTTCTTTCGTTTTAATAAACAACACAATGGAAAACGAGTTCTTGAGTAGATGAATTGCGCTGTTTGGAGATTCTTTTGTAATCATATTATCCTGTAGATCTCACTCATTTCTCTATCTTGTCATATAGAGGAAAAGACGAAAAGGGACACCTGAAAGAGCACGCTCACTGTACACGATTGCCGTATTATTTACTGTAATTTATTATACTAGGCATTCTACATTATATAGCCTTGAGAAGCCCCTTAACTGGTACATTCAAGAGTACGTAAGCAATGCTTTCACGTAGACTCCGAATCCTCGAGGTCCCACTCCTTTGCTGTGAGACAATATTTCTCGGGAGGCAGCCTCACACCCCACGTACCCATGACTTGCGGTAGGGCTTTCTTGTTCCTCTCTGCAGCCAATTGTAACATAAGCTCTTTGGGCGCGGTAGGTTTGAACTGGTATTGTGTCCTGGCAGCGATGGCAAGCCGTATGTCCTCCACACCGAGGCTACTGCCCGCAGTATTGCTGCTGCCAGCGTAGTCGTTGTAAACCAACGCATCCTTAAGAACGCCCTGGGTGTATCTGTGTGCGAAGTCCATTAGTTGTAGTGGCACCTGGTCTTCATATTGGTGAATCGACTGCGATGCCAGCAGCAAGTGCAGAAGACGCACATCTCTGGGGGTATCCTCCTGTGCCGGGCCCGTACCGGTCTCTGATGCCGAACCTGCAGAGTTTTTTTTTGAAATGGTCTTGCTTCCACTGTTCATACTGATCTGTGAGTTCTTCTAGACAATTCTTGTTGTTGTACCGTTTATTGGCATGAAAGTTGCTCTTGTCTTAATGCCTCTACTATTGACCTTGAAAAAGTAAGTCACGTCTCACGATGTGGGTAGATTAGCGAAAAAATTTATCACGAGGTCCTGATGACGAAAGGCAGTGAATCGAATTCGAGACAAAAGTTTGTCTAGGAATCTTGGCAGGCTGTGTCTCAAACGTATCTTGTGATGGCTACTTTGCATTTTGTTCCCCAACACGAGGAAGACCGTGTTTACTCCATTTCGGGGAAAGCACTCAAGTTAACTACCGATGACGATATCAAGCCATACTTGCAAGAACTGGCTAAATTAAAAACCTGCACCAAATTGGACCTTTCAGGTAACACTATTGGTACTGAAGCTTCCGAAGCATTAGCTGAATTTATTGCTAATACCGCTCAGGTCAGGGACTCTTTGGTTGAAGTGAATTTTGCTGATTTGTACACCTCGAGGTTGGTTGATGAAGTCGTGGACTCATTGAAGTTCTTGCTGCCTGTTTTGTTGAAATGTCCTAAGTTGGAGATTGTTAATTTTTCCGATAATGCCTTTGGGCTAAGAACCATCGAGTTACTAGAAAATTATATCGCACATGCTGTGAACATTAAACATTTGATCTTGAGTAACAACGGCATGGGTCCCTTTGCTGGTGAAAGAATTGGTAAGGCTCTATTTCACCTGGCTCAAAATAAGAAGGCTGCTTCCAAGCCATTCTTGGAAACTTTTATCTGTGGTAGAAATAGGCTGGAGAATGGTTCTGCAGTGTACTTGGCCCTAGGTTTGAAGAGTCACTCTGAAGGCCTGAAAGTCGTAAAGCTATACCAAAACGGTATTAGGCCTAAAGGCGTCGCTACTTTGATTCATTACGGTTTACAATACTTGAAAGCCTTAGAAATCTTCGATCTGCAAGACAACACCTTCACCAAGCATGCTTCTTTTATTCTCGCTAAGGCTTTGCCTACTTGGAAAGATAGTTTATACGAATTGAATCTGAATGACTGTCTTTTGAAGACTACTGGCTCAGATGAAGTCTTTAAAGTATTCACAAAGGTTAAGTTCTCTAACTTGCATGTTTTGAAATTCGAATACAATGAAATGTCTCAAGACACCATCGAATCATACTTCTTGCCTGCTATGGAAAAAGGAAACTTACCTAAATTAGAAAAACTAGAAATCAATGGTAACAGATTAGACGAAGATTCCGACGCTTTAGACTTACTACAAAGCAAATTTGATGATTTGGAGGTTGATGATTTAGAAGAAGCCGATAGTGAAGAGGAGGAAGACGACGACGACGACGACGACGACGAAGATGAAAAACTCGAGGAAATTGAAACCGAAAAACTCGAAAAGGAATTGCTGGAGGTTCAAGTGGATGACCTCGCTGAACGTCTAGCTGGAACTGAGATCAATTAAATACGCAAGAAAATGACCAAATGAGTAAATAATAAGACACTCAATTGTGAGCGATATTTTTAGGCAAAGAGCACAGAAACATGATTATAGACGGCAATGGGGCACATTAAAAAAAAATAATAAATTAATATATGTATGTATATAAGGTATGTGTATCTTCAGATCAGTCGCAACAACAACAGTCCAGTATTAAAACCAAAAAAAAATTTGAGTTATCTTCTTGACGCCCCACTCTTAGCCAGAAAATCTGCCATTTCATTACCTGGATCACCATCATGCCCTTTAACCCATTCAATCTGAAATTCGCCATTATTCTTGAGGCATTCCTTATTCAATTCATAGAATTTCTTAACTTTAACAAATCTCTCCACTAAAGGAATAATCAGATCGGAATTAGGCAACCCTTTGAGCTTTTTGTCATCATATGTCACGTATCTATCATTTAATAACTTAGCTACGTACTCTGAATCGGTCTTGATTTGGTATTTTACTTTGTCATTTCCGTTAGTCAGATTATCCCATATTTTCTTCAAGGCCTCTGAAACAGCCTCGATTTCAGCCCTGTTATTAGTTTGAGCTCCTGACATCAAGGGTTCAGAAATGTTTTCCTCAGGTGCTCCTTCAAAATATGCACCATAGCCTGCCCTCGATGATGATGTACCATTGCCGAAGCTTGAACCATCGCAATAAACGTTCATGGATTTATCATATATGATATTGCTGGAAAGTTTATATCTAGATTCGAAAACGTCCCTGGGAATATTCATAAGCGTATAATCGCATGCGCTAACTCCATTAATGAAGTCTTCTGCAGCTGATTGATCTTCAAACTTCTTGAATGTTACACCCCTCTTATGCTTAACATAGTCTTGACAGTCTTTCCAGTTATCAAAGATCTTGCTTTCAACATCTGGAAAGCTACTCTTCACCGAATAATATGCGTTCTTGTTGGCAGAGCGCAATGAAGATATTGATGATGATGCTAATGACGAATAGGGAGATGGCGACAGATTTTTCCCATGGAATCGCTTCTGAGCGCTATGAGGTCTACTAACATGATGGCTTCCAGAGCGGCCTAAACTTGCGTGATTCGATGCATTATTTGAATGGCCTACAAAAGACATGGCTTGGTTGTAATTGTCAAACTTCTTGAATACTGCGCCACCATAACCATTCACTTGGTTCTTGCACTCATCCCATGTGTTGAAGATGCCGGTTTCTCTGCCCTTTCGAACAGCATAGAACCCTCCCTGTCTTGCCATTACGAACGATTGGAAGCTCCTTTGATAAGTGAAAAGTGGTACCCTAGCAATGTTGGACAATGTGTATTATTGCATTGTCATGAATTTGTTTTGAATACGCTCAGTGCTGTTATCATTTTTAGATTCTTTTTCCCTAACACTTAAAAAAAACTATGATAAATTAATCCCACTAAACCTGAACGAATCACTCGAGTTCGGATTGTCTCCTCAAGCTTTTCTAGCGTAAGGCTTCGAAGTTATTTATTACTAATACCGTTTTGGTGGCAATTTTACACGTTCAAATATAATATTACAAGAGCAGTACGTTCAATACATGTCATAAAGCAGGAAAAAGCGTCATTAATGCTACATAAATATTGTTTCACAGATCAAGCGCTGGCATTTGGAAGAAGTTCATCTTCCGACTTGATTTCATTCTTGGGAAGCTTTGTTTCTTGCTCTTCCTCATGCTTGACAATTTCATTGGTATTAAACAAGTGTTTAGTTAAAAGTTTATTCATTGAGAACATTGTCATTTTTTTACCAAAAATGGGTTCCATCTTTTTGTCACATATGATTTCTCTACGATCATTTGGGTTTTGTAAGTTGTGCTCCTTGATATATTGCCATATCATCTTTACCACTTGTGTTCTTGGCAGTTCTTCAGTTCCGAGAAACTCTCGCAGAGGAAGCGATAAAAGAACCTTACGAACTGAAATGCTGTTAGAATCCGCATTTTCATTCTTCCTTTTCTTTCGTTTTGGTTTACTTTCACTTTTGCTCTTTCTTTTCCTTGTTGACCTCAGAAGTCTTTCTCCCTCCTTCTGCAACTTCAAAGCCAGTTCTTGATCTCGGTTGATGAGATCGTTTCTTGGAACTAATACTCTCGGATTCTCTTGCATAACGCCAAACCTTTCAAGAATTAATTCATTAATTACTTTCCTTTGAGAGTCCAAATCGACTGAAAAAAGAATTTGAAGGGCCTTCCTCACTCTTTTCGGGCTTATTTCATCAGGGTTGGATGCACTTAATATTGCATCAACCATAGGAATATATTTATTGATGTCGGCCATGATTTGATAACGTTTTCACCATCAGTTAAGTGCTTTCTATTTACGTGTACCCTCTCAAACATTTTTTGCTTAATGCCTTTCTTAAATAACCTTAACTAAAATTTTCTTCCCTTCTCGCGCCAGTAACTAGACAGAAGGTGACTAAAATATATATATATACTACTCCAGTGCTATTTATTACACTTCATTTAACGAAGCCTTATGTACCTATACTCGATGCATGTTTGATTATAGTTCAAATAATTTTCTGACAACACGGCTTCCACTAGGATCTCCAGGGAAAGGCCAATCTTTTCTTACCATGCGTTTTGTCATGTATCGTGATTTAGAGTAGCACTGTAAGATATCAAGATTCTTAATTAGGCCTGTAGGATCGCTTGAAGACATATTCTCGAGATCCTTTTGCAGGTATTTTTTTCCACCAGAAATAATTTCTAGATATTTTAGGAGAATATCGTTATAATTCAGTAAGATACATTTAACAGTATCATGGATCAAGGTGATAAAGACCGGTAACTCTCTCTTCATTTGGTTTTGCAAGTTTTGAAAATGCATCCCCAGCAAGTCACGCTTTACATCCCGAACGTTTGCCTTCTTTTCTTGCAAAAATAGCATGTAATCTTTCTTCAGAGCTTGTAAATCCTTTAGTTTACTTTTAATGGTGCTACAATGGGCTATAATTTTTGCAAGTGGAATAGTCACATTGGTTTCAAGTTCTGTCAGCTTCAAAATAGTCACTTGATTTTTCTGTTCATGTAGTTTGTCTATGTACGATGAACACATCGTAGATATTAGGTTATCGTGTTCAAAAAATGCACCAGAAGGTGCTTCGCACTCAATAACTTTTTTCCATGCATTTATTCTTCTCAAACTGGAGTCAATAATACCTGAAAGATTGTTTTTCAATAAGTGCTTTTGTAATTCCAACAAATTTTTCATAACTTTTTTGAATTTACTAATATGGTCCGCTAAAGTAAAAAAATCTGTTACTTCATCCACTTCTGAAAGATCACTTCCAATTGGAGCACTTGAATTATTGCTATCAATTTCTAGTCCAGAAACATCCGAGTAGTAACTTGATGAACCAGAGAGGAGAGAAGGAACCCTGCGCTTACCAGGATCATTTTCTTGTGGAGAATAGTAACTTTTTCTTCTGTTTTGGTTGTCAGGAGGCTTTAAAAGATGAGTAAACTGGTCTTCATCATAACTTTGTATGATCTCTGATGGAGTTAAACTGAAATTATACATGGTATTACTCTCGTATTCAGAGACCTCAGTGTCTAGCTTATTGGCGAACAAAGAATATTTTCTTTTTGTTGGACACAGTTTTGAACCCATTTTCAAAGATATTGTATCCTCGAAACAACTTTCTAAAGTTTCCAAAGTATCAATCCATTCATTTAACCTCAACATTGGGCTCTGTAAGATATCCTCTAATTTTAAGCAGCCACCTTCTTTTAAACAATATTCATACCACTTGTTAAAGACATTATTTTTGTTCGTTCTCAATGTAGTGAATAGCTCCATCTGTTTTTGATGACTGACGAAATAACTCATATAAGTTGATTTAATTCTCAACAAATGTTGCTCGAATGCCTCTGAAATATCAAAAGTTGAATATAGCTGTTGTTGGATCTCATTGCCATTGATTATTTTTTCCCATTCATTTGCATCTAGGGTCTTCCCACGTTGTTTGACCAGAAGCAATTCTTTTATTGTCGATACAAGTATTTTGCTAATTGAGGCAATGGTGTCAATATTTCCAAAGAGTAATAGCTCGTCACTTGAACCAGGTTTGATTAGTTTGTTCTTGAATCTAGGGTCAGCGTTTAACGCTTTTCTGTACACATTATTGGCTATCAGCAGATTATCATAGTATTTAATCTCAGAAATGTACAGCTCCTGCACAACCTTATAAAACTTGCATTCCCCACAGGAAGAGTTAGAAACTCGAGGGCTTGAATCCAACCTGACCACATTCTGAAATATCTCTGTATTGATAGGTGAATAAATTCTTTTGCTACTCAAACTTTCCACTATGGAATGCAAGTCAAGGCTTGCTGGTCGTTTATTAGTGAATTTCTTATCATTGACTTTGTTTTCGCGTTTGGATAACTTTCTACTGGGGGTTCTGACTATTTCAGGTAATTTGTCATCGTGTCTATGAAAATAGTCATTTTTATAGTCTCTAATCGGCGTCAATGAACTGTTCGTTGGATAGTTGAGATCGTACAAGTTATAAGAAGTCTTAAACATTCTGTGGCTTTTCGTCTTGTTTTTTCTTTTTTTATATTGAAAGTAACCTTAACAAGAAAAGATGAGATTTATATCACAAACGGGAAAAGAAACCCTACTGAATGAAGGACAGTTCGCATGTTGATGATGTTCTTCAAATAATGTACAAAGTCTCTATCTTAAATATCTAATTTCGAGTCGTTGTATTCTTCTTTACCTCAGCTACATATGTAACATGAATGTTTCAGGTAAGAACTGCGACAAGTTCGACGCGCATTTGTGACGCGGCGGCGGTAGTTAATATAGCGAAAACCGCTATGGCATATCACTGTATAGTGATGTCAGAATAGCAGATGGCACCTCTACCTAAAAACTCTGTTATCACTTTGAAGCGGTCTTTGCTACCTTCTTCACTGTTCAGTGCAAAATCCAAAAGATCGTTCTTTTCAACCACTTCACGTTGAGCTTCGTAAAGTTTGTTGGACGTTTCTAACTCCACTAGGCACTTCGGACATTTGAAAAGCTTTCTTTCATTTTTTAGAGTATCCTCTTCTTCGTTTAAACAATGTTGATGGTAAATGTGTCCACACTTGAAAAAGACAACGGGAATTTCTAACTTCAAATTGCACATGAAACATACCTGATTCTTCAGAGGTACGTGGATAGGTTGATCTGAGTTGATGGTACCCTTCAATTTTTCCTTTTTTTCGTTTAGCTCTTTATCATAAGATTCAATTAGTTTTTCATTCCTCTTAATCTCTAAATCTTCCCTTTTTACATGATCAATGATTATATCTTGTATCAACCCAAAGTGTGCTACATTTGTACGGGAAAGTGCTTTAATTATATCGAGCAATGACATTCTTTCCCCTTCAATGATAGGCCTTAACACTTTTTCTTTAAGCACTTCATTGCCACCCATCTCCTTAAATACCAGTTTATTCGAAACAAAATAGTTTAATGCTACCTGTAGAAGCTTTGGCTCTTCTGCTCGATACCTTCCCAGAAATTTGAGGCATGTACCTGGTTCTTCATTAAGTGTCATAGCCCTAAAGATACTTAGTAAATCCATTTCGGAATTATCATTAGCAAATGATGCTATATCAATAATCGTGGTTTTATCTTCTGCTGAAGGATCATTTTGATCCATATGGGATATCAACAGCATTATTGAGTTATCCACTCTTTTTCCAGTAGCAGCGATACTAGAATATACCAATTTGTTACTCTCGCTTAGAACAGCAGTTGCTCTTGAACGCCAATCATTTTTACGTTCAGGCACATCTTCTTGCGCCAGGCTTAAGTATAAGTCATATAAAGTTGCTAAAATGACTTGTCTATCTTCATCAAATCCCTCGTACTGCTGATAGCATGCCAAACAAGCTTCTAAGAAAACAACGAATTCGAAAGGTTTTGAAACAAATGAGCTAAAAACAATAGACGGCTTAGGTGGATGGTATGTAGGCTCTTCTGTTTCGTTTGATGCTCCTGAGAACTCGCTCATTGCATCGGATTTAACGTTAGAGTTCATGTAATTGAAAAAAGTCTTGTAACTATAAAACACTGTTCTGATACTCTCGGAAAATTCTGCCGTGGTGTCTCTACGCTCCAATTCAACTTCAAAAGTCGAAGGTTTGAACTTGCCTGTGAAAACTTTGATCAGTAGAGCATTAGTTTCATTGGGAGACTCTGCCAATAATTTCTTCGAGTATGTCACAAGACATCTGAGGGTTTCATCAATTGGTAAACTCTTAATGTATTTTATAGCTTTCATGGGATTATGCAACAGATTCAATAAAATATCTACAATAATTAGTGAATCCTTTGAATACTTCTTTGCAAGCCTATATGAGAGACGTTTAAAATCGGACTCTTTCAAAAGTTCTAGGATAAGATCCATATCAAAAAAATCATTATCTGAATAAAAAAATGTCGTGTCATCCATATCGTCTATCACAACATCTTCATTCCACTTGCCATTTCTGTCGAAATGCTCAATAAAACTATCAATTCCCTCGACATCTTTCAATTTTATTAACACGATAAGCAATAGAGTTATGTGATCGCGTTGTGCAATGGAATTTCTGATCAAAGACCAGAGATAATCCGCCAAATTTTTCATACTCTCCGGATCAGGAACTTCTTTGACACCAAATTTTGAAATGACTTCACTGGTTTCCACTACGTCCAAGCACCGAATGTACTGGTCAGTTGCCTCCTTCTTGAGGCCCTTTTTAAAAAGATAATCACCATACTTTTTGTGAATCTCTTGAATATCCAGAGATGGCAATGAGTACTGTTTTGCTAATTGTAAAGCAAACGGATACAGTTCTTTTTGGATGATGATACTGATTTGATTCTCCAAAGGTTTAGTAGTTATCCTGTGCATTACTCCTTCAGAGGTCAATAAATATGTGATGTTTTCACCGCTTTGAGAAGTGGAAAAAACGTCGATAATTGCACTGGAAACAACAAAATTTAAGGAGATTATCTTATTTTTGGTATCGATGATAAATACTCGGTTTATTACTGTGGCTGACAGCTCATTGACACTTATGGATGTGGTTGGGCCACCTGTTTCCTCAGTGACAATTAGAATGTGGTCTTTATCCACACAGAATATTCTCTTTCTTAGTGATAAGTCAAACGCGAATTGATGCTTTTTTCCACTAGTGTTAAAAAATTCAATAAAGTTGCTCAAACAGCAGATAAATTCGTTCGTTGCTGAATTAAATGCTCCGCAGTTCAGGTCCAACCCGTTCTTGGGATTTAAAACCAAACTTGGACGACCTCTGTTTCTACCAGTTGTGTTAAACAAAAGAATCCTTGAAGTTGTAGCCGCAAAACAGGCTGTTGCATCATTGTTAAGGAATAAAGCTGTTATTGGCTCCTTACTTGGGTCCTCGTATATGATTCTCTGTTGGGAACCTCTGTCTCTTGAAATATCACCCCTGATCAGGATAATTTTTCCATTAATAAATCCAACTACCATACACGAAAGATCATTAGATATGGAAACAACAGAAATAGGATATGTATTGTTGCCGTTTTTCAACTCAACTTGTGAATGGTATGTTTGTTCCTTACTCGGTAATTTCTCTAATTTGAATACTCTTATTAGAGAAGGTTTGCCTATGGATTCACCTAGTGCTACTAAGAATTCGCCGCCAATAACTTTAAGGAACGTGATTTGGAATTCATGAGGAAATGATTGAAATTCATGTATTACTTGCGATTGATCTAATTTGACTATTTTTATGACACTTGAGTTTACAGCTATGACTAAGGTCAAAGTATCCACTATTGCAGCTGCACAAAGGGTTGGATCTGAATATAATAGGGAATTTCCACCAAAATTAGGATCCTTTATGGGAATATTTTCAAAGAGTTGGAATTGCCTCCAGGAGCTCAGCGACATGATTTTTTTTTGGCAATGAATGGAACAGTGGGACGTTTGGGCAGCTTCAATCTAAAGGTTTTTTTTTGAAAACTGTTCATAGAGAGAGCCTTTATAAAGTGTTAGATGTTTGACAAATAACATAGCAGAATACAATCCGTACACCTAATAGAAAACAGGTTTACAATAATTAAAAACGTAAAAACGTACTGAATGGTACGTACATATATGATCAAACCGTGTTGAATGGTAACGACTTCTGGTAAAGTGACTACTGTATAGCTATCTTAGGCTTGTACAAAGTGAGAAGAAAAAAAAACTAACAAAAATTTTTTTGATGCATAGAACCACATATATTAAGAGAGAGAACAAAATAAAGAATAGTCTAATATATAATAGAAAATAGTTTACTTAAACGTAACAACGCACTTAGTATCTTCTTTGTGGTCTTTGAGTTGGGTTTCTTTCTTGAATGTAGGTACCTGGGACAATGTGTTCAGGTAAGTTCAAGTATTCTCTCAAGTATTCGACACCTTCTTCAGTTAAGGTGTAGTAATAGTATTGCCATGAGAATTGGGTTTTGACGTAACCCTTGGAAGTCAAGGATTGCAAAGCCTTGATGACATACAAGTTCCTGGTGTCAATTTCTTCGTGCTTGGCTTGGTTAAAATCCTTCTTGGCGACGACAACACCTTCTGATGTAAATATGATCGTGAACTCAATGATCGTACTTGTTAGTAAAAGAATTCTTTCTGTTGTAATGGTTTCATTATTTGCCAATGTTTCTTGTGGACACAGGGAATCTTGGGAATACCGTTCAAAAGTCGTGATAAGTGAATGATTTAACAGCATTCAATATGAGATGGTTTTACTTTTAACATTTTTGATTTCTCAGTGGCAGTTCATTTTCTGATTTCCTGAAGCCTGTGGAGGCGATCAAGGGCAAAAGGGAATCTTGTTCAGGTACTACTATTCTTCGAATTGACGCAACCTCGGCGCTTGCCTGGGAAATGTAAATGAGGGCATTGTCTTGAAGGGAATCAGATTGACATTTTAAAAAGTTGCTTGTGTAGACATTTGGTCACTTCTTTATTCATCAGTTTCGATATCCATTTTGGAGGATTCCACCGCGTATTTCACTCAAAAAGTAAACATACCTTGAAACAAGTATTGGTGGATTTTGTTTCTTTCTTGCTTTGGCATCAACATCTTGAACGGTTAGTTATTATCTGTGTTTTCTTGGTTTCAACTATATTGATTCTACCCTATATAAATCAACATATATATTCAAGACGTATATCTTTATTGTCTATATTGTTCTGAAAAATTATTACAGTCTATTGGAGAATATTTCGGGACGCAACCTACACTTTAGGAAAAATATTCCTTACACCCACACAAAAAGAGGTGTCCGGATGCGAACTTGATCTACAGTCTCGGTTGTTTGCAGATGCCCAATGAAAATCGTGGAATAACCGCGGAGTTCATGAATATTGCCATAAGATAATCGGAAAACACGAATCAACTAAGATCCAAGTCTTGTGATTCATTGCGATTGTGAAAGACTGAAAAGTAATAGCAAGCCCAACTTTTTGGTTCTTACACCTGCTCTAGGCCTCTTTCACGTCCAATTCCTATAATACATACTAGTCCCTGCTTGGGGATTGTGTTCCGCCCTTTTTACAGCAAGTTGATAACAGCTTCACTATTAATTATTAGAGTTTTAGAACTTTTCTGCTTTTATTTACGTTGTTTCGGACAAAGTAGTCAAGAAAGCAATCAATGTAGTGGTTGCGTGCTCTTAGTAAAAACAATCACTTTTTTGGGCAGACTTTACTATTCTCCATCGTTGAGAAAGTGAGAAATCTTTAAAATTCTTTTTGAAATGTTTTGAGCCAGCCAGTTTAGAAACTGGGAGTAGAAAACCTTTAGAGTTTCCTCTTTCCGATTTTTTGTTCACAAAATTTGTCAAATGAAGAATAAGAATCTAACAAGAAAACATAAAAAGTTCGATACAAAGAATTGTCTAACGTACTATTGGAGTCTACAATCGAGCTCTTAATAGTGATCATAGACGTTTCTGAACATTTGCACTTTCACTTTAACGATGTTTATGTAATAGTTCTATTAATCTTGAGTGATCTTTTCTGTTACGTAACCGTCAAATATGTAGAGAGAGAAATTTATTGCGTTCAGGTAGAGACTTTCTAATTAACTAACTGTGCTGTTTAGCTATTTGGCTATCTCTACCAAGTTAACTTGGCAGCATGTTTCTTATTGATGAAAGAGTTATTATTGTGCAATGCAGGTCATTCGATGCGCGCGTGCAAAATGACCTAAGCTGCTTCTGTTTCCGAAAATTTTTGAAAAATTTTAAGATGAGATGAGCTAAATCTAAACCATTCTAAACAGTAGTAGTAATAGTAAAAAAGCACAGCAGAGTTAGTCGGTATATTTTTCATTTAAAATTTTGGTATATAGTACTGCAGTCTAAACTAAAGACCGTTTTAATCAAAAAATTCACCTATACTGCTGCAAATATGGTAGCTCCCACTAAGAGAAAGAGAGATGAAGAATTTCCACTTTCGAGGGAGGATAACACAAAGCAACCCTCCACTTCATCATTGGTAAGGAACACCGAAGAAGTATCCTTTCCAAGAGGTGGAGCTTCTGCTTTGACTCCTTTAGAATTGAAGCAAGTCGCTAACGAAGCTGCAAATGATGTGTTATTTGGTAATGAAAATGCCAAGGCCTCTGAACCCTCAAGTAGACCATTGAAGAAGAAGAAAGCTACAAGGAAAACCGCTACTAAGGATTCCAAAGCCTCATCAACAACCTCTGATGAGGCAAATGTCGGTCTAATTGAACATGTCAATTTTAAGATTTTGAAGAATGGCTCTTCTTTATTAGGTCAAATATCCGGTATCACTAAACAAGATTTATGTATAACATTCACCGACGGTGTCTCCGGTTATGTAAATCTAACACACATCTCAGAAGTTTTCACCTCGATCTTGGAAGATCTCGATGAGGACATGGATAGCGATGCTGAAGCTGCTAACGAGAAGAAGCCAAAAGATGGTGATGCCGAATACGAATCATCCGATGATGAATATAAAAAAAATGACAAGTCTAATGAGCTACCTAATTTGAGGAGGTACTTCCACATTGGTCAATGGCTAAGATGCTCTATTATTAAGAACACCTCTTTGGAACCACCAACCAAAAAATCCAAAAAAAAGAGAATAGAGTTGACCATCGAACCTTCATTCGTAAACAAGTACGCCGATGAGGATTTGGTGAGGTCCACCTCTATTCAATGTGCCGTTAAGTCTATTGAAGACCATGGTGCTGTCTTAGACGTGGGGCTCCCAGATTTTACAGGGTTCATTGCTAAAAAAGATATTGCTAATTTCGAGAATTTATTACCGGGAGCTGTATTTTTAGGTAATATTACTAAGAAACTTGACGGATCAATCGTAGTAAATACAGACTTCTCGGACAAAAAAAATAAAATTACCCAGATTTCTTCAATTGATGCCGTTATCCCTGGTCAAATTGTCGACCTATTGTGTGAAGCTATCACTAAAAATGGTATTTCCGGTAAAGCTTTTGGGTTAATTTCCGGAGTAATTAACGTTTCACATTTAAGAACATTTTCCGAGGAAGATTTAAAGCATAAGTTTGCTATTGGTTCTAGTATTAGATGCCGAATCATTGCTTGCTTAGAAAATAAAAACGGTGACAAGGTCTTGATATTGTCAAACCTTCCACATGTCTTGAGGCTAGAAGATTCTTTGAAATCTATCGAAGGTCTCGATGCGTTCCCTATCGGTTACACATTTGAATCATGCACCGTTAAGGGTCGTGATTCCGAATATTTATACTTGGCATTGAATGATGATAGATTAGGTAAAGTGCACTCTTCCAGAGTGGGGGAAATCGAAAATTCAGAAAGGCTAAGTTCCAGAGTTCTTGGCTACAGTCCTGTTGATGATATTTACCAATTATCCACAGATCCAAAATTCTTGAAGTTAAAGTACCTAAGAACGAATGATATTCCGATCGGTGAATTAATACCAAACTGTGAAATTACCTCCGTCTCTAGTTCGGGTATTGAACTGAAGATATTTAATGACCAATTTAAAGCTACAGTTCTACCATTGCATATCTCAGACACCAGGCTTGTTTATCCAGAAAGAAAGTTCAAGATAGGTTCTAAGGTCAAAGGTAGAATTTTATCAGTTAATCCAAGGGGTAATGTGCATATCACTTTGAAAAAATCACTAGTTAACATCGAAGATGACGAATCACCACTAGTTACCAGTTATGAAGATGCCAGAGAAATCAAAGAGAAGAATGAAAAAACTTTAGCAACAGTTCAAGTTTTCAAACCAAATGGTTGTGTTGTTTCTTTTTTCGGTGGTCTATCGGGCTTCTTACCCAATTCTGAGATTTCAGAAGTCTTTGTGAAGAAGCCAGAAGAACATCTAAGACTGGGTCAAACAGTAGTAGTAAAGCTTCTTGACGTCGATGCTGATAGGAGAAGAATCATTGCTACCTGCAAAGTTTCAAACGAGCAAGCCACTCAGCAAAAGGATACCATCGAAAATATTGTTCCTGGTAGAACACTTATCAGTGTCAATGTCATTGAAAAGACTAAAGATTCTGTTGTTGTTGAAATTGCAGATGTCGGCCTACGCGGTGTCATCTACGTAGGCCATCTTTCTGATGCCAGAATTGAACAAAATAGAGCTCAATTGAAGAAGATCAAGATTGGTACCGAATTAATGGGATTGATAATTGACAAGGATACGAGAACTCGGGTGTTCAATATGACTATGAAGAATTCTTTAATCAAGGACGCTAAAAAAGAAATTCTTCCATTGACTTATGACGGCATCAAAAATATGAAGAAAGATGTTCCAATGCATGCTTACATAAAATCCATATCTAATAAAGGTCTATTCGTCGCATTCAACGGTAAGTTCATCGGCTTAGTTTTACCAAGTTACGCAGTTGATAGTAGAGATATCGATATTAGTAAGACATTTTATATCAACCAATCTGTTACCGTCTATTTGCTAAGAACGGACGACCAAAACCAGAAATTCTTATTATCATTGAAAGCTCCCAAGGTCAAGGAAGAAAAGAAACAGGTTGAGTCCGACATCGAAGATCCAATTGATTCATCCATCAAAAGTTGGGATGACCTATCCATTGGTAGTATTGTTAAAGCAAAAATCAAGAGTGTCAAAAAGAATCAATTGAACGTCATTTTAGCTGCAAACCTGCACGGAAGAGTTGACATTGCTGAAGTATTTGATACATATGAAGAAATTAAAGATAAAAAACAACCTTTGAGTCATTACAAGAAGGATGATGTTATCCAGGTGAAAATCATAGGTAACCACGATGTTAAAAGCCATAAATTTCTGCCAATAACTCACAAAATCTCAAAGGCCAGCATTTTGGAATTATCCATGAAACCATCTGAATTGAGATCTAAGGATGTTCACACAAAAACTCTTGAGAAAGTTGAAGTTTGTGAAGAATTAACCGGTTTTGTCAACAACTCGTCGGCCAACCATCTCTGGTTAACAATTTCTCCAGTTTTGAAGGCGAGAATTTCTCTTTTAGATTTAGCTGAAAATGATGTCAACTTCTCTGAAAATATTGAATCCGTTTTCCCATTAGGTTCAGCTCTCCAAGTGAAGGTTGCTTCTATTGATCGCGAACATGGCTTTGTCAATGCTATTGGAAAAGCTCATGTAGATGTTGATATTTCTACAATAAAGGTTGGTGATGAATTGCCGGGTCGTGTCTTGAAAATAGCTGAAAAATATGTTCTATTAGACCTTGGTAACAAGGTGACTGGTATCTCCTTCATCACTGATGCATTAAACGACTTCTCGGTGTCATTAAATGAGGCTTTCCAAGACAAGATCAACAATGTCATTCCAACTACAGTTTTGGCGGTTGATGTTGAGAACAAGAAAATTGAGTTATCCCTGCGTTCTGTTGATTCTAAATCTCGTTCGATCAAATCTCACGAAGACTTGAAACAAGGTGATATCGTAGATGGTATTATCAATAATGTGAGTGACAAAGGTATCTTTGTTTATTTAAGCAAGAAGATGGAGGCTTTTGTTCCTGTTAGTAAGCTATCTGATTCTTACTTGAAGGAGTGGAAGAAATTTTACAAACCAATGCAATACGTCGTAGGTAAAGTTGTCACTTGTAGTGAAGATTCTCGTATTTCTCTGACTCTAAGAGAGTCCGAAGTAAATGGTGATTTGAAGATGTTAAAGAGCTATTCGGATATTAAAGCTGGTGATATTTTCGATGGTACTGTAAAGAATGTCACCGATTTCGGTGTCTTTGTCAAATTGGATAGCACAGTTAATGCTACTGGGTTGGCACATATCACTGAAATCGCAGACAAAAAGCCCGAAGATCTTTCTACCCTATTTGGCGTAGGTGACAGGGTAAAAGCTATTGTTTTGAAAACAAATCCAGAAAAAAAACAAATTTCTCTGAGCTTAAAGGCCTCTCATTTTTCCAAAGAGACTGAATTGTCTTCCACTACTGCGGGCCAAACGGAAAATGGAGATGAAGATGAGGTCATGGCTGACGTTGACTTCAACGACTCCGACAATGAGTCTGACGCTGAAGACGGAAGCCTCAAAACGACAGATAAAAAGGCTGAAATATCCCCAGATGGGTTATCTTTGAGTGCTGGGTTTGATTGGACTGCTTCCATTTTGGACCAAGCACAAGAAGAGGAAGAGTCTGAGGAAGACCAAGAAGATTTTACTCAAGGCAAGAAGCACAAACACAAGAGAAGAAAGGAAAGGATTGTCCAGGATAAGACTATTGATATCAATACTAGGGCACCTGAATCTGTTGCAGATTTTGAACGTTTGATCATCGGAAATCCAAATTCTTCCGTCATATGGATGAACTATATGGCTTTTCAATTGCAACTAAGTGAAATTGAGAAAGCGCGAGAACTCGCAGGACGTGCATTGAAAACTATCAACTTTAGAGAAGAAGCCGAGAAGTTGAATATTTGGATCGCAATGCTGAATTTGGAGAATACGTTCGGTACTGAAGAAACCTTAGAAGACGTCTTTATGAAGGCTTGTCAATATATGGACTCTTACACTATTCACACAAAGTTACTTGGTATTTATGAAATGAGTGGAAAGTTCAATAAAGCTGCAAACTTATTCAACGCTACTGCCAAGAAATTCGGTAGTGAAAAGGTCACCATCTGGGTATCATGGGGCGATTTCTTGATAACTCACAACGAAGAGCAAGAGGCACGTACAATTCTCGGTAATGCGTTGAGGGCTTTACCAAAACGTAGTCATATCGAAGTTGTCCGTAAGTTTGCCCAATTAGAATTTGCCAAGGGCGATCCAGAAAGAGGTCGTTCATTATTTGAAGGTTTGGTTGCTGATGCACCAAAAAGGATTGACTTGTGGAATGTCTACGTGGACCAAGAAGTGAAAACGAAGGACAAAAAGAAGGTTGAAGATTTGTTTGAAAGAATAATAACCAAAAAAATGACAAGAAAGCAGGCGAAGTTTTTCTTCAATAAATGGTTGAAATTTGAAGAATCTCAAGGTGACGAAAAGACCGTTGAATACGTTAAAGCCAAAGCCACTGAATATGTCGCTAGCCATGAGGCACCAAAGGCAGATGAATGAGTCGAGTTGCTTTTTTTGAGGCCCTTAGATAAAAAATTATCTGAGTCTGTAGAGTATATCTGTAAAATACATAGAGTGTAAAGTTTTTAAGAAAAACAGTTTTCATCAATTAGTTTTGTTTTAGTATTTCCAGCAGCTCTTCTGAGAGAACATTTGTTATTCGCTCTCTGTTTCCAAGATGACTCTGTGTTGATGGAGATTTCATTCCGTCTACTTATTCACACGCTCCAAAATAATAAAATCAAGCTTCCTCAGTCCTTTATTCAACCGGAGTGCTCTGTTTGATACATATCAACAAAGTCCATCAAAATATCCGGTTTAAAAGGCCACTCTGTGAATAGCTTCGTTAGGTATATGAATTCCTCATTTGTTAAATCAAGAGGACGCTTTTTTAACAGGCTTTTATCGGTGATCCTGCTGTTAAAATACTGCTGTCCGCCATGTCCTAGTGAATCCATGACTGTACTCAATGGTGTTCCTTTCAGAATCATTAAGTGGCGGGTGACATAATCCCAGTTTTCTACGTCAAAGTCAAAATCAATTGGATCCATTTCTACTAATGCAATTGGTTTCCCCTTAGTAGGCCACATATCCGCAGCACTGAATATAACGGGGTCCCACTCCTCCAAACATTGACTATCAAATCCTTTCAGTTCATCCGCATCTGATATGGCAACCAGTTTGGTATCTGTAAACCCCTCTCTTACTACTGAACATTTAGATCTAGAATGCGTACTTGGTCTAGCCAAAAGTTTCCTAGCAGTAGTACTTGGCATCCACAATAACATTTTCACTTTACCAAATCTATACAGCCAGTTTTTGTTCCCAATACATGACAACCACTGCATAATAAGACCTTCAGACCCTTCACCTGTTACGTTAGCGACTGTTAAAAAAGTATCATTGATATGATCTGGTGGCTGAACTTCTGGAACAAATATTCGCTCTTCATTTATTAGATTCGAGTAGGTTGACCAGTCATACGGGTCTTTTTTGAGTATCTGCAAGGGGGAATCTTCAAGATTTGCTTTCAGGAACTTGTAGAGACTTGAACGTTTTTCTATCATAGAATATTGCTTGGGAGAGTACTTATTATAAAAGATGGCAGACTGTACGCCGACTCCAGGGTATAAGTCGAGCACTTTCAACTCCTTCGGATTTTTATACGTCCTAGTTAAATCTAGTTTATCGAAGATCTTGTCATATACCGTTGGATTCCATAGGTACTTAAAACCATAAAAAAACTTGAGTTTGGAAATATCCTTAATACCGGGGATTGGAATAGACATTTTGCTGATCCGACCAGTGAAACTACAGCTATGGGTCAGGTCACAAAGCAACCACAATTTGAGGAGCTTCACTATGCCAATGTTATATAGATGGACCGCTGATATTCGGGCGATGAGAATAGTAAATGAAATTTCAAAGCAAAATTCACGAATTGATTAAAATGAAAGGAAAGAAGAAGGTTAGCCTTGGTGTTCTGATTAGTCGCAACAGGTAGCGTGAATATGGCTGTTATAAGGATTAAAAAGCCCAGAGAGCCAAAACAAGAGGAAAACACTTTAGAAATCGAGCCCAAACTAAAGAGAATTCGCATAAAGACTAAGGCCGGTGATGAAGAAGCCAAACCAAGACCCAAACTGAAGATAGATCTGAAGAAGAAGAAGGATAATGTCGAAGGCAAAGAAAAGAAAAATTCACTGAAGCTTAAACTGAACTTGAAAAGGAGCGAAGAACCACTAAAAAAGGTACATAAAACCCCAAAATTACGTCTCAAGCCCATTAGAATCCCTGGCGAGGCTTACGATTCAGAAGCCTCTGATATTGAAGATGATCCCCTGATAGAGACTGGTATAGTACTAAGGATACTCCCAGATATACAGTTAGAGTTCGTGAAGAACTCCTTAGAATCAGGTGACTATTCTGGAATAAGCATCAAGTGGAAGAATGAGAGACACGCCATTGTGACCATAAATGATGTAATGTACGGTGCCATTTTAGTAGATTTACCCACTGTGATAGAGGTAAATAAAAGTGTTGATAGAAAGAACCTTTTGAAGACGTTCGACGTATCACAAATGCTGCTATGCGTAAGAGCTATACAGAATGAAGAAGAAGTATATACTCTAGAAGCACCGGATACGGAAGACTTAGTGGTTAAACACTTCGAAGACATAGAGGATGAAATTGGGGAGAACAAAGAAACATTATTGAAAGGGTACAATGGAGCAGCGCTGAGTGACGTGGAGGCTAAGTATTTGAAAAAGATTGCCTTGAAAGGTTTTGATTATAAGCATGGGATGTCGCCACCACTATACAATGTTCGAAATAGACGATTCAGGCGGAAAATGGATCCTAATGAAATAGATTACGTGGAGAAAGTGGTCGATATGCTTTTAAAACAAGACAAACAGGCTGAAGAAGTCAGCTATGATCTGGTTGACAGTAGTGAACTACAAACAAAGCAAGAACGCGTTTCCAGTTGGGAGAATTTCAAAGAGGAGCCTGGTGAGCTTTTGTCTGGACCTAAAAAGAAAAAGGAAGTACATACAGTTGCACCGACAGCAGAAGGGCAAGAAGATGAGGAAGAAGAAGAGGAAGAGGATCTTGATTTGGGTGCAGCTTTTGAAAGTGAAGAAGAAGGAGAAGATAGTGCTGCCGAGGGAGACAAGGGACGGCAACAGGAGGAAGTCGGTGATGAGGTCGATCAAGATACAGGTGGGGAAGACGACGAAGAAGACGACGAAGCCGACAATGAAGTTGTGGGCGGAGAGAGTGAATCTGACGAGGAAAAAGATGAAAACAGACAGCATACGGAACTGCTTGCTGACGAATTGAACGAGCTAGAGACCACGTTGGCCCACACCAGACACAAGTTAAGCAAAGCCACAAATCCTCTTTTGAAAAGTAGGTTTGTCGACAGCATCAAGAAACTTGAGAAGGAAGCAGAGTTGAAACGCAAACAGTTGCAACAAACCGAAGATTCTGCCCAGAAACAGCATCCACATCTTCCTGGCGCACAAACCAGACGCAACGAAGAAGTAGAAGAAGAAGAAGAAGAAGAAGAAGAAGAAGAAGAAGAAGAAGAAGAAGAGGAAGAAGAAGACGAAGAGGAAGAAGAAGAGGAGGAAGAGGAGGAGGAGGAGGAGGAAGTCGAGGAACAGGAAGAGAGGGAAGAGGAAGAAGAAGTAGAAGCAAAGGATGATGAAGCGCAACACGCACAAGACGGCAAGATTACGGGCGACGCCCATGAGACTCCAGCAGAAGAAACACTCGACCAAAACGATCTTGACATGATGATGCTGTTTGGTGCAGAGGGCGACGAGTGAGCCTCTCTCATAATCTATATACGCTTGTACACACGAAGGCTCTTCCTTGCTCTATATAACATGCATTTATAGTAAGGCGATGCCAATTTTTCTTATCGGAGCGATATAAAGGCTAAAGAAAGGGATAGAGGAAATGAGGAACTGAGTCGAAACTAGCGTTCAAGACTATCAATAGTGAGAGGCAATAAACCATTGAGGACGCAGTTGACCATGTCTCAAGGTAGAAAAGCTGCAGAAAGATTAGTCGGCAAGACCGTGCTCATTACGGGCGCCTCTGCTGGTATTGGTAAGGCAACCACGTTGGAGTATTTGAATGCATCCAATGGTGAGATGAAACTCATCTTGGCCGCTAGAAGATTGGAGAAGCTCGAAGAATTAAAAACGGCCATTGATGAAGAGTTCCCGAACGCAAAGGTACACGCGGCCCAACTGGATATCACTGAAGCCGGAAAGATCAAGCCCTTCATTGCAAACTTGCCGGAGGAGTTCAAGGATATTGACATTCTGGTTAATAACGCTGGGAAGGCTCTGGGGACTGACCGCGTCGGAGAAATTGCCACACAGGACATTCAGGATGTGTTCGACACCAATGTCACGGCTTTGATCAATGTCACGCAAGCCGTGTTGCCCATTTTCCAAGCTAAGAATTCGGGAGACATCGTGAACCTGGGCTCAGTAGCTGGCAGAGAGGCATACCCAACAGGTTCTATATACTGTGCATCCAAGTTCGCCGTAGGGGCGTTTACTGACAGTTTGAGAAAGGAGCTGATCAATACTAAGATCAGAGTCATCTTAATTGCACCAGGACTAGTCGAGACTGAGTTCTCATTAGTTAGATACAGAGGTAACGAAGATCAAGCCAAGAATGTTTACAAGGGCACAACACCATTGATGGCTGATGACGTGGCTGACTTGATCGTCTATGCCACTTCCAGAAAGCAAAACACCGTGATTGCAGATACGCTGATCTTCCCCACCAATCAAGCGTCGCCTTCCCACATCTTCCGTGGCTAACTATTACATATAACCAGACTAAATAATCCTCTAGGCGTTATTTTCATATATGTATATACGATGTACATGGCCTTTTAGCTGTATCGTCCTTCTCTTTTTCCATTTTGCGCGACTCTATGGAATATGCAAGAGAAATAAAACAGGAATCCAAGAATTCTCGACTTGAGTGGGGAGTGACGTTTTGGAAACAGAAGCACACGCTTACAATGATTACTAAGTACTTCAGTAAGGTGGTTGTTAAATTCAATCCCTTTGGCAAAGAAGGTATGTATCTCTATTCTCCACTCCAGTTCGTCTTTTCAACTCCGGCTCTATTCGTTAGTTTTTCTTAACTAGGCCAAAATAACGTGGACTATCACTTATATGTAGGATGAGACTAACAATAGACAACATGATTCTGTCGTTTACCTCCAGCAAAGATTGCCAGGCTAATGCTTGCTGCCATCCCGCCAGCACAACGAAACATGGGTACGCAAATCCAATCTGAAATAATATCTGATTATAACAAGGTCAAGCCCCTTGTCAAAGTAACCTACAAGGACAAGAAAGAAATGGAAGTCGATCCGTCTAGTATGAGTTTCCAGGAGTTGGCCAACCATTTTGACCGTTATTCTAAACGGCTAGACTTGAAGCATATGCTGGAAATGCACTGAAAAGAGTGAACCTGTACGTTTCTAATATTCAAACACGACGAAGTGGCAGCTTGCATGCAACCCTGTAAATAATATATATTCACAAATGTAGATGTATAGACAGATATATCTGATGAAGCTAACTTCAAGTTCAATGATACAATCGATCAATGAGAACCCAAACATTATAGCTATATTAGCAACTAACTCATGAGAACTGCAGAGAGGCAATGTGGAAACGAGACTAGAACAGCAGTACCAATTCACTCAATCCGCACTCCTCAAACCAGTGAAGCTCAATTATGGAGTATCCTGATCCAGACACGATACGAATCTTAGTTACTACTGACAATCATGTTGGTTACAACGAAAATGATCCCATTACAGGCGATGATTCTTGGAAAACTTTCCATGAAGTTATGATGCTAGCCAAGAACAATAACGTTGACATGGTGTTACAATCGGGGGATCTTTTCCATGTGAATAAGCCCTCTAAGAAATCGTTATACCAAGTAGTAAAGACTTTGAGATTATCTTGCATGGGCGACAAACCCTGCGAACTAGAATTGTTAAGCGATCCTTCCCAAGTTTTTCACTATGACGAATTTACCAATGTTAACTACGAAGACCCCAACTTTAATATCTCCATCCCCGTGTTCGGTATATCGGGTAATCATGATGATGCATCAGGAGATTCACTGCTATGTCCTATGGATATTCTTCATGCCACCGGCCTAATAAATCATTTTGGCAAAGTCATCGAGTCTGATAACATAAAAGTTGTGCCATTATTATTCCAAAAGGGGACCACTAAACTTGCACTGTATGGACTGGCTGCAGTTCGTGATGAAAGGTTGTTTAGAACTTTCAAAGATAATGGTGTCACTTTTGAAGTACCGACTATGCGTGAAAGTGAATGGTTCAATTTGATGTGCGTCCATCAGAACCACACTGGTCATACAAATACTGCATTTCTCCCTGAACAATTCCTGCCTGATTTTCTGGATATGGTAATATGGGGCCATGAGCATGAGTGTATCCCGAATCTTGTACATAATCCAATGAAAAACTTTGACGTCTTACAACCTGGTTCATCTGTAGCCACATCCCTTTGCGAAGCTGAAGCCCAACCCAAGTATGTGTTTGTTCTCGACATAAAACACGGAGAACCACCAAAAATGACTCCAATAACCCTGGAGACTGTACGCACTTTCAAAATGAGATCCATTTCATTGCAAGATGTTCCCCATCTGAGGCCTCATGACAAGGATGCTACTTCCAAGTACCTTATTGAACAAGTCGAAGGAATGATCAACGAAGCCAATGAGGAAACTAAGCGAAAGCTCGGGGACGATGCTGAGGGTGATATGATCGCAGAACTGCCCAAGCCATTAATTAGATTACGCGTTGATTATAGTGCACCGTTCAATAAGCAATCCACAATAGATTATCAGGTGGAGAACCCGCGCAGATTTAGCAATCGGTTTGTGGGACGTGTAGCTAACGGTAACAATGTGGTTCAATTTTACAAAAGAAGACCGCCTGTTGCTAGATCGAAGAAGCCTGGTCTAAATCGAACAAATATCAGCGATAGAGATGTCGAAAAACTCTTCAACGAAAGTGGTGGCGAATTGGAAGTTCAAACTTTGGTTGATGATCTGTTAAACAAGATGCAGTTATCTCTTTTACCGGAAGTCGGTTTAAATGAAGCGGTAAAGAAATTTGTAGATAAGGACGAGAAATCAGCACTTAAAGAATTTATCAGCCATGAAATATCAAATGAAGTGGACATACTATCTACGAATGATGAATTTTTAAGAACGGAAGATACAGAGGAAATGAAGGCGCTCATAAAGCAAGTCAAACGTGCTAACTCCGTCAGACCGACTACTCCCATGGAAAATGATGAGACAAGCTTCTCATCAAATCATAACAGACTGAATTCCCTCCAGCCCGGCAATAAACTGTTACAAAATGTACTTTCAGGTCCTGTTCAATCACATGTTGATGGTGAAACCGAAGTAGCCCATGCGGGTGAAGTAGGAAACAGTAAACTAACGAGGAAGGCAGAATATATACGATCCACGAATAAAAAGAAAACTGCCGCTCCATCGGACTCAAACGCTATATCTGATCCAAAGAATGAACTTGATGATGATAATAATGCTCAAGTTGACGTTGATATCGATGAGGACGATATAATTATGGTCAGTACAGACGAAGAGGATGTAGGCTACGGTATAACTCGCGGCAGAGAAACCAAAACGAAGACTCGTTCATCTGGCAGTCCTAAACCCTCCTCCACGAGGGGCAGGGGAAGAGCAAAAGCAACAAGGACGCCAAAAACAGATATTCTTGGAAGTCTTCTTGCTAAGAAAAGAAAGTAGATGTAGTATGTTTCTATAGTATTCCCCTTCCCTTCTACATATATTTAAGAGCTTGTTCTCCACGAACACAAATCGTGTTAGTTCAAAAAAAAAAAATCTACATTCACTAGTGACAGATGATAATGAGATGTTCTTTTAAATGTAATACTATGCAAAAATTCATTTATTTTTTGTTATTTATTGCCTTTTTTTTCATATAGTGAAGAATGGAGCCAAAAAAATCCCCCAAGAACACGTCAAAGTGATTTTTCGTCCTAACTTTCATATCATAGAACTTGAAGAACAACATATGCGCAGCCATGGTTGATATAGACCGTATGAAGTATTGAATTGAAAAAAATGATAGTATGAAGAACAAAGAATTGAAACTAAAGTGGTGCCTACCGCAATGGTAAGCGCATCACATTTTTTCCTTCCTTGTCCTTGTGTTATTATTATTTTTTGAATGCTAACTGCTAGTATTAATTCACTTGACGAATAGTGTAGAATAATAAATATGCTTGTTCCTTTAGGACTTCTTCTTGAGAAATCGAGGAGACCATGGAATCATTGAACTTGAACCATTGTCCACCAGAGATTTTACAGAATGCAATGTAATGTCCCTCATTAACCGTTCCCTTGTGAGAAACAATACCGATTAATTCATAGATAATGTCTGGTACTTTACCATTTCCAATATGGTTTTCACTTTCACTTTCTGCAGTTGAACAATAGCTTTTCATATTTAAATACGTTGGAAATTCAATAAAATCATCCAATTTCCTATTGGTTCCATTGAGTAAGTGCTCGAATCTCTTCAATTGCAAAACTAAAACCGATGGAAGCCTGTGTATACCCAGCTGCTTTATTGCGTCTTGTGTGCTGTTACACTCTCCACAATGATAGTTGAAATCCTTTAGAAGTTCCTTCTTATGAAAACTGTCGAGACATTCATAAAGTTTTTGCTTATCCTTGATATCCAGCGAAAGATCCATGAAGGGATCAATGGTTGTCTTTGAATTGTTTTGGCAGCCAGGGCACACGATGGAGCTTTCCAACGAACCTTCAAACACAGTATGTACTATACAGTCACATCGCTTATTGTTTGCCCTGTCAACTTCCTTGGGATTGGGTAAACTGAGGACATAGCTTTGGTGGATTTCGTTGATTAAAAATTGCCAAAATTCATGAGCGTCTTGTTGCGAATAACCAGCTAAGCTCTGGTTGATTTTCCAAGCACACGTTAAAAGATGTATAAAGCCACCTTGTCGATTCGTCGCAGAAGATGACGATGAGGGCTGATCTGTATTCAGGACTCCATAAAGCTCGTGAACAATCTTATCGAGGGCACATGAAAAGCATTTATCAGGAGAACGTACTTTACATTTATTGGAATGGATTTGTCTCATTGAGTGCCTAATAAAGTACGGATTATGAATCAGGCACTGAAGGATACTACTCATGAAGCAAGTGGACCCCATATTGATCAGGCCAGAAAGTCCATCTCTTCTTTCCATGGCAGGTACCATGGTCTTTGTGGAAACGTCATCCCAATACTTAGCTAGAATAGCATCATTGATTAGATTGATGTTGCCTAGATAGTCTTCACATTTGAAGCAAAATAAAAGACCGTTGCTTGAGTTTATACCAAATATGTGACCAACCTGTTTACTATGAGAGAGGAAATGAGAATGGTTCCAACACCCACAAAATCCACATTGAAGACACATAAATGTTGCACCGGAGTTTATTTCATGGCATGTACCACACTTCATGGTATTTAAGAATTTTTCCTTAGGTATGGAATGATTTAAGATGTATCTAGCAGCATTACAAGTTTTTAAAACTCCATCTTTGGACTTTTCATTCTGAAATACTTGCTGTATATGCGGACAAGTGCTCATAATTCCTTTTAACGGATGCAGAGATTTGAGTAAGGTCTAAAACTATGATTTCCTTTGGATCCGATCAATACTATGCAAAAATGTGACAGCCACTTGAAGAAAATAGACAAATGGTCTAAAAAAAAAAATATAAAGTAATTCTCTGTGGAATACTTTTAGAATTAATTAGATCAACTAATATAATTCTTTGGCTATTACGACAGTCTTGAAGGCCGAATACAATATGAAATTCTATTGATATTTTTGCATATTACAATCGAGAGTTCTTTTTTCATTTGAAAAATTCTAAGAAAAATAGGAAAAATAAAGGCATGTAGCAGAGGGAAAAAAAAAAGGTTAACTAAGTAAAGAAAAGAGTGAATACTACTGCAAGGCCATAAGGATTAGCAAAGAGGTAATCATGGCAAAAAAAGTATTGATGCTACACGGGCTTGCCCAGTCTGGTGACTATTTCGCTTCTAAGACAAAGGGGTTCCGCACAGAAATGGAAAAATTAGGATATAAACTCTATTATCCAACGGCACCTAATGAATTTCCTCCAGCTGATGTTCCTGACTTCTTAGGTGAAGTGATCGCCGATGCGCCCAACGACAATGAAAATACTGGTGTACTTGCGTGGTTGGAAGACGATCCTACCACAAATGGCTATTTTATACCACAGACCACAATCGACTACCTGCACAAGTATGTGCTTGAGATGGGTCCTTTTGCGGGCATTGTAGGGTTCAGCCAAGGCGCTGGTGTTGCTGGATACCTGGTAACGGACTTCAATGCTTTATTGGGACTTACTGCAGAGAAACAGCCTCCACTGGAGTTCTTCATGGCTTTCAGTGGATTCAGATTCCGACCACAGCAGTACCAAGAGCAGTATGACCTGCATCCAATATCCGTACCATCTTTACATGTACAAGGTGAACTTGACACTATCACAGAGCCGACCAAAGTGCAAGGCCTGTACAACTCATGCATGGAAGACTCCCGCACTTTACTTATGCATTCTGGTGGACACTTCGTACCCAACTCTAGAGGCTTCTTGAAGAAAGTGGCCCAATGGCTTCAACAATTGGCCTAAAACAACTATATATAGCACATAATCATGATGTACATACATAATTTTACATAATCAACATTCCCCGGGTAATGAACAGCAATGTATCTAGTCAAATTACTCAGTTAAATGCCCTAACGGTGATAACGATAACAATATTTTAGCTTCTGTCGGGACAACGTTGCAGCTATGTGGTCAACAATGACAACCACAAGAACGTTGCAATACGCACAGGTTGCTTGTGCTTGTATCTGGTGTCTTTTCTCCGCAGGAATCGTATTTGGATTTGCTGCTTTGAAGCCTATATTAATTTCAGAAGGTGTGTACCATGAATTGTGCGTTCCGGAGGATGGTGATGGATTGCTATGTACCGCTCAAGATCTAAAATTGAACTTTATATTTGCCCTTAGCGCCACTGTGACAAACATCATGGCATTGCCCGTGGGCAAAATTCTGGATGTGTATGGACCTCGGGTCTGTGGGATAATTGGATCAGGCCTCTTATTCCTAGCATGCGGCAATTTCATTTCTGCTAGACATTTGTCGTCAATTTGGGATCCATATCTTGTGGGTTACACGTTGTTGGCCATTGCGGGCCCGTTTGTGTTCATATCATGTTTCCAATTGGCTAATAGTTTCCCGCAGAGATCGGGGACCATATTAGCCATGTTGACAGGGTCATTTGATTCCTCGTCTGCTTTGTTTTTGATTTATAGGCTACTATATCAAAATTGGTATCCCAACCTACATGTCTCCAGGTTTTTCACTTTTTATTTATTTGTACCGGTCTTTATTCTCATCTGCCAATTCACTATCATGCCTCATTCCTCGTACAAGACTGTGAACCACATTGCTAAAATTGCTGTGGAAGGTCTGGATGAAAACGGAAGACTCATTGAGGGCGATACAGGGTCTAATATCATCCCCGATGAACAGGAGCGTCAATCGTTGATTGCGATGGAGGAGGAGGAAGAAGCAATGCCTAATAGGTCACACAGAAGAAAATCTGTACTTGAGACTTATGTTGAAGGAAAATTGCAGAAAAAATCAGGCGGTATATTTGGAGTCTTACATGGAAAATCTGCTTCTGAACAGATAAGAAGCCCCTGGTTTTATCTAATGCTTTTATTTGCCCTTGTGGCCATGTTGAGAATAAACTATTTTATCGCCACCATCAGAACTCAGGAAGAATATTTATTGAATGATCCGAAGTTAGCATTGAAGCTAAACTCTATTTTCGATACCTTACTTCCACTTGGTGGTGTTGTTTCTATACCGTTCATTGGGTTGCTCTTGGACCATACAGATACCCTAACCACTCTTACGGTATTATTCACTACCTCTATCGCCATAGGTATTTTTGGGTTGATTCCGAATTCATTCACCCTGAACTTGATAGGAATAGCACTTTTGGTAGTGTATAGACCATTCTATTACACTGTTGTTTCTGATTATTCTTCCAAAGTTTTTGGATTTGACACATTTGGTACTGTTTATGGATTACTTTCTTGTATTTGTGGAATTTTCAACATGAGTCAGAATCTATTGGATAAATGGACACATACGACTTTCAATATGAACCCGTTCCCTATAAATCTCATGTTGGTGTTCTTCACTGTTGTTTTCTCTCTAACAATTACATTTTACATCCGGTCTCAAATCTCGCATAAATCTAGGGATGGAAGATTGTCTTCAAACTATCAAACTATGTAAATCCCACTTCAGTGCGTGTATTCTTTAAATTCTTATCGGCAAACTTATCTCCTTATTTATACCTATGTATCTAGACTGTACTTCAATATTTTTATTGTTTCAACATTCCAATCATAAACTGCAAGCTAAATATCGCCATCTCACCTTTACCTATTTTGAGGATATCATATTATAAACACTATTTTTTTGTTTTATATACGAGGCTATTTATCTAGATATGTTTCTGGATCCTCTTCTTTTCCGACACCCCAATTAGCTTGGGATACATCTAACCATTGTACACTAGAAAACCTTTCATCGCCTGCAGTTTGAGCTCTGAGGTCAACACTTTGCGTCGCAATCACTGCAATGGCATCAAAACCACCAGCACCAGGTATTAAGCATGTAAGAACACCTTTCAAAGTCTGGCAATCATCCAACAATTTTGTTTGTACAGGCGGTTCGATGTCAGCTCCAGCTTCTTCTGTTATCTTTCTGAAACAACGTCTAATCGTAGCAACAGCGTCCCTAACATCCGTAATTTCCGAATACTTTTGACAAGTGGAATCATTCTTTTCTATTGACTCAAACACTTCGGCACAATAATCGTTATTAGACTCATATAGATTGTCTAATTTAGAAAGTCCCTCCATGAACCTAGAATTTGCATGATCAAGCTCTGCATATACCTCTAAACTTTCCGGTGTATGTGAATCGTACCATTTTTTCACCTTCTGAACAAGTTTTACCGTTTCTGAACCACTTTTAATGTCGCCCATCCATAAAACTAATCCTGAGGGGAGATGGTTACTTTTGATGGTAATATTCCAAGCTACCTCGTCAACCAAGTGAGTGAGTTCATCGGCATAAACTGCGCTTCCAAGATCTGGTAAATTAGAAATCAGTGCGGGTGGGAACCTTCTATATCTAATAGAACCATATGCAGCGGCTGCTACATCGAATCCACTTCCAATTTTGCCTTGAGCTTGACAATGGGCGACTTGTGATAAGTTATGAATAACGTTTCTGTACTTCTCCACATTATTTGTCAGCTTTGGTTCAAAAAAAGAAGCCAACGCCGTAGTCAAAACTGTAACTAAACCAGCAGAGGAGCCTAGCCCTGTTTTGGGTACTTCTTCAATTCTGTGAGAGTGGAAACTTAACCTTCTGCTGCCATGAACTTTTGTAACGCTGTCCTCCTGAGAATGGTAGGCATCGTCAGAGAATATGTCAATAATGAACAAGTTTCGGCTGCAGTAGTCTTCCATGTTAGGCTTGAAGTAGTTGAAAACATTGGCAATAACTTTTTCGATGAAAGGATTCTTAGATCCGCTTGTTGAAACAGGAACGAATCCTGTTTCAGGACTTACACGGTAGAGCCATTCTCCATTGTTGAACTGCTTACTTCTCACACGCACCTCAAAGGAGTCCGGTTCTTGCAAGGAATCATAAGGATATGCTACAGCATGCATCCTAGCTGATAATCCGACTACAAGTGCTTCATATTTCGGGTCTAAGACCAAGTACCCACCGGCCAATAAGGCTTTCCCCGGAGCACTAAACGCTCTGAACTCTGACATTTCTCAAATGAGCCGATTGACCTGTTAGAGCTCTTTGAAGACACTTTATTATACTTTTTTTTCATATACTTTATATAATCTTCCTTTCAATTCAACATGACGTTAACTCCGCCTTAATGCCGAGATTATTTTTTTTCCAAGTGGATCTCGTTTAGATAAACGCATCGTGATGATTATTAAAGATTGTATATTTTATATATATTCGTTCATCTGCTTCCGCTGGAACGTGCATTCTTTTTACGCGCTTTAACTCCATGCCCTTTGCTTCTTTTGCTTCTTGAGTTAGTAGAACTATCTTCTGTGATTTTTCTTTTTCTTCTTCTACTGTTGTAGTTTCTCTTCCGACTTTTCTTCTTCGTTTTCGACTCTTCCTCTTCTGGGCCAATTACTTCAGCGTCGTTAATTCCAAGGCTCTCTTCATTGTTGGATTCCGCCTTTGGTTTATTACCTTCAAGTGTAGAATTTGAAGGCATTTTTTCTTGTTCTTCTTCAATTTCTATCTCAATGGGTATATCTTCGGCTCTAAATTCAACCCCCTCACCTTCATCTACCTTGATGCTTGTAGAATTTCGGCCAGATTTATGACTGATATTGTAGTAGGATGAATCTTCTGAAGCATCGTCCAAGGTGGGTGTCTTAGTACCTTTGTTATCTTTCTCCAGCATAGCACTGGACAATTCGTCATTAGTTTCCAACAGGACTTCATTTGGTGTGTCCGAGAGTATTTCGTACACTTCTTGCGAGATAGGCGCGTCCACCTCAGGAGATTTGCTCTCCATTTTTAAATTGGTATATGAATCCGTCGTTTCTTCCGTATCAGAGGGAGGATCGGAAGGAAGATCCGTAGATGGTATAACTCCACGTTGTTTTTCTTCGTCATCGCTTTTGGCAAAAGCTGCCGTTTGTGTAGGCGTTTGCATGTCAAGCGCAAACAGTTTTTCCCCTTCTGGCTCTGAATGTAGTTCTTCTATTGACTTTTCTTGCTCTTTTGAAAGGTCTTCCTCACTCTCGATCGACCGAGCACTTATATCCAACTCGGGAACACTGTCTTCTTCAATGGCTCCGACGTATTTCTCTTCAACAGGCTTTTCAATTTTCATATCTTGATAACCACCTGTGTCTATTTCTTTTGATTTTACTTGATCTGTGCCTCGCTTGAAGTTTTCAGTGAGCTTCTGGGAGTAATTTTGTAAATAATTTAGATTCTTTAGAAGCTGTTGTTTTTCAATATCATCTATATCATCTGCGTGAATATTCGCTGATTTTTTCTCCCTATATATTGATTCATCCTCTTCTTCTTCTATGTCGTAATCGTTGTTCTGATCCAATTGTAAACGTTCAATTAGTGACCCTTTCGACTCCTGCAGATTATCATTATCCATTAGTTCCTGTTCAGATATTTCAAAATAACTACTGTGACTTGATTTTCCTTCATCATGACCATTTTTCGTTGTCTTCATATTTGTTGCATGTGCAATATGCTTGCTACTATATGTTTTTGTTGTAACCTCTTCAATTGCAGTAGCCTCGCCCTTGTACCAGTTGTCTTTCTCTTTTCTGATTATTTTTTCCGTATCATCAGATGCATCACAAGAAACCGTGTCTTCAGAAGGTTCTTCACTACCATTACTGATACCAGCAGCATCATCACTTTCAGAATCCATAACGTCAATTTTTTTCACAAATGATTCGGCCAAGTCCACTACCTTCCCCACTTCCTTCCTAACTGTTTCAAGTGCACGAATGGGGGATGAAAATACATTAGAGTAAGTAGATACTGGTTTTAATAACTTAACGGATTGAAGTTTAGGGCCGGGAGGCTGAACTTCCAAATTAACCTTGATATCGTCCTCAGAACTTTCCCCGCCCGTACAACCAACTTTTTGTTCCGACTCAGATGAAGCTTGGCTGCTCCTGTTATTCATATTAGCATTTTCTTCAAGAGCGGTTGTTTTTTTTCCAGAGAAATCTTCATAATGCGTTTTTTCAACCCACGTCTTTTCCAATTTTTTGGTACTATTTTCATTTACATCTTCATCAATTATTTCGATAACGGTAATCTGCGCTTCGTTCGTGTTTACATCTTTGATATCATCCATTTCCTCATCTTTTCTCTTTGTCTTTTGGCAATTGACCTCAGTGAACATATTCTCATTGTGAACTTCTACAGGCAAAGTGGCACTAATTTCCTTGGTGGGTAATTCTTCACCATGATTTGTACCAGCTGTCTCACTTTTGGGTTCTATAAATCCGGAATCACCTTCTCCCATGCTTATTTTTTTGCCTCCATTAGCGCTGTCAGCAGCAACTTCGTATCCAAATTCTGAACCAGTAGGATCCTCATCAGATGAATTTTCCGTATATCCTTTATCGTGTTTACGGTCCAGGTCAACAACTTTATAATTGACTTCCAAGTGTGTAGCATTTTCTTGATGTGAGCTATCTTGAGACCTCATTTCTTCACTTGGACCTTCAATAATGACATCAGCATCAACTTTAGGGGTTGTAAAATCTTTCCCAAGTAACTCCTTTTCAGTGTCACTATCCTTTGACTTGATTTTAATAGGTGGAGAGCCAGGGCTACTACCGACCGGTTGGTACTCATCTGACGAATTGGGCGCAAACACATTCCGTGTCATATTATCATTTTCATCACCTTTGCCATCTTCGCAGTCAGTTGAAGTTTCTACTTCGTTCATTTCCTTAACACACAGTCTTGAATCTCCCTCCGCACCCAAAGCTGGTTCTTCAATAACCTCTTCGGACGAAGAATCCTCTCTAATATTGGTATAATTGACCGCCGAAAAGTAGGTTTCATCCACATTCTCTTCAATAGATTTATCAGCGGCAGTTGTCACGATGGAAATCGTCCCTTTTTCTTTATTATTCTCAGTACGCATATCTTCATTTCCGGTATCAGTATTTTCGTCAGAATCACTCATCTGATGGATTTCTTCGCTTAACTTTTGAACGACGTCGAAGCTTCCAGATTTAAATGTTGAACAAAATTCTGTGGATTCTTGTTCTTCGGTTTCTGAATCAATAGGCCCAGCCAAAGCTGCTAGTGTTGACTTTAATATGCTATTCTTTTTTTCATAGTCATCATCCAACGCATCGAATGGGTCATTCACGAAAGGCGACGCGTACTCTACTTGTGACGGCATGATCTCTGAATTATCTTCAGAAGAGGTAGAACTATACACAGACCCTGAAAATACTATTTCGTATGCGGAACTTGTAGGCTTAGTTTTCAAAACAGGAGCATTGGTGAAATTTTCTGGTCCTACAGCATCAGTTTCATCAAGAGAATAGTAGACGGTGTCTTCATCTACAATTGATAAATTGTTAAGTGTTGAGTCTGCGGAAAGTGACTTCAACTCCCCTTCTAATGGATTTTCTGAATATTTCTTTGAAGCTTTTTCAGTTATTACTTCGTCAAATAGTTGAGAACCATCTCGACGAATTTCTGGATTTTCGTTTCCTATTCTGTAAGCGAAGTCTTTTCGAGTTGATGTTTGCTCTTCGATTTCCTGTGAGGATATTGTAGATATGTCTCTTCTGTCTGAATTGTCTTGGTCAGATTCGGAAACTTTCTCTTCTGCCTGAAATCTGATCAAGTTCTTACCCTCTTGCAACTGAAGCATAGCTTTTTTGGCGAGATTATACAAGTTATCTTCTGAATTTTCAAAATTTTGCTGTTGCTGGTCCAAATTATTTTCAGTATTTTCTGAAATTGCTTCATAATTTCCGCCATCATCAGAATGGATTCCTTTCCTTTCCAAGGTTGAATCCGAGTCATCAATATTACTTTCATGAAAACTGTCATCAGAAGCAATTTTAATACTATCATCAGAAGAAATTTGAATACTATCATCTTCATCGGATTGTCGCCCACTTTCCTGATCTTCTTTTTCGTCCTCACTATGAGCGCCTTTATTAATACCCTTGTTTTTACTATCGCTTATACTATGAGTCTCTTCTAATGTATTTTCTTTTCCGTGCACAACTTCGTACTCAAAATCTCTTAATTTTTCTTTTTCACTCTCTTGTCCACTATCTGATCCGCTGTCTAATAATTCTTGCTCATTGGAAAAGTGCATACTAGCAGCGTCTTCTGAGTACAAACTAGAACTTTCTTCTTCATTCCTTTCACCTTCAGATTCATCATCCATTGAAATATTAACTGAACCGGAATCAAATGATCCATCTTCGGAATACGTATGACGAATTTGGTTATGATAAGATTGATGTTTTGAAACATTTGAGGCTTTGATATTATTTGTTCTCGGTTGCATGTACTTTGAAAAGTCAATTGAATCTTTCGCTTCTCCTTCATGGTAACTTTCGTCGACATCTTCATCGACATCTTCATCGTGACCTCCATATTTTTCGGGACTACTTTCCAAATCATCATCATCATTATCATTATCATTATCCTCTAACTGCATTTTCGCTTTCCTAGAATAGTTTTGATGGTCACTAAGATTAGAGAAAGTAGTTACAGTAGCCACTACTTCGTTGATATAGGCATTTCCTTGTTCCTGTTCCCTACCCACTTTTTCAGCTTGTTCTTCCTCCTGAGAATCATACTCACCTTCATCCGACACATCTCGAGAGGCTGCTCCTCCTGCATATTCTTCATCTGATAATATTATTATCGAAGCATCGCTCCGATCACCAGTATCTTCACCTTCTCCAAATAAGTCGTTTTCATCCTTTCTAACATTGTTACTCTTGATTGATGACCGGTCGTCTTCGAGGTCTTCATCCTCATCAAAGGAGATATTTGAGGACGTCTCGTCCTCAACCTCTGGGGAAACAGAACTAATAAAGCTGTCTAAAGGAATTTCATCATTATTTTGGAAAGAAGTATCCGTTCCGTACTGTCTCTTCTTGAGATCAAGCAGTCGTTGATGAGGTTTATTACTACCGGTATAGGTGTTAATTAAAGAGTCATGAAGCTGGGAGCGCTGTCTTTCCTTCTCAAGTTCCCGCTCAAACAAAGAATCTTCCTTTTCCATCGTACTGAGTATGCTTTTACCTCTATTTATTAAAGAGTTCACCCAGCTTAATGCTTTTGTGCCGTCTTCGTGGAGAGATTTATTATGAATATGATGGCTTCGCCTGGAGCAGATGGATTCATGTAAGGTCAAGTATCGAGCAGGCTTTGTCACCTTGTATATTTTGCTATCGCTATGTGAACAGTTGTACTGTATGTTCGAATTATGAGCCCTGGTATCCTGTTGTGTGTCAAGAGGAGATGACAATATTTTCAAATCCCTTCTAGGGGTTGTTAAATTGAGTGGAGGGGCCCTTGAATTAGGCGTCTCCTTTTTTCCAGACATATCCGGTCTAACTTTGTTCGCTGTTGTACCTCAACTTCTTGGTTGGTCTACCACTTGTTCAATTCACTGCTCAGAAGAAACGAAGGGCTTTCTGCATCTTACCTTCTTTTGTTTTTTACTTTGTGAAATGGTTCGCGGAAAGAAGTGGAACATGAAAATAATGAGACGTGTAGATCAGAAGTTTCTGGAATGATGTGAAACATAGAGGGAACAGAAATAAATTGATTAAGCTGAGTCTGAATGTTAATATAGTATAATGGGTACAGAAGTGTATTGTGGATCTGTTCCTGTGAGCTATTTTGACCCCTTTGATCTATTCGAGAGTCTAAAACCTGAGTTTCAGCATATTTTGCCATTGGACAATATACATTGGAAAGCATTTGATGGGACTGTACGGACGGTGAACAAGCTTCCAATTGAATTAATTCCGGAGGATAGAGGAGATGGAGACAAGACTAGTAATGAACAACCCTTTATCAGATTCCTTATAGTGAATTGTATTTCTATTGACCAATATAGAGCAAAAGTACGGCCTCTGGTAAGGCAGTGGCTACCAAATCTGGAATCGGTATCGCCATCGACAGGCGAAAAGCCGATCTACAAACCAATTATTCTACTGTATGCCAATTCCGAAGTGGTAGATTCTAATTTATTCAAATCGGTTTCTTTGATGGAGAAATTTGGTAAAGATTTTCCACATATTCAAACTTTGGAAGTTCGCTCAGTTTATAGATCCCCCAAAGATAGACAGGATTTCTGGAACCAATTTAGCCAACAAATAAAAGCTTCCGTGTTGGGAATCTTTCAGCAGCGTTTAACGCATTTACAACTTTTATTAACTAATTTACGGAAAGGAAATGATTTTGAAGAACAGCTTTTGACAAGAGAAAAATTGTATGAGTTATATGTCGCATTCAATATCCTAGAAGATGCCAATCTAGAACTACAGAAAATTAAAAATCAAATACTTCACAGGAATATGAATATGCCGGATGGCAAACTTCAAGTACCTTTTGATTCTTCCTGTGAGTCAGATGAATCTTTGGGGTCTATACTAATTGAGGGTACCCTTGATAAGTTTCAATTGCATAAATATTTCTTCATTAGAAGATTAAGACTTTTGAGACTAGAAGAACGGACACTAACAGCGTTTGTGGGTGCATATCACTTAATTAAGAACTTTGTTGAATCCATCTCAATAGAGTATAAAAAGTCTGTGATATTACTGGAATTCAAGCATTATTTCTTGAATTCCATGTTAGCATATTTTCCAACTGAAAATGATTCAAATCCGATATTTTGTGAGGTTAGAGCCGAATTGTTGATGTTAAAACGCGACAACTGGATGCAAGGTGTTATGGCGACAACTAATTACAAACTAATGCACATATCTTACCCTAGTACTGATGTACCATATAAATTCGATCAACTAAAGGAAACGTTTTCTGATGAAATGGTCTTTCAAGAAAACTTCCTTAATCTTACTAAGGAAGCCCTTTCCCTTTTTAGCAAATGTAAAGGAAAGCGCCAAAGGATAGTGGATATTTTATCCATTGAAATTGGATTTCTTCACTATCAAAAAAAAGAATACGGGCAAGCTGTTTCGCTCTTCCTCTCATGTTATGAATATTACACTCAAACGAACTGGAATAACATCGGTTTCAAAATATTGCAAGTCTTTATTGATTCTTTAAGCCATTGCCCCGAGTTAAATATCTTAGTAATTGATGGAGAATCGATTTCTGCATCAACAATTCTAAGTAATGCATTTCTGAATATCCTTAAGCTGTGCAAAAATGATAAAGATAAGGAACTCTGGTGGAAAAAGTTCATGGATTTACAAATAAAGAATAGTGTTGACCTACTTTATCCTTTGGATGGTTTGTTTGAAGTAATTTATATTCCTAAAGTTCATCTCACAAGAGCAAATGTTAATGGGATCAAGGTTCGCTTAACAAATTATGGATTCCCTGAGGATATCAATACAAAGACCATGAAATTGACTCTGAAAAATGTAAGGGAAGACCTAATAGTGTTTGAAGCTGGTAGTGTTCTTTTGAAGAAAGGTCAAAACGAACCAATACTGGAGTGTAAAAACATCATGTACGGTGAATTTTTTCCTTTGTCTTTCGAGATTACTGTCGGGGGAATTACTTTTGTGAAAGATTTCTCAGGAACTCAAGATGAGATTATTGTGATTCCAGAAATATACTTCAAGGAAAACACTAAGGTTCAGGTGAAGCAAGCACATGACTTGAACTTGGGAGAGTACGCGCTTGAGGTGACGAGTGTGTGCTCTGATGCCTTGAAGTCATTGCAAGTCGAGATTGAAGTGCAAAAAAATGGCGATAACGTGAAAAATGCACCCATTAGTTTCTCCATGGACGAAATTCAAGTAAGGAAGAGATTTAATAACTTGTTCGAGAGCACCAGACTAGAATACTACTTGTTGGATCAAATAACTTCTTTCGATTTAACAGTCAGATCGTCGTTCACCAAAGAAAACGAACAAGGTGTCTTTAGCGAGATTAAAAAGGTCCATGTCGAGTGTTATTTACAACTATCAGTTTCGGTGGAAGACATTTTCAAAAAAGATATATTTTTTTTCAAATTTCTTTTAAACTCTTCCACAAGGGAAGAACCGGTAATTTTGTACAGCTCACAATTATCTGCTCCAGATACACGAGATGATTACAAAATAGGTGGTGACTATATCACCACGACACCTGAACTAATTACCTTTGATGGAAATGAGAGTTTTATTAATTTCTATCAAATAACAGCCAATGGTAATTTCGATTCGAAAGACGTTTTCAGCCTGAAGGTCAGGTATAATACATTGAAAGAGCAGTTAGATTGCTTTATTACAGACAGTGTGCTTATTGAAGGTGATGTGGAATGGTTTGTTAAGTTTGAAAAATGGAAAACGTTTTGGGAATTCGAGATCCTCAAAAAGTTAAAATATGATTATGATACATTTAAAGAGAATAGAATAATTGGATTAACGAAGGCTTCGGTAGACCTGAATAAGATTAAGTCAAGTTTACTAAAACTATCGATTGAAAAGACGGTTCTCGATAAGATGTTAACATGTCTGAATAAAGTAAGCAGGGGAATCACAGTATGTAATACTGACATAGATGAGTATGTGAGGAATCTGGTACCGAAACAATTGACTGTTCCAGTACAATTACCAGGTTTTGAACAATTCTTCTGTGTACAATTCAAGTCAACAAACGCTGGAGGTGATACGCCCCATGACGTTATGGTTAATATAGGAAGTCCAATTTCCTATGCTGTACTTGTGGAAAATCTCAGTGAACAATGGGGACTAGATATCATAAAGGATGGAGAATATATCTTTGAAATATTGAGTAGTAATGAATGGTTAATTCATGGGCAAAAACGCTGTGCAATAAAAGAGAGACAAATGGAGCTTCAGGTTTATTTAATTCCTCTGAAAAAGGGCTATCTAAATTTTCCACATGTTGAAATCACGAATTTAAGTGGTAAAAGCTGTAGGATTGACCATTCAAATGCATTTGAGTCAATTTTGGTCTTTTAAATAGTATGCTCTTGTAGACTATATATATGAGCAGGAGTGTGTACGCATGCATAAGATAAAAAGAACGTAGAGTTTTTTCTTCCTTGACGTTTTGCTTGTCTTTTTTTTGTTATTATTATACAAAAAATGGGCCCTAACATTTGAGCGGGGATGAATTGTATTTATATTATATATAGAGAAAAAAGGCCCAAAAAGAGGGATCAATCATTCCCATTCAACGGTGGCAGGAGGCTTAGAAGTGATATCGTAGGTTACTCTAGCGACACCATCGACTTCATTGACAATTCTTGAGGCAACCTTCTTCAAGAAACTGTGTTCAAAAGGAAACCAGTCAGCAGTCATGAAATCCGTAGTTTCAATAGCTCTCAAAGCGATAACTTGGTCGTATGTTCTTTGGTCACCCATTACACCAACAGATTTAACGGGCAACAAACAAGCAAAAGCTTGAGAAATTTGGTTGTACAGACCAGCTTTCTTGATCTCTTCGATGTAAATGTTATCGGCTTTTCTTGCTATTTCAACTTGCTCCTTAGTAACTTCACCTAGAACACGAATGGCAATACCTGGACCAGGGAAAGGATGTCTCCAGACTAAATCGTGAGGAATTCCCAAAAGTTCACCTAGATGTCTAACTTCGTCTTTGAACAATTCTCTCAATGGTTCGATTAATTTCAACTTCATATTTTCTAGCAAACCACCGACATTGTGGTGGGTTTTGATGGTTTGAGAAGGACCTTTGAAGGAAATGGATTCGATGACATCTGGGTAAAGGGTACCTTGCAACAAGAACTGAATTTCCTTACCATCCTTTGGCTTGATTTTTTCGGCTTCCCTCTCAAAGACGTGGATAAATGTGTTACCGATGATCTTCCTCTTCTTCTCTGGGTCTGTGACGCCCTTCAATTTAGTCAAAAATTCTTCAGAGGCATCGACAACATCCAAGTTGATGCCTAAACCTTCAACAAGGGTTTTCTTGACGTTGGCAGCTTCGTTCAACCTCAAAACACCGTTGTCGACCAGAATGGCATGGAATCTATCACCAATAGCTTCAGTCATCAATTTGGAAGCAACAGTGGAATCAACACCACCGGAAACGGCACCAATAACTTCAGCGGTTGGGCCGACCAAATTTCTGATTCTGTTGATCTCGGTATCAATAAAGTTTTCCATGGTCCAGTTTTGCTTAGTATGACACAACTCAACAGCAAAGTTCTTCAAAAGAGTCTTACCTTGGGTGGAATGTGTTACTTCTGGGTGGAACTGGATACCGTAGATGGCCTTGGTTTCGTGAACAATACCACAGTATGGGGAGTTATCGGAGACAGCAATGGTCTTGTAGCCGGTTGGCAAACCATGCAATTTATCACCGTGAGACATCCAGACGGTAGAGTCGTTCATTCCCTTGAAGAGAGGGTTGGAATTGTCAATCACCTTCAAAGTAGCAGGGCCGTATTCTCTCTTGTCACCACGGCCAACCTGCTTACCATTGATCCAAGCCAATTCTTGCATACCGTAACAAATACCTAGAATTGGAACATTCAAATCAAAGATGGCGTGGTCTACGTGAGGAGCGTCTACAGCATACACAGAGTATGGACCACCAGAAAGAATGATACCCTTTGGAGTCCAACCCAGTTCAGAAATCTTTTGGGTGCATGGCAACATCTCGGCATAGATGTTGAATTCTCTCAACCTTCTGGTAATCAAATGAGAGTATTGAGAACCAAAATCTAAGACTAAGATTGTGTCAAAGATGTTAGAAACTTGTTCGCCAGCAGCCATTTTGAATGTGGATGTCGTTTATTTACTTCAGAATATGGATGATGCTTCGAAATGACCCAGGGATGTTAAATAAAATAAACGCAAGCAAGTGTACAATAACGTGACTAATACTACGACCCAATTAATGCTTTATAGCCAAACAGCAAAGTATAAATGAATTTCAAAAAAATGATAAAAAAAAAGAAATTTTTTCCTCGATGCTCATCGCAAAAAAAAAATTTTCATCTTTTGCAGCTAAGAACGAAAAAACGCCTTGAAAAGAGTCAGGATATCGGAAATTGGGTTATTTTAGGGAATTCAGCGGGTTAGGAGCACATGGCGTATTCATAGCTTTACGTAGCAATTAGGCAATCATTTTACGGCCTTGTGTTATCACTTTCCAGTTGATTTGAAGATAAAGAGAACAATATTTCGTGATAGTATCACTATAAACGTACACGCAAGTGACATTTAATCGTTACGGACGAGTGTATATTATTTCCGGGATTTTTTTTTTTCTAATTTCTTTTTCTAATTTTCCAAAGCTTATCGAGTAGTTATTTATTTGAGAAAGAATAAACAGTAAGAATGAATGGGCTGTGAAAGAATTATAGGGAAACCGCAGGATTTAGAAGGGTCCGATACTAGCTGGTGGGTTAATAACTATTGTAAAACTGATTTAGAATCGTTAGACCGCTCGACGCCGAGAAATAATTCTGGTTTTTTGTACAAAAATACACCCCCCTTTTGAGGTAGAAGAGAAAGAGCAGAGAAGAAGAAGAAGAAAAAGTGTAGAGGCTGATGGGTTCATCAATTAATTATCCCGGGTTTGTAACTAAGAGCACTCATTTGGCTAGTTCTGGTGCGAACGCAAGCATTTCATGCGAGGAGGCAGCAAGCTCACAGGAAACGAAAAAGAATTTCTTTCAGAGAGATTATAACACAATGAAGAAGGCGCCCACTCCGACAAAATCTAAGCTTTCCTTGGCTCTGCAGACTTCTAAAGTATCATCTAGTGCCAGCGGGACAGTGCCGGAAAGTATTCCCCCGGAGACAAAAGATATTTCTACTAATAGCGTGAAGAAGCAACAAGGTGACGGCATAGAGTCACCTGTATCGGTTCAATCGGAGTCAGGCTCGCGTTCAGACTCAGACTCAGACTCGGACTCAGATTCGGATTCCTCCATGTCATCTTGTGATGAAAGAAACGAAGAGTCTTTGAAGGATTACAGGCCGGGCGGGTACCACCCCGCGTTTAAAGGCGAGCCCTACAAGGATTCACGCTATATTTTAGTCAGAAAACTAGGATGGGGCCACTTTTCCACTGTTTGGTTGGCCAAGGATACGATAAACAACACACATGTTGCCATGAAGATTGTTCGAAGTGATAAGGTTTATACTGAAGCAGCAGAAGACGAAATCAAACTCTTGCAGAGAGTGAATGATGCTGATAACACAAAAGATGATTCAATGGGAGCGAATCATATTTTGAAGCTTTTGGATCATTTCAATCATAAAGGACCCAATGGCGTCCATGTGGTCATGGTGTTTGAAGTCCTTGGTGAAAATCTGTTAGCTTTGATCAAGAAATATGAACATAGGGGCATTCCCTTAATTTATGTCAAACAAATTTCAAAGCAGTTACTGCTTGGACTAGATTATATGCATAGGCGGTGTGGTATCATACACACGGATATCAAACCGGAAAACATATTGATGGAGATTGGAGATGTGGAAGGTATCGTTCAAATGGTCGAGGCGCTGGATAAACAGAAGCGAGAAGCGAAAAGACTGCAAAGACACGTTTCACGATCATCGGATGCTACCGCAAACGACAGTAGCGATGAGAAATGGGCCGAATGTCAAACTAGTGTGCCTCCTGTCTCAAACTCGAATTCCAAATCTCGTTCTACGGAGAAGGACTTGTCTAAAAGAACGTGCTTTAGAAGGCCAAGGCGGCATACAATCATCACCGGGTCGCAGCCATTACCTTCCCCGATCAGCTCTTCAAATTTTTTTGAAATGAGATCGCACTTTTGTGGCAGTAATCATAATAGCTTTTCATCCGTATCTGGGAATAGAAACATAGCATCTTCCGTCAATACTAGCAGTATTAATAACTGCGTCGGCGCAAAAAATAACAGCAATTTTCTCAATTCAATGCCACATTCTGTCACCAGAATGTTCATAAATGAAAGCAATAACAATAGCGACAGTAATAATACCAATAGCAATGACAACAATGACGATAATAATAATAATAATAATAATAATAATAATAATAATACTAAAAAAAATAATAATAATGATTATAATACCAATAATGATAATGATAATGATAATAATGACGATGATATAACTAACACTCCATTGCATGAAGAGCAGCTGGCAGACTCTTTATCTACATTTGATATTTCTAACATATCACAGACCTCCGATACAAACGCTGCATACATTTCTAATATCACTGATTCGAATTCGAATATCAGCTCTAATACCGGTTCCCCGGAAAACTTGATTCAAATCAAAATTGCTGATTTAGGTAACGCTTGTTGGTACGATGAACACTACACTAATTCTATTCAGACAAGAGAATATCGAGCTCCAGAAGTACTATTGGGGGCTCCATGGGGTTGCGGTGCAGATATCTGGTCTACTGCGTGTCTAATTTTCGAATTGATCACTGGCGATTTTCTTTTCGAACCTGACGAAGGCCATTCTTACACCAAGGACGATGACCACATTGCTCAAATCATTGAATTACTAGGAGAGTTACCATCGTATCTTTTGAGGAACGGCAAATACACAAGAACTTTTTTCAATTCAAGAGGGCTTTTAAGAAATATTTCGAAATTGAAATTCTGGCCTTTGAAAGATGTCTTAAGCGAAAAGTATAAATTTCCCAAGGATGAAGCAAAGGAAATATCAGATTTTTTATCACCAATGTTACAGCTAGACCCAAGGAAAAGAGCCGACGCAGGAGGTTTAGTTAATCACCCCTGGCTGAAGGATACTTTGGGAATGGAAGGCATTCAGGTACATGATAGGGAGTTGTATGGTAGCGGTTGTGACCTTCCTGGATGGTTTGAGGAGGTTCGCGATCATAAAGGACATTGAAAATGATTTTCTTCACATCTTTCCATTTGCTTTTGTTTGTCTTCGTCTGGTTTTTCATTTTCCCGTTTTCTAGCATACTTTTAAACTTTCCATTTACTTGTTTATTTTTTATTAAAATTTTTCTTTATTTCTTTTTTTACTAAAGTAAATGTTAGTGGATGTTTGTAATGCCTATTATAATATTCTAAAGTAACGATAAAAAATTATCATTCCCTTCTCTCCTCAGATTGTTCATTCTCCACTTTATTTTTAAACTTTTCTGTCTCATCTTTCGACTTCACTCCGTACGTAATTTTCTTTTAAGAATTTAACTATTTTCGAGTAAAAGGGAATAATGTTTTTGCTTAGTGCGCTTAATGAAAAGTTCATTGTTTGGGAAATACAAGTACACCTATATATGTTGATATAAAAGAACACAGAAAAAATAAGATGATTGAAAACGAAAATAACACTACGGATGTGTGAAAAGCAGATGGGCATTTACAAAAGAGCAGAGATCAAACCTGCAAATAATGCAAGGTACCCAGATTGATCAATGGGAACATTGACAACATTGGCAGCACCTTTACTTTTGGAGCTGCTTGAGGTTGAAGAACCGACACTTGAAGATGCACTAGAACTTGAATTAACGGAATGAGAAGACGATTGAGATGTGGATACTGCGTTGGCAACTGCTGTAGTTGTGGCGTCTAATTTGTTCAATGCGTTAGCTTTATCGTAGAAAATAGTAGCCGAGACGGTGTCACCTTTATTGTTTTTAACTGTATAGTTGAACGTAGTTGGAACAGCATAATCGGTCAGAATTTTACCTGTATTGGTACCATTAACACCATAATTAATCATGTTAGCAATCTCTGCCGGTTGAGAAGGCAATGTAAAATTATTTGTGCCAAAGCCAGAGTAAATTTTAGCGATGTCGCTACTGTCACACTTGTAGATGGAGTCTGAAGAAAGTTCGCTTTCCTTCGTAGCTGGTAATGAGATGTTTTGCAGTTGCGATTCTAAGTTGGCAAAGTCATCCTTATAAGTTAAAGAACCACTATCATCAACCTTGACCAACCCGAAATTGTTAGCTTCTTCGGTGTACTCATAGACTAACCCACCCGAGAAGACACCCTTCAAACCACCATACAAACCTTCAGAGACTTCATCAAAAGTTCTTGGAGTTTTTGTATTACAGCCGTATTCGGAAAAGATTAATGGGATGACAGCATCTTCAAAAGTCGAGTTCAGCTTGTCGTAGCCAGAAGATTGCCAATCAGAAATACCGGAGCACCATTCATAAGTGTTTAGACCGAAAAAATCGGATCTAGAAATGTCTAAATTGTCATTGACTTTGTTGCCATCCAAGGAGTTACATTGTAGATATTTGAAAGTGGCTAATCTCAAATCCGTATTGTCAGCAGCGGAATACCCAACTGGGATGCTTCTGTTTGCGTGTTTGGCAATATACTGTTTCATATCTCTTTGAACGGCGCGAATGTATGGAGGATCAATCTTTGCATAGTCACTTTGATCATTAATGACTTCGTTACCGGAAAAGAACCCTAGCATGTTAGGATAGTCCTTGAAAGCGTCGATGAACTTGAAAACTCTTGACAGGTACAGCGAGTCATAGGTACCGGATGGGTCGGCACGGTTCAAACTCTCACCGTAATTTCCGCTATTGACATCTAAAATGGCATAAATGCCGGCATCATTGAATATGGTCATGCACTTGTCATGATTCAGATCAGGGTTCAAAGAGTAAATTCTTACTGTGTTGACCCCAAGTTGTTGGAAAGCGTAGGCGTCTCTGGCACAGATTTCGGGGTCAGAGAGAATGTCTGTATCAGAACCGGCATCATAACCGGAGGACCCACCTGGCTGGTAATCGACACCTTTCACGAAAAAAATTTCGTTATCGGACTCGCTATTCGTGGCAGAGGATGGCTTGATGAACCTATAGTTCTTGATATGGATGGGAAACATGGCACTCACCAAAGATGGGGTGGCAGCCAATGCTGCTAGTAACACAGACTTAGATATTTGCATCGCTAATTTGACGGGATGTTGCGCTCACATCTTTGATCAAAACGAAAATAAGAGGAAGCAAAAAAGTTTTCGCATGCCAATAAGTGCAATAAACATTTGCTTGAACGATTTTTGTTAGTATATTCTGTTTGTTTATTTATTTTTCATTTTCGGCTCGATAAAAAAGTGCGCGAAAAAAAAGAAATCCTCGAACAAACGGTTTAGAATACAATGGTGTCGCTTTTTTGCTTTTGGAGCCAATGGCCATTAATCGATATGGTGGGGCCAGTTGTATATCTATATGTGGGTGTGTACGTATGAATCTATCTGGCTACAACTCGTCCTTGAGCAGAGTTTGCTCACGTTTGAGTGTCTTCGGCATTATGACTACGTAATCTATGTACAAATCACCGTAGCCCTTGCCACCCTTGGGCATACCAAACCCTTTCATGACTTCAATCTCACCATTGGAGACCCCTACGTATGCGGGTCTGGATAGTTTAACGGGCTTATTTTCGTCAAGGAACTCTATCGTTCTTTCCCATCCGCCGTACAGGGCTTCCTCGATGGATAGAACCTCTGTCCTGTACAGATTGTCGCCTCTTCTTCTGTAACCCATGTTTTCCGAGTCCTTTTCCTTGAATTCTATGACCAGGTCCCCTGCATCAAAATCTGGACCCTTTTCAGCCTCACCGGCCCTTGTATCCATGTAGTTTCTTGGTGCGCCCGGTGGGACGTCAACGTGGAAGAACTTGTTCCTCTTGGTGACCTTATTACCGTGACACGTCTTACACTCGTTCTTGATTACCTGTCCTGTACCACCACATCTGCCACACATCTGCTGGATCTGCTGTGTCATAATACCCATGCGCAGGACTTGTATTATGACACCACGACCTTGACAATCGGGACATTGCGCCAATTTACCATCGGCGGAGCCACTACCGTGACAAACATCACATTCGTCGTTCAAACTCAAGGTGAACTCAATCGAGGAACCAGAATAAAACTGCTTTAAAGACAGTTTTTCCTGGACCTTGATCATGGGGCCACGTTGCCTCTGTCTCTGGCCAAACCCACCGCCGGTACCACCATGGCCACCTTGGAACATACGCTCAAATATGTCGAACGGATCATGGAATCCACCTGCACCGGGGCCACCTGCACCGTCGCCGCCGTTCTTTACAGCCTCTGCACCGAATTGGTCATAAATCTTCTTCTTTTCAGGGTCACTCAACACATCGTAGGCCTCACCCACTTCAATGAACTTCTGGTGGGCCTCCTCACTCCCAGCGTTCTTATCCGGATGGAATTTCTTGGACAATTGTCTGTATGCAGATTTGATCTCCTTCTCGGACGCACCTTTGTCTATTTCCAGTATTGCATAGTAATCCTGCGCCAGAATCAGGGGCAAAAGTAGTAAAGATAATATCAAGCGTATGTAGAACCTTGCGACCATTGCTCTCGATCTTCTCACTAGCGAATACACACCTTTTGCAGCTTACTCATCATGAACTCTCAATCTCACCTCTTATTCATCATCACCGTTTTGCCAATAAGGCCAACTTGGCAAGAAAATGTGAAGAAGCCGGGTAATAAACGAGTTAACGGTCACTATATACTTTAATAAAGTCTATACTAATGATGTGCTAACGCCATAGGGAAGCAGAGTGCAGCGTGCCCCGGAGGCGTTTTCTACGGGTTTCGAGGGTTCGCAACTCCTGTTGATAAACGTAGTAATCGGTGTAGTACTGGCGTTGCGCCTGAATTAGGGCGGGCAAGTCGTGATGGCAAAGCAGCTTGCAAAACTCGTTGTTCCGTTGTTCCAGGGGTTGTACTTGCTTCAAAGTGTCCTGTAGCTGCTCAATGGACTCTACCATTGACTGGATGGATTCTAAAATGGCCTCACCTGTAGGCATTGTTAGTTCGCTTTGAATTTGAGGGGGGGTGCCTGCTTTGGTTACCTGCAGCATACGCGATTCTACCTGTTTCAGGAAATCGGCGATACCTTGTGGTTCCATGTGCGATTCCTTGTTTATGGCATTTGCCACCAGTAAGTTGTACTTGTCGTCGATTATCGAGTGCGGGTTTCCTTTGAATTCCGGTATGGGTAGGGCCGTGCATGGTAGTGCCGTGGCTACCAAAGACACAGGCGATGTGTTTTCTTGGGACGCGGGTTCCATGAGGATGTTTTCTTCATTCATGACCCTGTCATTTTCCATTTCTTTTCGGTACTCGGCCAACTCTGTATTCTCCTCCTTCTCCTCCTCTTCGTCTTCACTTAGCACAATTTCGAAATCGTTCTTTGGGGTGGGTAAAGACGCGAACATTTGCATTAGAAACTTTCGTATGCGTAAGTTCATCTTCTTTTCGACCTTTATGTTACCACCTTCATAGTCGTTTTGTGTGGGGCTGTGGGAGAGCAGTGCCTCCGGTGTCAGCACAGCGCCTGTTTCTTGTGTCTGGATAAGCTTTTGCCTTTTGCTTTCCAGTTCATTTTTATACGTTAGCCTTCCCCCTTTCGTCCCCGGAGCAGACAGTACAAGCTTTGGTTTTTTGTAGTCATCCGTCAAGACACTGGACTCACCCGATATACGCTCTTCTAGGTAGTCGTTCTTCTCGTGTTTTCTTTTCCTATCCTTAGATTTCCTACTTGACTTGCCCTCATCACCATTCAAACCTTTTCTGTTGACCTTCCTCTCAAACTGCTCAAATTTCTTCTTTGTCTGACGGTCTTCATTGGAAGTGTCGTATAGCCCCGGCATGGGAGCCTGTTCGTATACTATATCTTCATTGTAGTCGATGTCTGTACCATACTTTCTTTTTGGTTTCTTTATAGCAACATTTATCCCAGCTTGTTTCAATTCTCTTCTTTTTTGTAACTCAGCAATACGTTTCGATTCTTCAAGCATGCGCTCTCTGATCTTTCTTGTGGCCTTCTTACCTTGAGTGTTTAACAGACGGGCCCTGGCCTCAGCGAGCATCTCCTTCTCCTCGTCTTCCAAATCGCCGTTATCGGGTCGAGCCATTTGAGTCTCCGCGTTGGGATTGATGTCCCCAACTTTCAAATCAGTCAATCCTGGGCCCAATGCAATGTCGCCGCCGTCCTCACTTTCCAGAAGCCGATTATACCTCTCGATGCAGACCTGTGCAGGCCTGCCCATCATATCAGCAATGGTTCTCCATTGATTAGGTAGTTCCCTTGCGAGATCCAAAAGCCTAGCGTCATCTTGCTTGGAAAACTCTGTGAAGTTCAAGTTTGGGTTTAGATATTCATTCCATCTTAGTTCACTTTGTCTGGCAGTTTTCTTCTGCAAAAGGGATGCCACTTTGCTCCACTGATGAGTTCCATATTTCTGTACGGCTGCTTTAAGAATCTGGTCCTCCACATTCGTCCACACACCCCCCTTCACATATATTGGCACCGGAGCCATTTTCTATTACCAATTTGATTGCCGTATAGGTACTGCAGCTTCTTTCCTTGACTAAAACCCTACCTTCCTGAGGCGTACATGCTCTGTTTTTCTATATTATATTGGTTTTGAACATCAATTTTTCACTAAATTTCAACCCCGGCCAAAAAGGCTGGAAAAAAATTTGTTCGAACTATTAAGAAGGCAATGTTTTGTTGAAAAAAGCCAGGGTATCAGGATCGTCAGAAGCATCGGGGGTAACTTCTTTATTGGAACAGTATTAAGGCAAGAGCACACTGTACGTTTAACCCGAATTATTCTCTCTATATTGCTTACCTTCCGTTCGACCTCAATTGTTCTGAAAGAGTTTTGCGATGCAATTGTCTATGCGGATGATGTTCACACCAAAACATCAGAAACTGGTCAATCAATGTTATCCTACAGGAAGAACCACCGATAAGAAGCCCAAGTCTTCAGAAACTTCATATTTGCTATATTATGTTAATTCTAGACGTAGCAAATTGGAAAAGGTCAGTACTTACTTAATTAAACGGTCCATTTCTGACCTAAACCATCGTCGTATAGGAAATATCGCTGTCACATTAGATCTGATGAGTAGAATTGTGCTGCATTGTAGGGAAAATTTGAACGTGTTTGTCAAAGACTTTTTGTACATTATGAACAAAGTTCTTTCGAATAACAATTTCAACAACGATGTATCCGTCGTGGAATTAGTAGAACTAGCATTCGGTAGCATATGTCTGAATTTGGACGACGTCTTGTGCAATGGTGATATGGAATTCGTCCAGTTATATCAAAGTTTTATTGACCTATTCTTCAAAATAGTCGCTGAAAGAATTCATAACGATGATATGCTTTTGAAATGTTGTATTGATATATCAAACACAAACAGTGTCTCAAGTAATCCTCAACTGAATCACTTTGTTTCCAAATCTGTTGCGTACATTATTTCCAAATTTCAAGAGAGAAATCCCAAATTCAAAACCCTATCATTGGAACCAGCTGTTGACAGTAATTTAGGCAAAAGACTAAGTCGAACACAAACTCGGACAATGGGATTAGATAAAGTTGCCGATGGCAATGATGATCTCTCTGTAAGAGCTTTACAATCTTATTTTAACACGACTGAAACAGATAAATTAAACCTATCCATTCGCACTTTGTTACGTTGTCTGCAAAACACGCCTAATAAGGAGCTGCTAGAATTTATATGTAATGGTATACCCGTTCAGCTTCGATATATCGTTATTCTCCTTTTAGTCAGGCAGCTAAATGACAAGGATAAAAAAGTGGATCCGATCGTTTCTTTAAAATTGATGTCATCATTACTTGTTTCTGATGTCAGTATAGTGGGTTTAAGTGTTCTTGATGTGATGAGGAAGCTTTTAAATTTTCAGTTGAAAAATGCAACTGATAAGGAAGTTGTGGAACAATCTTGTATTACCATGACAGATCTCAATCATAAAACTTATTATGCCGAACAGACTTCAGATATGTTATATGAACTACTGCTAAAGTTGAAAAGTGACACTATTAATGAAGTAGAAAATAATGCAGTTGTGGAAGACGTTGATTTTCTAGTTGAACGTATTTCGCAGCCAAGTATCAGTTTAGAACTGTTCATTGACCTGGCCCATTACATGAAAAATCATATTATATGTTTGTTTACCATTGTGCAAACTGAGATTCCAACTGGATTCGTCTTTTCGAAATTGTATTCATTATTACGTGAACTGGATTCACATGGTGTGCAAAAAGAAATGATGAAAGAGATCTTTGATAAATATGGCAAAATGGCACTACTGTCCGGTTTGCATTATTTCTTGGAGAACTTTTCTGAGCCTGAATATACTTATTATTTGTACCATTTGCAAGCGGCCAACTTCCTTAAACTAAATGACTATAAATCGCAAACTGAATACAAAATGCAGACTAAAATGTTGTTTACCAGGGAAGATTTATTATCCTACTATTCTGATACAGGATCAAATAAGTATAGCAAGAGGGGAGCACAGATCTTAATGTCTCGTGATAGCCAGATTTCTACTTCTGATCTACTATCGGACCCTCAGGTTCGAACTACATCTTTAGATTATAGGACTGCGCCTAATGCGATTCTTTCAAACAACAATGCAATATCCAGCAATAAAGATTTTGCTATAAAACAAAGCAGATTTGACAATAGTATAGATGATAATATAGACGAGGGTAATGATACTGTCACTTCTGATGCTAATGTAAAGGGTAGTATCTATAGATTTGTTGCTGACGATGCTAGATCGTGGAAAACAATGAGAGCTACTGCACCAAAAGTCAGCGACCTAAAAAAAACGATGAATGAAAGAAATACTCTAAATAGTGTGAATAGAGATGGGTCCGTCCGGGGTTCTCAATCAGTGAAATCTCGCGTCACTAATATTACATTTTTATTAAGTGAATTAAAGACTTTTTCAGAGGACGCTAATAAAATCAAAGATCCTGATGAAGAAAATATTGTCGGTCTAGATAAAATTGACGTTGCTAGATCAAATTCTCTGCGACTCGCACCAATATCTAGTCTTTCCGATCGAAGCAGCATCGGAAATAGAAGATCATTATTACAAAAAACGCCAGTCAATGAAGATCAATTCGACGACTTTAAAGACGCAAATGAAGACTTACATTCCTTGAGCTCAAGAGGTAAAATATTTTCTTCGACCTGATGTAGTCAGTTTCAACAGACGATGATGGAAGCTTCAAAAGAAGAAGCAATGCAGAATGACTTTCTAATTAATGTAATTTACGTAGATATAAATCTAATGGCGAAGTTAGAACTTCAATAAGGCGACCAGTGCTCGCACCATTTTTAGCGGAGAAGAGAAAACGGGACAGAATATGTCAATCACATATCATCGTCGCCGGAATCTTCGTCTTCGTACCATCCTGATTCATACGCTGACGCGTAATCTGAAAGTTCGTTCTTTAATTCCTCTCTATCATTATCATTTTTGAAGTATCTCATTACAAATTCATTCCAATGCTTGAATACATCTCTACTTTTTTCGGATGAAGTTAATTGCAGAGAAAACTCGCAATCATTGGAGAACTCTGGCGGTATCGTATCAGATGGAAAATACCTATGTGTTGACATTTCACTCGGTTTACCTCGGGAATTAGAGATATTATCATCTCGATGCTCTCGGTTTTCTCTGTGAATGAAACTGCTCGAGAATGTGTAGTGCCCGTTGTGCGTATGGCTATTTTTGAAGGGTACCATTCGTGAGCAGAATGAATAGTCGTTATTACCGATGACGATTCCGGTTACCATATTCCTTGACAAATCACCTAAGGTTACAGCTGTGGTAATGTAATCCATTGTCTTTCTTTGAGCAAGATTATTTTGAGAAACTGTTGCGTTTATGGAGTCCAGAATTCTGCAAGTTTCACCGGCAGTTTCCCAGTTGCTTAACCCAGGGGAAGCGTATAATGGGAAATAAAGATCAGATTCTTGCATTATATTTATTGTACTTCTAATTTTATTCGAAATAATTGGGAGCCATTTCTTGCCAAGCCTTTTTATAGAAGGTTCGTCTATAAACGGATCTTTCTCATTAAACCCCCATGAAAAGACCGTCTTTTTTGGTAATTCGTTCTTTAATTCCAGCAGCAAAGCGCTAGAAAACCCCCCCCATCCACTCTCGACGTCAGTTACAAGGTTAAGCCCTTGTAAAGTGTCACATTTTTCCAATTCTGTATGCAAATTTCCATCAAAGAAATTTTGCAGATAATTCTCGGTAAATTCATCATAACCGATAGAGTATCTGTCGAATCTTCGCTCCCCTAAGTTCTGAAAGTCAGGCTGATTTGGATTTGCAACGTCGTGGTACCAATCCTTCAAAATATTGAAACTTGAAGGTCCATAGATTAGTTTAGAGTAATCCGACCAGTATTTTGTATTATCTTTACTTAAGGCGGGAGGCGGTATTCCTGCATCTAAGGCATCTTGATATTCGGATTTAGGTATTTTTGGGTGAGTCTTGATAACTGTTTCATCCTTGAATTCACCCTCATTGCCGAAATGATAGTCTCTGGTTTCTGAGTATTGATATGTTCCTAACGAACCATTGCCTGTACGAGCATCCCACAGTAAAGCACGTGGCGTATAAGACACGGTTTTTGAACTTTTGTCTATAGTGGGATTCAAAAAAATACTGGATTCATTAACCTGTTCTTCTTTGGACAGTTTCAGATAGTACTCTTGTATATTGAAAAATTGGGTGGTTAAATGGTTGGCCCTCTGTGAAACAGATATCGTGATTATTTCGTGCATTTTCGATTTTTCTCCTTGGTGGTAACAAGAGTAACGTCATTAACTGAAACCCTCTTTTTACATTTGTTGTTTCATATCATCGAGAGTTTTTTGTATAACTTTAAATTTTTGATTTTAAGTTTGGCGAAGCTTTTCACGTTTCCACTCTAAATTAGGCGTTTGGCACAATCAAAAAAAACTGTACAAATCTACAAAAGTCATATATATATTCAGAACTACTTTGACGGGAAAGTTGTGGCTATGGGCTCACAGTTAGGGCTTGGAAGTTCCACATTTTCCAAGTCAGGTTTCAAGCCTTTCACTGTGATTTCATCGTGAAATGCCTTCAAAAGTCTGCATAGGGGCTCTGTATACCATCTTCTGCCAGATCTGTCTTTGAACCACCCAACATGACCACCGATTGAAGTCTCTAGGAGCAGAGTGTAAGGGTTGGATTTTATCTGATTTATAGGGAGATCGCCACCGACAATTGGGTCATCCTGAGCGTGCAGCGCTATAAATGGCGTTCTGATCCCTGGGATTCTTTTATATGAAGAAGCATTCTTATAATACTCCTCTGCATTCTTATATCCAAACATCGGTCCTGTCAACAAATTATCAAATTGCCTGACTGTACGAATTTTTTTCAAATTTTGCTCGATAATGGCTTTAAAGTTAGGATTTTCCTCCAAGACAGAAAGGTGGTTTCGAACCATACGTAGCAAGTTGTGGCCCAATGCAGGTGAGTAGAATCGTGACCCCATTGGTGTACTATTAATGAAATATGCGGAGTTGTACAAATCGAAAGGATTACTAACGGAAATAGCGCATTCAATCTTCGTACGATCAGACTCTTCCCCCAAATAATTTGTCATTATAGATGCTCCTAACGAGAACCCCATCATGTAGAATTTTCTATTCGGAAATCTTTTCCTCAAGTCATTAACACAGTATCTTATGTCGTTAGTCCATCCCCCATTGTATAATAGGGGTGTCGTGATCGCAGAATAGCAACACCCCCTTGCGTTAAACACGCATGCTTCGAAGTCATACTTCGTGGTGATTTCATGAACAATTGCCCTTACATAGCTCTCCCTGGAGCCTCCCGTTAACCCATGCAGAATAATAAGCATAGGCTTTGCGTCGTCTGATTTTAACTTGGGATCGTCAGGGGAATAGTACGAATATCTTCGTTTCAAGTTTCCATCGAATATCGGCTGATTTCTCGGCATGTACTCTTTCTCAACTTTCCTTCTTTTGTTGGTACTCTTATCCTTTACAACAAAATCTACCGTGCCTTCACCCCCATGTGGATATTTCATTATCAGTCTTTTATATTGGACTTTATCTATATTATCAAAGCGCCTAACCGAGCCATATGCAGTCTGTAAATGACCGTTCACCAGTAAGCCATATAAAATGCCAGTGGCACCATCTGTCAGCTCGGGAACTTTAGCCTTAATTAATTCTGGGACGGTCACCTTTTTATTGTCATCCTCTCGTTTATCAGAAGACTTGAATGCAATGGGATTGTCAGGGACCTCCTGATGAACGATTAAAAAATTTGGAAGTAACTCCTTTAGACGCATGCTTGTTTTCGAAAACTTACAGTACTTGTATAAATAGTTCGTGTATTAATACTGTTGTTGCTTTTTATTGAACTTCAAAAGAACTGGGACCCTTTTAAGATCCATAATAGTTTTCGGGGTTAGGTAAGAACGGCCCGTAAAAATGTAAACGATACTTCACGAAGAACGATTTTCTCAAAATGCAAAGGAATGAAGGGTATTTAGTCATAGAAAGTTGAGTAGTTGCAATGGTTAGCTCGCTCTCATCCAACATACTTATAGCCCTTATAGTGGTCCTGATGACACTATTAAGGCAAAATAAGTCGTTCAAAAAGTGGTTTGTGTCAAACATTGAAATACTATTGTCAAGAACATCGAACTCGACCCAGAAAATTAACGTCTTATCACCAACTTTGAAATTGGTCAGTGATGAAAAACTGATGGGAGCCTATCGGCCGAACTTCGCCAAGCTCAATTCTAGACTTCCTAGGCTTCTTGAGCTGACACAGAATTTGATCCGTTTGCATGAGTATCGCGTAAGAGGAGAAAGCTACAATGGCCTTTTGTTTCAAAGAACAAGACAATTGGGCGGAATTTCAGAAGACCAGTTGCGGCAGTTGGGTTACTTCACCAAACTAGTGAAAAGTAATGAGGGGATTCGAGCAAATGCAGAGGTGATTGACAAGATAATCGAGTATACTTTGATGAAATTGGTTCATTCCAACGAGCAGGCCGAGGAATTCGTGGAGGAGATTGATAAAATATGTGAAGAGCATGGCTATAAGGTTAAAGACGGTCAACTGACTAAATTAAAAGCGACCTCCGTATTTCCAATAGTGCTATCTAGAGGCAGTCAAAATGCTGTCCATGAAGCATTGGCACATTTATGTCGAGATTTCAGCTCTTACTATAGCAGGGAAAGAGATCCTTTACAGAATTTCTTCACTGATAGAATCAAAAGCTTTGTGAATGGATCTGGGTTTACCAAAGAGAAAGTTCTGATGGTGATACCAGGTGCCGGCGTTGGGGGCTTATCTCATAGTCTTGCCAGCACTTTCCCCCATATACAAGTAGATTCCATTGAATTGTCGGCTTTGATGTATGTATGTAACCTATTTGCACTTGAATATGGGCAAGATGTTGAAATACGGCCTTTTATACAACAATATTCAGGTCAGACAGTGTTTGATAACCAGTTGAGAAGTTTATCGGCAGATCTAAGCAAAGTCAACCAGCACAAAAACTTGACTCCACTATGGGGGGACTTTACACAATATTCTCCCGATGCGAAAAATTATGATAAAATTATTGTTTGTAGCGCATATTTTATAGACACTGCGGAGAATATATTCGATTATTTAAACAGTATCGAAGCATTAAAGGAATATTGTAAAGAACTACATTGGATTAACGTAGGGCCGTTGAAATATGGCACCAAACCTTTAGTCCAATTCACTGGGGATGAATTAAACCAACTACGCAAAATTCGCGGATGGAAGGATCTTGTGGAAACATATGAACTCGATTATTTTAAAGGGCTAAATGGCTATTTGACCGATTACGAGTCTATGTACCAAGGTTATTATGGCCTACTTAAATTCCATTCTGTTTTCGAGAAATCAGAGTAAAGCATTAAGCATCGTTTTTTGGTTCTATTCCGGTAAATATTACATAAAGTTTACGTACGGTCAAAATTATAATTAACAATAAATAATGTTGACTATCAATTACCTTATGAAGTCCAAGGTAAGTTTGCGCTTCCTGGCAACAACAAATCGTCGATTTGTTGCTTTGTGGTATTTTTCTCTTCGAATAGTTGAAAAATTTGGTTTTTAGTTTTAGGATCTCTATTCAAATCTTCGGCGCCTAGCAAACAGCAACCAGTACCACCCAAATCTGTTTCAAATGTTTCGTAACTAAAATCAGATTGTAACTTTTTTTTAAAAGTATCGATCTGCTCTTGAGTGATATCTCTACGTAACAAGGTTAAAGAGCAACCGCCTCCGCCAGCACCAGTCAGTTTCGTGGAACCAATTCTTAAGTCATCACTTAAATTTTTGATAATTTCCAATCCAGGGTGAGAAACACCGATAGAAACAAGCAGCCCATGGTTTATTCTTATTAATTCCAATAATTGCTCGTACAATTCATTATTGGTTTCAATAGCCTCTTCATCCGTGCCGGAACATTTGCTCAATTTAGTCATGATATCTAAGCCTTGCAGAGCACATTCGCCCATCGCATCCAAGATTGGCCTCACAACATCAGGAAATTTCTCGGTGACCAAGACGCGAACATTAGCCACTAGATCTTTAGTGGACCTTGGAATTCTGGTATAAGTAAGAATCATTGGAATTGTTGGGAAATCTTCCAAGAATTTGAAATTATTTGCGTTTATTGTTCCCTTGTGAGAGTCTTTTTCAAATAACAAGGCATTACCGTAAGTGGCCACGGCATTGTCTATTCCTGATGGTGTGCCATGAATACATTTTTCACCGATAAAGGCCCATTGGTTCACTATATGCTTATCACTTTCAGATAGCTTTTTCAAATCATTGGACTCAATCAACCGCCCCAAGTAAGCCATAGCCAAGGCCAGCGACACGGAAATAGAGGCGCTTGAGCCCAATCCAGCCCCAATGGGTAGTGTGGACTTCAAAGAGAACTTAATATTCTTGGTGTGTGGGCATAGGCAAACAAACATGTATAGGAAGCAGAACGCAGCGTGGTGATGGAAAGATTTCGACAATTGAGCCAGCAAGGGCTCTAAAAGACTGACAAGTTCTTGAGACAATTCATCAGTGGCTTGTTGAGCTTTCGCCAACTTTTGAGAGTTGGTTTGATCCTTGATGATAGCATCGAAATCGTCGATGGACCATTTATGATTAAAGCTAATATCTGGAAAGTCCAATTCAATAGTGTTAGGGGTGGAGGACTCACTTATTAACAAGTAAGTTCTCAATGCAGACACACTGGCAGCAACGGCAGGCTTTCCGTACACAGCAGAATGTTCACCGAAAATGATGACCTTGCCTGGAGCCGAAGTAAGGAACGGTAACGACATTTCAACAACTTCTATATGCTGATATCCAAAATTGCATTTTTCAGATTATAGAGATCAAAAAGCAAGACGGCAGGCCACTAACTTTTATAGGTGTATCATTGTACCATTCTTTGATGTCCTATCGAAGATTTCAGTGCGAGACAGTGAAACGAAGGCCGAAAATCGTCAGCCACAATTACAACCGATAAAATACACGTTGGCCTAAAAACAGGACATGGCCTCTCTATGAACATGAATGTTCACGCATTTCGAAGCTCAGTGAACGTGCCAGATTATTACACTATTTTCGCTGAGAGATAGTAGGAACATTACCTTCTATTGATTATGACAGTAATACTAGCACTAAATAGCAGCTTGTCAACTAGGGTAATCCACCTGGGTCGGCGGCAGATGAGAAGAAAAGGTGGATAATGAAGGAATTGATAAAGAAGATATCATCTTGGGTGAAACAGAAGAACAATTGCACCCTGTTCAAAGCTAGCAAGACCTAGCGGACCCATTGCCGTTCATATCTCATCATATTCACGATTACTTGCATTCGAATAGGACAGTACAAGCTCGCGTTATATTTGGATTCTCGTCCAGTCTATAATATAACGGGCAGTCTGGTAGTAAATTTGAAAGGACATCATTTTCAGTACCGCAACCGTATCCGTACCCATGCATACAGGCATTTATCTCGTATAGGTTTGCCTCTGTTATCCAGGAGGAAATATTCAAATTATGTCCATCGAAGTACTTCTAAACAAGCTCGATTACCGCCCCAGTTTATAGGGCTAAACACGATTGAAACTGCCTCACCTTCAATATTAAGGGACTTCGTCGAGTCGCATGGTGGTCATACAGTTGTTTCAAAGATTTTGATAGCAAACAATGGGATTGCTGCTGTAAAGGAAATGAGGTCCATAAGGAAATGGGCATACGAGACGTTCAATGATGAGAAGATAATTCAATTCGTGGTAATGGCCACAACAGACGATTTACATGCAAATTCTGAGTACATTAGGATGGCAGACCAGTACGTGCAAGTGCCGGGGGGGACGAACAATAACAATTACGCCAATATAGATTTAATATTAGACGTGGCACAGCAAACAGATGTGGATGCGGTATGGGCCGGATGGGGACATGCTTCTGAAAATCCATGTTTGCCTGAGCTATTGGCCAATTCACAAAGAAAAATACTATTTATTGGTCCTCCGGGCCACGCTATGAGATCTCTCGGTGATAAAATTTCTTCCACCATTGTTGCGCAAAGCGCTAAAATACCATGTATTCCCTGGTCTGGCTCTGGTATAGACACTATTCACACCGATGATCAAACAAAACTTGTATCTGTTCCAAGTGACGTATATTCAGAAGGGTGCTGTTCCTCACCCGAGGATGCTTTAGAAAAGGCCAGATCTATAGGGTTTCCGGTAATGATTAAGGCATCCGAAGGTGGTGGAGGTAAAGGTATTAGACAAGTAGACAATGAAGAAGATTTTATTGCATTTTATGGGCAGGCAGTGAATGAATCGCCCGGATCACCGATGTTTGTTATGAAAGTTATCGCAGATGCGCGTCATTTAGAAGTGCAGTTGCTGGCAGATCAATATGGTACGAATATTACATTATTTGGAAGGGATTGTTCCGTACAAAGGCGGCATCAAAAAGTTATAGAAGAGGCACCGGTAACCATAACGAAGCCTGAGATATTTCATAAGATGGAACGCGCAGCAATTCGTTTAGGTGAACTGGTAGGTTACGTTTCTGCGGGCACTGTCGAGTACTTATATTCACCAGAAGATGATAAATTTTATTTTTTAGAATTGAATCCAAGATTACAAGTAGAACATCCCACTACTGAAATGATATCGGGAGTGAATCTTCCTGCTGCCCAGTTGCAAATTGCTATGGGTATTCCTATGCATAGGATAAGTGACATCAGAAAACTTTACGATTCAGAGCCGACGGGAACTTCCCGTATCGATTTTAAATGTTCAAAGATACCCTCGCCAAAGGGCCATTGTATTTCATGTAGAATCACTTCAGAAGACCCTAACGAAGGTTTTAAACCCTCCACCGGGAAAATTCACGAGCTCAACTTCCGTTCGTCCTCCGACGTTTGGGGTTATTTTTCAGTAGGAAATAATGGCGCCATTCATTCATTCTCAGACTCCCAATTCGGCCACATTTTCGCAATAGGGAACGATAGACGGGATGCAAAGCAAAACATGGTTTTGGCTTTAAAGGACTTTTCTATCCGTGGAGAATTCAAAACGCCTGTTGAGTACCTCATTGAGCTACTAGAGACTCAAGACTTCGGAAATAATAGGATATCCACTGGTTGGCTGGATAGTTTGATCTTGAAAAACCTACCCTCTGATGCCAAGTTAGATCCTATCCTCGCTGTTATTTGTGGTGCGGCAATGAAAGCATACATTTTTAAAGAAGAAATTAGAAATAATTACTTGGAATTGTTGCAGAGAGGTCAAGTTCCCCCCAAGGATTTGCTGAGAACGAAATTTTCCATTGATTTCATTTTCAATAACCAGAGATATCTGTTCACGGCTGTACAGTCATCTGAAGAGCGCTTCTTACTCTCTATTAATAATTCTCAATGTGAAGTTAATATCCAAAAGTTATCCAGCGACTGTTTACTGATCTCTGTTGACGGCAAATGTCATACAATTTATTGGAAGGAAGATGTCCGGGGTACAAGACTTTCCATAGATTCTGTTACCACATTCTTGGAGGCGGAGCTCAACCCCACTCAAATGATCTCCCCAACCCCTGGAAAACTGATGAAATATTCGGTATCAAATGGTGACCACATTTCTGCTGGACAACAATATGCAGAAATAGAAATTATGAAAATGCAGATGCCTTTAGTAGCAAAAGCCAATGGTGTCGTTGAATTGTTGCGGCAACCTGGTTCCATCATTGAAGCGGGTGATGTTGTAGCAAACCTATCTCTAGACGCACCCTCCAAGGCCAACGAATTGTCTTTATACCAGGGAGAATTACCCACCTTAAGTCCACCGATAATAGAAGGTAGTCGGCCAGTCCATAAATTCAGGACCTTACTAGGTAAATTAGAAAATATTCTCAAGGGATATAATGAGGTCGCCGAAATAGGAACAACTCTAAAGGAGTTGATAAAAGTCTTGAGAGATGGTAGACTTCCCTATTCAGAGTGGAGATCTCAGATCTCTACGGTGCATAATAGGTTGCCAAAACAATTGAGCGGAAAACTGGAGAAGTTGATCGAGAATTCTGCCTCATTTCCTGCGAGGAAATTGCATGACTTTATGGCACGCTACGTCGATGAAAATATGAATGATCATGTGACGTGTATTTCTTTGGAACCACTTCTTAACATTGCTAAAAGGTACTATGAAGGTTTGACAAGCCATGAACACGAAGTTTTTTTCAAGTTGATCAAAAGATATCATGATATTGAGAAGATTTTTGAAAGTCCTGATGTGGATGAGGAAAGAAATTTACTAGATCTACGCAATAAAGACTTAAGCAATCTGAAAGACGTTTTGTGCACCAGCTTGTCACATGCCAACATACGCAGAAAGAATAAGTTAATTATCTCGATTTTGCAGGAATATGAGGCGTTGTGCCAAGATTCCTCCAGTATTTCTCTAAAATTTGGGGCTGTTCTGCATGATTTGGCAACTCTAGTCTCTAAGTTGACGAAAGAGGTTGCTATTAAGGCAAGAACGATGTTACTTGGAGGATATTTGCCTTCTTTGAGGCAGAGAAAAGAGTATATTGAAAACCTCTTACGGTTGCATTCAGATGATATAGGTGGTAAACCCTCCTGGGACAGAAACACGTATTCATGCATGAAAGACTTTGATAATTTGATACGTTCTAATTTGGTGCAACTACAAGATTTGTTCTTTTTTTTTGGCCATCAAAATGTGCTTTTCTCCAAAATTGCTTCGGAAATTTATGTGAGGTATGCCTATGGGCCTTATGAATTGGAAGGAATGAATAATCACAAAGAAACGCCTGATATATTAATGTCATGGCGATTCAGTTCATCAAAAGACATTTTGCCCAGCTCTAATACTTACATTGATGAGGATATGAATTTTTCAGAGCTCTCTCTTACATACAATGAGAATAGGTCAAAAAATCTTGCTTTTCTCGTTAATGTAGATGGACTGGACTCTATGGAAAATACATTAGATGCGATATACGAAAATATTAAAGTTCCTCAGGATATATCAGCTGACGGAGATAATTTCCTTATTGTGAATGTTTTATCTTCTATTTCTCACAAAAACGAGGAAGATCTAATTAAAAGCTTGAGAAATAAACTCCTTATCAATTGCAAACGTTTAGCTGACCTCAGCGCTAGTCGTGTCACATTTGCGTTTACTCCAGAAAATGGTCCATTTGTTAAATTCTACTCATTTAATGGAGCTGCGTATGATGAAAATTTTCAAGCAAGAAATTTGGATCCGTCCTACGAGTCTCCATTAGAGTTAGAAAGAATGGCAAATTATAAAATCAGGCCATTACCTACATACGATAGTAGTGTACGCATCTTCGAGGGTATAAGCAAATTTACACCACTTGATAGGAGGTTTTTTATCAGAAAGATCATAAATTCTTCCATAATTGATGATCGGAAAACAGCCCTTGCACATTTAAAAACGGGAATCAATGCCCAGATGCATTGTATGTTAGATCATATGGAGGCTATCGACAGCTCAAATTCGGACTTGAATCATATTTTTCTAAACTTCAACGCAGTTTTTAACGTATCAGCACGCCGTTTTGAAGAGGTTTTAGAGAGTGTTTTAGAAACTCATGAGACTAGACTCTTCCAAGAGAGAATCACGGATATAGAAATTCGAATATTTATCGAGGGCCCAGAAGCTAAGAAGCCAGTCCCGCTTAGATTACTTATTTCTAATAAATCAGGATATGTGATAAAAATCAAAGCATATTATGAAACGATCGACAAGGACGGTAACCTGGTGCTAAAATCACCAGGTAAGCAGGGGCATTCAGATCAGAAGTTCGCCTCTCTACCTTACTCGGTGAAGGACTGGTTACAACCCAAAAGATACAAAGCTCAATTCATGGGTACAACTTATGTGTACGACTTTCCCGATCTGTTTCAACAGGCCGCAATTCAGCAATGGAAGAAATATTTTCCAAAGCATAAACTAAAGGAAGGATTTTTTACTTGGGTTGAATTGATTGAGCGGAATGGAAGTTTAATCAAGGTAAACAGGGGACTAGGCCATAATAATATTGGAATGGTTGCTTTCGAAATGATGATTCAGACTCCTGAGTACCCAGAAGGGCGTAATATTATTGTGATTTCTAACGATATTACCTACAATATTGGATCTTTTGGGCCAAAAGAGGATTTTTTCTTCGATAAAGTAACAAATTATGCGAGGGAGAAGGGAATTCCAAGGATATACTTGGCAGCCAATTCAGGAGCTAAACTTGGGATAGCTGAAGAGTTGATTCCCTTGTTCCACGTGGCGTGGAATGACCCCTCTGATCCGGCAAAGGGTTTTCGATACTTATATTTAACTCCAAAAGACATGCAGCAGCTAAGAGATTCCGGGAAGGAAAATTCAGTCGTCACTGAACATAGAATGGTGTATGGTGAAGAAAGATACATCATCAAAACAATAGTCGGGTCCGAAGAGGGTATCGGGGTTGAGTGTTTGCAAGGCTCGGGTTTGATTGCCGGAGCTACTTCGAAAGCATACAAAGACATTTTCACTATCACAGCGGTTACCTGTAGGTCGGTTGGTATAGGTTCTTATCTCGTTAGACTAGGGCAGCGGACAATACAGGTTGAAGATAAGCCTATTATATTAACGGGGGTATCAGCAATCAATAGAGTCCTGGGTAAAGATATCTACTCATCCAACTTACAAATAGGTGGTACTCAGATTATGTACAAAAACGGAATAACTCATTTAACTGTCAGTAATGACATGAAAGCCGTAGAACAAATATTGACTTGGTTGTCATATGTTCCCGCAAAAAGAGGTATGAGCGCTCCAGTTCTTGAAACAATAGATAGATGGGATCGAAATGTCAGCTTTAAACCTGTCAGGCAAGTTCCATACGAGGCAAAATGGTTGATAGAAGGTAAATTGGATGCGAATGGTGAATTTCAAAGTGGCCTTTTTGATAGAGGTTCATTCTTTGAGACGCTATCTGGCTGGGCTAAAGGTGTCGTTGTTGGCAGAGCACGGCTTGGAGGTATCCCAGTGGGGGTGATCGCAGTTGAGACCAAAACTATTGAAGACATAGTTCCTGCTGATCCAGCTGACCCAAAGTCATCGGAATTTTCAATTAAAGAGGCGGGACAAGTTTGGTACCCAAATTCTGCGTTTAAAACAGCGCAAAGCATAAATGATTTCAATTATGGAGAGCAATTACCGCTGATTATTCTAGCCAACTGGAGAGGTTTTTCTGGTGGCCAAAGGGACATGTATAATGAAGTCCTGAAATATGGGTCCTTTATTGTGGACGCTCTGGTTGAATATAAACAACCAATAATAATATACATCCCGCCCCTGGGTGAACTGAGGGGGGGATCATGGGTTGTTGTAGACCCCACCATTAATCCCGAGCAAATGGAAATGTATGCTGATCTTGAATCTAGAGGGGGGGTGTTGGAACCTGACGGAGTAGTTAGTATAAAGTACCGTAAGGAGAAGATGATAGAAACAATGACCCGGTTAGATTCCACGTATAGACATTTAAAAAGAACGTTGATGGAAAAAGAATTATCGTTGGAGAAGCAAAGTGATCTTACCAAAAGATTGAAGATAAGAGAGAGACAGTTGATGCCGATTTATAGCCAAATTAGCATACAATTTGCAGATTTACACGATAGATCCACCAGAATGCTGGTTAAAGGAGTGATCCGAAAGGAATTAGAGTGGAAAAAGTCGCGCCGGTTTTTATATTGGAGACTAAGACGAAGGTTGAATGAGGGACAAGTTATCAAGAGATTACGAAGAAAAATGAGCGACAACAAGACGGTGATGGAGTACGGCGAATTGTTGAAGATGGTCCAAACATGGTATGATCACCTGGATGTAAGTGATGATAGGGCGGTGGCCGAGTTCATAGAAAGAAATTCCAAAGAAATTGACAAGAACGTTGAAGAGTTTGAAATCTCGCTGTTCATCGATGAACTAAAGAAAAGATTTGAAGATAAGAACGGTAACATTGTCCTTGAGGAGCTGACCAAACTAGTGGACAGTAAGCGAAAAAAATAATCCTTGTATAGTATTAGATGTATAAAATAGCCGCTGGATGGCGCTTCCGTGTTGCAGAGGGGGCCGTTATATTATTCCCGCGCGTATGTGTATAGATCAAAAATAATGTGAGATGAAAAATGCAACCATATCATTTCGACAAAAGTATATACATATATATATATATATATATATGTGCGTGTGCGTGTGCGTGTCTGTGTGTTTGCGAGTATATGTATGTAAATATGAAAGCAACAACCGTGGAAGGGAGAGAAAGAGCGGAGGGTATTCGTTAATTCATGAAAAATGTCTTCTTTGAGGACTGTTTCGCTAGCTTGGAAGAGAAGTGTTCTGATCGACTATCCTGTTGTCTTTTTATATAAAGCCTTGTCGAATTTTACAGCAATAGAGTTTCTTCTGTGATGGTGCCTCGTGCAAGGGCTAGAAATGTCCAGAGGCTGGTCGGTCGGGAACTGTGAGCTGACATTATCCGTTTCGTATGCCGTTATGTTATTCGGATCTGAGACAGAGACAGACGAGGACATGGATGACGAGGAAGATGACGAGCAGTTGGAGGAAGAGCAAGAAGGGCGGAAGTCCGAATGGGTCTGCGGCGAGATCGGCCGGGAGCTAGACGACGACAGTTGTAGTTGCAGTATGTATTTTTTACTGTCGCTGTCGGGGAGCCTTCTTGGTTTGGCTGCTCTCGACGCTGCCGCCGCCGAGGCAGTAGAAGGAGGGGACTGGTGATAGTTTGGTAGATACTTGACTCTTTGGTCGGAATCTGCGGCGTATGAAGCGATCCTCTGAATGTCCTTGGTGGGCTGTACAAAGTTCTTCGCCGCTGTTGCTTGATGCTGCTGGCGATGGTGCAAGGAGGGGATGTGTGATTCGCTAAATCTTCTTGCTATGAACTGGTGGTTGTTGCTGCTGAGCGGCAGGTTGTGTACACATTGATAGAGATCGAAAATGTTCATGGAGTTGGAAAGCCTCTGCTGTCTTTTAGACATAAAGTCCCCAAACAAAGTCGCGTTGTCCTTGTGCGACTCTCCGCATGGGGAACAAGGCTCAGCATCATCATCGTTGATGTTAAGTACCGTCTTGATAAACTCATGTTTCCTGTTGGGAGTGGGAGACCTATCGGTCTCCAGAAGGCAGTCATCGCGATGACTGCCCCCTCTGGGGCTGCCCCTCACCTCCCCTTCTTCCTCCTGGATAGGCTTGTAATGAATAGTCAAATGGGCTGATATAGGTCTGTTGCTACTGGAACTCAACATGGCTGCGTTCTGTGGTGTTGTTCAAGTTAGGACGAAGGTCAGACGATATGCATGTATATATATTCTTCGAATGCACGGCAATAATGATATGAAAAAACTATGCTATAGTATATAGTTGTTTGCTATTATAATCAATGTTGGCATTGATGTAGCTAAAAGGAAGAGAAACTAAGAAGTAAGTAAAGATACAAGTTTACAAAAACTTAAGAAGGGCATGACAAGTATTTTACCTCTGTATAGGTCAAATACCACACCAATATATACTCAACCAACCCTTGTACGAAAAACTGTGGGTGTGAACGCTGCTCATAGCCGTTCCCTACAGATTTGTTGCATCGTATCATCGCCTGTTTCAGCCAGTCCTGCATACCCCTTTCGCGACGGCTAGCACTAGCATCTCCACACTAAAAGGAAACGAAGATTGAGATAGAGATGAATGAAATCCGGGGTAAAGAGGCAAGGGGTGAAAAAAAAACCGGAGTCACTGTGCACGACGTACTTCTGAGGGTAATCCAAGTTTTTCTCGGCATCCACTGTTTTTTTTCGTTCCGCACGGTCCCGCCCGTACACCCGGAATCTGGCGGCGCAACAGCCGATTAGTGGAAGCTAGGGTTACGTGATTGCGGTTTTTTTTTGCTACGTATAACGCTATGACGGCAACTCAATGCAAGGAAAGATAAAGAAAAAAGATATTGAATTGTTCAATCTGATCAGTATGTGATCTTTTACTTGGTATGTTTAAATCGGCCTTTTTTGTTCGGTCTTTTACGCACTATTCATTTATTACATCGCAATGAAAGTCTCTCGCTTCATGCTGTTGTTGTTGTTTTTTTTTCAGTCTTTTTTTTATCCGCTTTCATTCTTATTTTTCCCTACACGCATTTTATAAAACAATAATATTTTTTTCTTCTTTTGTCCTTTATTTATTACTTCCTTGGTTAAAAGCTTCTTATCTTCCGTTTCTTATAGAGAAGAATTCCTTTTTTTTTTCTTCTTCTTTCTGCTTAAAAAGCGTTTTTTCTATTTGATTTCGACAATAGAACTAGATTTAGAGACTAGTTTAGCATTGGCCAAGAAATAACCATACGCAATGACTGTTACTACTCCTTTTGTGAATGGTACTTCTTACTGTACCGTCACAGCCTATTCCGTCCCATCTTATAAAGCTGCCATAGATTTTTACGCCAAGTTTTTGTCATTGGAAAACCGTTCTTCTCCCGATGAAAACTCTACTTTATTGTCTAATGAATCCATCTCGTTGAAGATTCTTCTACGCCCCGATGGAAAAATCAATAAAAACGTTGAAGTTCATTTAAAGGAACTCAACAGTATCACCAAAACTCAAGACTGGAGATCGCACGCCTCGCAGTCCTTGGTATTTAACACTTCCGATATCTTGGCAGTCAAGGACACTCTAAACGCCATGAACGCTCCTCTGCAAGGCTACCCAACAGAACTTTTCCCAATGCAATTATACACCTTGGACCCATTGGGTAATGTTGTTGGTGTCACCTCTACTAAGAACGCAGTTTCCACCAAACCAACTCCACCACCAGCCCCAGAAACTTCTGCGAGGTCCGGCCTCTCATCTAAAGTCCACTCTTACACTGATCTGGCCTACCGCATGAAAACCACTGACACTTACCCATCTTTGCCAAAGCCATCGAAGAAGCCTCAAAAGGCCATTGCTGTCATGACTTCTGGTGGTGACGCTCCAGGTATGAACTCTAACGTTAGAGCCATTGTGCGTTCCGCTATCTTCAAGGGTTGCCGTGCCTTCGTCGTCATGGAAGGTTATGAAGGTTTGGTCCGTGGTGGTCCAGAATACATTAAGGAATTCCACTGGGAAGACGTCCGTGGTTGGTCCGCTGAAGGTGGTACCAACATCGGTACTGCCCGTTGTATGGAATTCAAGAAGCGTGAAGGTAGATTATTGGGTGCTCAACATTTGATCGAAGCTGGTGTTGATGCTCTGATTGTGTGCGGTGGTGACGGTTCTTTAACCGGTGCCGATCTATTTAGGTCTGAATGGCCTTCTTTGATCGAAGAGTTGTTGAAAACAGACAGAATCTCTCAGGAACAATATGAAAGGATGAAGCATTTGAACATTTGTGGTACCGTGGGTTCCATTGATAACGACATGTCGACAACTGACGCTACTATTGGTGCTTATTCCGCCTTGGATAGAATCTGTAAGGCCATCGACTACGTTGAAGCCACTGCCAACTCTCACTCAAGAGCTTTCGTTGTTGAAGTCATGGGTAGAAACTGTGGGTGGTTAGCCTTGTTGGCAGGTATTGCCACCTCTGCTGACTATATCTTCATTCCGGAAAAGCCTGCCACATCCAGCGAATGGCAAGACCAAATGTGTGACATTGTCTCCAAGCACAGATCGAGAGGTAAGAGAACTACCATTGTTGTTGTTGCTGAAGGTGCCATTGGTGCTGATTTGACTCCAATCTCTCCAAGTGACGTTCACAAAGTTCTTGTTGACAGATTAGGATTAGATACAAGAATCACTACTCTGGGTCACGTTCAAAGAGGTGGTACTGCCGTTGCTTACGACCGTATCCTGGCCACTTTACAAGGTCTTGAAGCTGTCAACGCCGTTTTGGAATCTAGTCCAGATACTCCATCCCCATTGATTGCCGTTAACGAAAACAAGATTGTTCGTAAGCCATTGATGGAATCCGTCAAATTGACTAAGGCTGTGGCTGAGGCTATTCAAGCTAAGGATTTCAAGAGAGCCATGTCTCTAAGAGATACTGAGTTCATTGAACATCTAAACAATTTCATGGCCATCAACTCTGCTGATCATAACGAACCAAAGTTACCTAAGGATAAGAGATTGAAGATCGCCATCGTCAACGTTGGTGCCCCAGCAGGCGGTATCAACTCTGCCGTCTACTCTATGGCTACCTACTGTATGTCTCAAGGCCACAGACCATATGCCATCTACAACGGTTGGTCTGGTTTAGCAAGACACGAAAGTGTCCGTTCCTTGAATTGGAAGGATATGTTAGGATGGCAATCTCGTGGTGGTTCTGAAATTGGTACTAACAGAGTCACCCCAGAAGAAGCAGATCTAGGTATGATTGCTTACTACTTCCAAAAATACGAATTTGATGGTTTAATCATTGTCGGTGGTTTCGAAGCTTTTGAGTCCTTACATCAATTGGAAAGAGCAAGAGAAAGTTATCCAGCTTTCAGAATTCCAATGGTCTTGATACCCGCTACTTTGTCCAACAATGTTCCAGGTACCGAATACTCTTTGGGTTCCGATACCGCTTTGAATGCCTTGATGGAATACTGTGATGTTGTTAAGCAATCCGCTTCCTCCACTAGAGGTAGAGCTTTTGTTGTCGACTGTCAAGGTGGTAACTCCGGTTATTTGTCCACTTACGCGTCTTTGGCCGTTGGTGCTCAAGTCTCTTATGTTCCAGAAGAAGGTATCTCATTGGAACAATTATCCGAAGATATTGAATACTTGGCCCAATCTTTCGAAAAGGCTGAAGGTAGAGGTAGATTTGGTAAATTAATCTTGAAGAGCACAAACGCTTCAAAGGCTTTATCTGCCACTAAATTGGCCGATGTTATCACTGCTGAAGCCGATGGTAGATTTGATGCTAAACCAGCCTATCCAGGCCATGTCCAGCAAGGTGGTTTGCCATCTCCAATTGATAGAACAAGAGCCACTAGAATGGCTATTAAAGCTGTTGGTTTCATCGAAGACAACCAAGCTGCCATTGCGGAAGCTCGTGCAGCCGAAGAAGATTTCAACGCTGACGACAAGACTATCTCTGACACTGCTGCTGTCGTCGGTGTTAAGGGTTCTCACGTCGTTTACAACTCCATTAGACAATTATATGACTATGAAACTGAAGTCTCTATGAGAATGCCAAAGGTCATCCACTGGCAAGCTACCAGACTCATCGCTGACCATTTGGTTGGTAGAAAGAGAGTTGATTAAAAGAAAACCTTTTTATTACACTTTCTATTATTAATGTCAATTAATGTTAACCCATGTTTTTTCTTTTGTGTCTATAATTCTTTTTTTTATCTCTAAGCTTTTGAACAATGAATTTTTGTTCCCTTTCTTTTAATAATACAAGTACTACCCCCATGCAAGCAATATTATCATGCATTTTTATGAATGTCAAGAACAAAGAAACTGTTATTTTTGTGTTTTGTTTTTTCTATTTGTTTCTTTAAACGTTTTCTAAACTTATGTATACTGGAATATGTGATATAGACGATTTAAAAGATATTCCCAATAAACGTCCTTCGAATCTTTATATATAATAGGCAGCTTTTTTAATAGAATATTTATACATGTACAATATGCTGCTATTTCATCACTCATAGGCATGTCACGAGGAACGGATAAGTAAACAAAAATAGCAATATACTAACCGATCATTAATTCTTACTATTTGGGGACTATTCATTCGTTCCTATTAGAGAATAATAAGGCCTAACTTATTGGTCTAGGAACTCTTTGCATAATTGAACTGGAAAAACATGGGTTTGGCAAAGTCAGAAACAAAGAAAAACAGCTTGAGATCCACGACAAAGCAAGAAAAGAAGCCTCAGTCAACGTTTCAAAGTTTAAAGCAGTCACTCAAACTCAGTAATAATAAGAAACTAAAACAGAACACTGTGCAACCATCGAACGATGCAAGCAAACATGTTAAACAAAAAAAAAATAGTCTATCCTCGAAGAATTCCGAGGTGCAAAGAAAAAGGATATCAACACAAAGGTTTTCATTGTTTACATATGGCAATGTTCAGGTTATGAATTCATTTTTCCTCATTCATGGCGATCCTCAAAGTAGCAGCAATCATATTCGAAGAAGCTCTCAAATCTCTGCAAATGATATACCTGAAGCAAGTAGAGGCTCCTTTAATGATACACAAAGTCAAGACAGTCAAAACACTATTAAAATGAAACCTACATCTTTGATGGCGAAGGGACCAATTGAAATATACCAGATATGTACGGGATTCGATAAGTTGAAGGACAATATAACATCTGTCCAGAAGTTGAGCAAAGCTAGCAGTCACGATGGTCATGTGGTAAATTATTTATCAATAGGACGGCATGGCGACATCGTTCATCCAGTGCTACCTAAACTACAAATAACAAGATTGAACGGGACAGGTCTCAAGTATATCATTAGTTTTTACAATCCAGAACGCTATTGGGAAATCGAATTTCTGCCTTTGCCTAATCAAACTCGACTCGAGCTGGAAGAAAGCGCTAAAGCTTTTGAAAACGTCGTCGGCAAGATATGCCAATTTTCGCATATTAATGAAGAACATACTATTGGGAACAATGAGTCATTGAGTGATAAGTTTGCGGCATTACCCACGTCGTATATAGAGACGCCCAATATTGAAATCAGTGATGATGACGATGAGCTAAATTATTTATTGGATGAGAAAGACGAGTACAGTTGCACAGATAACAGTTTTTCAGTGGTATCGAGTGCTTGTTCAGTCCCGAATGCAAAGTTTCCGTGTTCCAAAGGTTCTACAGATACCGCTTCAATTTCCATCAACGAAGCCTTCAGAAATGCGATCAGGCGAACGGCGCCCGCATTAAATATTCCAATAATGGCTCCAAATATACATTTAAAAAAACAAAACAAAAGGTATAGTTCATATTCTTTTATTGACTCTTCCGTATATTTGCCGGATAGGCATAGAAGGTTCGAGAGAAGGTCCATATCTGGATTCGGTGATCTTTGAAGTAAAGCTCATACACAACCGCATGGAGGGAAGTAGCTGGAAAGAACAAGATGAAGAAGTTTATGACATAAATATAAATGGCTGGAACATTTAATCTATTATTATAGTTTTTTTTTGTTTTTTTTGAAATAGAATTTAATATCTTTGCAATTTTGATCTCTTTTCTTTACTTTGGATCATTCACGGAAACAAAGGATATGAGATGGATCATAACTATAAACAAGGAATTCTTCTCCAACTTGGCACCCACGTATATACATAATTGCTTATATTAGAACTAAAGCAATGAAAATGTGAGAGTGCAAGTGGAAGGAGAAATCGTTAAACAAAGTAATAAAAAAACAAAGTATATGAAAGAAAAAAACAATGAAATATCGATTAAATCATAAAACATCAAAAAGATATTCTTATAATTGAGGGAGAGCTTGTAGTGGGTTACCATCGGCATCTAAACCTTGTTGTAACATTAGCAATTCTTGATTACCAGCAGTTTCAAATTGCAAACCACAGCCAATCTTGGTATCATTCTTGAAATGGTCAATTTCACCACAGAACAAAACAGACAAGGTTGGCAAGACTTTTCTTTCCAAGAAACATGCAACTTTACCATTAGAGTCTAATGTACCACGATATACGGATTGTCTATATTCGTATTTTGCACCAATGGTGGTAGAACCTTCGACGGTTGGCTGAATGCCGATTGGTGTACCCATCAGCGGATCAGTAATTGGGACCATACCTGCTTGTAGTGTAGTTTCGATACCTGCCTCAACATTTGGAGCTACTTTTCTCCACAATGAGGCGATCAAAGCACCATTGGCTTGTAATTGGCCGGAGAAAATCCAGTCTTGCTTTTTGGAAACATAACGAGTCAAGTATGAAACGCCGGCATCACCTGGAGCGCTACCGTCAGTCCTAGAATATAAAGTTTCTAGACCCAAAGCTAATTGGGGAGTAACACTTTGCAGGAAGGACGCAACAGCAACACCTGTGAATTCGCCCTTATCAGAAAGTGAAGGATTTAATGTCTTCACATTTACAGAGAAGTCGGAAGCTTGGTAGTCTTGTTCCAATTGACACATTGTTGGTTGACCATCTGATATTTGCAAATTGACTTTAGAAATGTTTTTCTTGTCCCAGCCATAGTTCAATCTACCAGAGACAGATAAATCGTTGTCGATGTTACCTTGGGCAAAAAGGTTGTCGTTAGCAAACAGTGCAGAGAATGCGTACTTAGGCAAGGCTTGAGAACCGATGGAGAAGGTGTGCGAAGTTTGGAAGGCGGGATTCATGGAGAATGCCTTGTTCAAATCAGCTCTTAACCCGGTAAAAAAATATTGAGATAAAAACACGTCACGGGAGACTTCCTTATTCAGGTTTTCCACAGTGCCTGGATTGGCCAACTCCAAAGATTTCCTGTGAGAATGCAATTGTCTATACGTATCCACAACAAAGCTAGATATTGGGTTTGAGGAGAAGAAATTACCCTTGGATTGCTTCGCATTCAAGGGAGAAAGGGCCGGAATGGTTGGAATTTGAGAAGCCTCTGCTAATGAAGTGGGCGCGGACATGTTTCAGGTCGGTTACTGGTAGTCTTTTATTGCTTTGTACAGTGGTTTATGGACCTTCTTTGCATGCACCATTTCCAAATAATCGAAGATTGAGCACACATCCACCAAAAGACGCCTTTTTTCACTTTTAGTAAACGCCGAATAAAACTTTCGTTGTGAGTGACAAAGTATCGTGGAAAAAAAAAAAGAGAGTAAACAATGGTGATAATAATAATAAAAGTAAACTATATTTAAATAAACTGCCTAAGAGCTGTTAGCGCAAGGTCGGGTGGTTTAAAACTTCTTGTTTTGCAACAAATTCTTACCCATGTCCCTGGCAGTCAAGTAGACAGTTCTGTATAAAGTGTACAAATCAAGGGTACTGGAGAAAGTGTCCAAGAATCCGAATGGCAGCATGCATGGGATCCAGCCTTGAGCTAATTCTAAGGCAAAGGAGCCACCAGGCATGCCGTATTGCTTGGAGTAGCCCTTCTTCAAGTGATGGGTCATACCAGGGGTGTAGACTTCTGCCTCGGTCGCATATGGCAAGGCGGCGGTTTGAGTGCCATGTAAGATGGTGAAGTAGTCATCGGCGAAGTGGACACCTGAGTGACCTTCTGTGCCGACAGCCGTGCCGAATATGATTAAGTACTCGGATACAGATGCATGGAGGATGATCATTTGGCCCATGGCACCACCAGCGTTGTTGAAGACCCATTCCTCATCGACGTACTTGTTGATGTATTCGTCCCCATAGTGAGAGGCAAGTGCGTCTCTAATGTCTTGCAGTAGGACCTGAGTGGAGAAATCGTCCGCTGTTGTATTGTGTTTGGCGATGACCGAGTTACATATTTGGTTCAAAGTCTTTGGATCAAACATGTAGTTGGTAGGCAACCAAGTGGTGAACAGCACGTTCATAAAGTAGCCTACAGCACCGATCAACAAAAGGATTGGGAAACACTTCATGGTCTTGCTTCTTCTAATTGTCCGTCTTTGACTTGGTCCTTAATGTATAAAAACCAATTGTAATCGCACTTTCAAACGTCAACTTCTGACTAAGACTTGCTCTTATATACCATGGCGCTGCAAATCTATCTGAATTCTTTCGCATTGAAAATCATCCAAACGAGAACGATAGCACCGGTAGTTTTCCCTGCAGCTTATACGACGACCGTGGTTCGACTCTGTGCCGGAGCGTAAGAACGGATAGGTAGGTGTACATTACAAGCGCACACTGGCTGATATGTTGATGAGATATCTGACGACTAAGTTGCCACGTAGGATATTCGACAGGCATTAGCCCATACGCTGTTTTGTTTAGTTGCTGTGCCTTCTTAGGACAGGTCACTCACCAATGTGTTTTACGTTTGGTAAGTTGAATAAGAAAAGACGAAAGTGAAAAGAAGGGAAAGCTTTTAACGGACTGAAGAACGGAGCTGTGCAACTGCTGGTAGAGGATATCTAACGCGGCATTATGACTCCTGAGCAAAAGGCTAAATTAGTATGTGAAGAGATGGCTTTATTTTTGTTTTCACCGCGAGTTGTCTTTTACTAACGATTTAACGATGAGGTGAACTGTGTAGGAAGCTAATAGGAAACTAGCGATAGAAAGGTTGAAGAAGAGAGGCATACTTAATAAAGACCAGTTGAACCGAATAGAGAGTAGAAATGAGCCTGTGAAAGCTCGGTCTGCCGTAGTAGCCGTGGGCAGGAACCAGACTGCCGATGCGGCTGCCTCGATGCATGCGGTAAACCAAAGTGAAAAATCGTCTATGCTTGCCAATGCTGGTGCTGTCCCATCTTATGGTGACGGGAGTTCTGATAATAGTAACAGAGATGCGGCAGTGCCGCATAAGAGACCTTTAGAAAAAATCAGGCCTAGTATAAGGAGGCAAGACTACATTGAATATGACTTTGCCACTATGCAAAACTTGAACGGTGGTTACATCAACCCTAAGGACAAGGTTCCGAACCCCGGTTTTGCTGAAGACGAAGATGTTGAATCTGAATTTGGATCTAAGAAGCAAAAGACACTACAAGACTGGAAAAGGGAACAATTAGAGCGCAAAATGCTGTATGAGAATGCTCCACCTCCAGAACATATCTCGAAAGCGCCGAAATGTGTTGAATGTCATTTTAACATTGAGATGGACCCTGTTTTACATGACATATTCAAGCTGCAGGTCTGCAAACAGTGTGCTAAAGAGCTTCCAGAGAAATATTCCCTGCTGACGAAGACAGAATGCAAGGAAGACTATTTTCTAACGGACCCCGAATTGAACGATGAAGATCTCTTTCGCAGACTTGAAAAGCCAAATCCTCATTCTGGTACATTTGCGAGGATGCAATTGTTTGTTAGATGTGAAGTGGAGGCCTTTGCGTTCAAGAAGTGGGGTGGGGAAGACGGTTTGGACAAGGAATGGCAGCGACGTGAAGAAGGAAAATCTCAGAGGAGAGAGAAAAAATACGAGAAGAAAATCAAGGAAATGCGACTGAAAACAAGAGCTCAAGAATATACCAACAGGCTAAGAGAGAAGAAGCACGGGAAAGCACATATCCATCATTTCAGTGCCCCCATTGATGGGGGAATTGATGAAGATGGTTATCAAATTCAAAGGCGAAGATGTACAGATTGCGGGTTAGAAACTGAAGAAATTGACATTTAGTGTCAGCTATGTATATAGGAGGGTATAACGAGAAGTTCATAAAAGGTATGTTAGGTCTTCGTTGATCGAATTTTTTTTTTTTTGTTTTCCTATATATTTAATTATCCTGGAAAGACTTTTGACCTTAAGCGTCATCCATTCACCTTTTAATATTAATATGATTACATGCATTTGTTGAACCCATAAAATTTCACCTATCCTCTTTTTTGTTACCTAATAAAGTTATTTGCCTTGAATGTTTTTGTTTTTTTGAGTTTATTGAAGACCATATGGGGTCATTTTCTCCCCATCGATTGAATTAGTATCCCTGTAGTGTGCTTAGAATGCTAAAAATAATAATGAACCAACACCGAGCATGCCTGCAGAAATATACCAAATAGCATTGGAGGCTAAAAATGAGGTATTTTGTCTTCTAACGGCATTCGTCTTGTGTCTGTTTTCTAGGCTTCTTCTTACCAAAGCTCTTAGTGACCTTTTCTCATTAGAGGACGCTTCATCAGTGCTGCTGGCAGAGGCAGTCGGATTCAATGTTTCTGTTGGTAACATCATTGGCGGTCTATAAGCCAAGTATAACGGCTGCATTGGAGTACCATCAAATTGGTACAATTGTAACTTGTAAATACCATGGTAAGGATCTATACCTACTGCATATTCTTTGAAAGTCTCTGTTTGATTGTATCTAGTATAAGTGGAAACCCCATCATCACTGCATGGATCGCTGAATAATTGCCTACCGTCCACTTCAACAGGATTTAAAACTAAAGTACCGTTTTCTGAAATGTTATACGTACCATGTTGAAAAATCAACGAAGCCTTGGGGCAAGCTGGATCACGAGGATTACCAGTCACTTGGTACGTGGCTTCTTCAAACCAACCATCTTCGGTAAATGAGTAACTGAGACCAGGCAACGAGGGTTCTATCAACAGTTCGTCTACGGGATCATAAAATCCTGGTCCTGTGAAGACTTGGTTGGATTTGGATGACCATGTACCGTACAAGGAGCTGCTTTCGTCTTCACAGTGAATGTTTTGAATGAACAAACAACAGCTCAAGATTAGCTTCTTAGAGGTAAGTTTTTTCGACCACATGACAATGAAAGACAACAATGATATTAATAATTACAGTAACAAATCCCCCCTTAGAATAATGTTTTTCTCCGAGTTTATATGTTTCTTGGATTTTCGAAAGTAACTTGGGCGTTTGATGTTATTGTGAAGTTACGTGAGTTTCCATAATAAACTAGCTTTCTATTTATAACTGGTGAATTGATTACTCTACTCTCCTTTAACAAACCGCAAATGTCAGAACGAAAGAAAAAAAAATGCAGGAAAATCGCGTCATACTGTCGTTCATGGTGATAAGTATATAAATTGATGAGGAAATATCAGTGTATTACTCTTTAGTTCGTTTCATGTGAAGAATATTGGGGCTAGATGCCAGAAAATCAGTGTGAAATATTTTAATATTAAAATCCCAACTATGAGTTACAGTATTACTTTGGTTGAGAAGCGTAGCGTTTCATGATTAAATAAGTATATAAAAGAACTTGTTCAGAGAATGAATCACAGTTGAGAACTGTTTTGATTTCTTATCGATAGTGATATCGAAGATGCTCTATTAGTAAGTTCTACTGTGTTTTGGAAAATGCCTGTCGTCATAAACTTTGCTCGTTGCGGTATTTCGACGGATGAAGGGTTGGGCATTTGGTTTTCTTTATTCCTTTCGTCTAGCATCATGTTTTGATAATTACTCGGTAATGGCATATTGCCGTTTTGCACCTGGTTGGGTAGACTGTTTACACTTATTGCACTGTCGCAAGCACTTTCGTTTTTGAATTGATTAAAAGTGTACATATGAGGAGTGATTGGCGATGAATGATCAATGTTAGTGGTACTGAAGACGCTGTTGTCTGATTGTGCGCTAAAGTTCCTCATTGGAGTGTAGTTGGTTCCTGGAGAATATGTGCTTGGAGAAGAAACTGTTGATGAAGAGGCATTCTGGTCGAAGTAACGAGAATTGACGGTAATTTTCCTTGTTAGATCTATGGTAGATGCCAGCTGCAGTTTCTTTTGCAATTCCAAGTTATAGTCCTTCACTTGTAATATGAAAGGCACTATACCATATTGCTCCTTATAGACTTCGACCAAAGATGAGGGAGAATTGATTATGCCATTGATGAGAATACTAAATATCTGCGTCTGAGTGTTCGAGTCTATATCATTACCGATGGGCATAGAAAGAAATGGACCTTGATCTTGATTAGTGAATTTGTTTATTATGAAGAATGCACCGTTGCAAATTTCATACAATTCATACTTGAGCAAGTCGTACTGCCAAGAGCACAAATCAATCAGAAACCTTTTCAAATTAATTAGTTTGATTTTGGAATTGAGTTCTTCATCTTCGTCCATGGCAGTCGTATCGCCATCCAGTCCGGTGTTTCGTGGAGAACTGCTTATGTGTTCTTCCACTGTGGCGTCACTGTCATCAGAAGACTGTGACTTTCTTTTGTTCGACCATTCTTTGTTGTTGCAGCTGTTATTCTGTAGCTGGTTTTTATAAAGTTCATATTGTATCAAACAATTTTCGTCGACATTCAAGATGTAGTCATTAATCATGGGCTCGTAAACATCCCAATTTAGAGTGTCCAAAATGTGTCTTTCCATTTGAATGAACATTGATTCATCGAATAAGTCGGACCCGCCGCAATAATGAACCAGTTCGGAAAGACGTGGTATACGAGCTCTCGGATTGGGACCGTAGAACCTACCACCTGTGGGGATGGAAACGTTGTTTATAATATGATTGCATCCACCCCAAGTCTTAGCCGCTAACCAAAGGCAGGTGCCCACAACAAGTTTAGCCTGGTCCTTTAAAACCACTCTCTTAGAGCAATAGCGATCGTAAAACCTGACGGCGTGAAAAAATATACCATTGCTTACTCTAGTCATCACTGAGAGCTGATACAAAAATGTCACTATGGCATCTCTAGTTTGGTGAGGATTCATCTCCGGTTGTTGATCGATTAATTTTATATCTGGTTTTGTCTTGGAAGATTGGACCAACACATTTTGAGAGATTTCCTGGTGGTACTCCTGTATGGTTTCGTAATGGGTGAGTAGTTCTGCGTTGGACAGTTCAATTGGGTAGTATGTCTGCTTTGCAGTGACGATTAGCCCAGCCTTCACTTCTGAGTGGTTCATGGTCTTTTTCTTTTATTGCGTTAAAAAAACCAGCTAATGAACGGAAAAGTGGGATTATAATTGCTATTGTTACTTAATTGCTACTATTGTTGTCTTATTGAATTGTACTACCAATATTAATCTAATCCCTTCTATCTTGGGGAGATATGATGAATAAGTTTACAAATAACCAGAAAAATAAATCGAAACAAATGAAGAACTCCTTGGATAATCTGCTCTTGAGTGTGCATGTAACTAGGAAACCAGGTAGAACAAGCGTTTACAATTTCAAAATATATTCTTATATAAAAAGAAGTTCTAAAGAAATTATCAAGAGACTAATCGTTGCAATCGCACCGGCCACTTGGCGCAGGAAAATAGCGGTTTGTACAGGGCACCCACGCTACCTTTACTCCATTCTTAATTTTGCCTTCTGCAGTATTTTTTTTTTTATTTTCGAGTCTTTCTCACTCTCGAGATAGTTTCCCTCCCAGCCTCGACCTGGCACCATTCAGCTCAATCGAGCAAAATCGCCAAAATGCGTCTCCGATGCTTTCAAGGTTAATAGGTTACTGACGCGCTGCGGGATTCTCTCGAAGAAGCAAAATCGCGAATTCTTGCTCGAACGCGTTTAGTGCAGAAGCTGAACAAGGCAGTTGCTAGTGGATCGTCAGAGAAGGAACAGGCAGCTCACTAACAGGAGCTGGGCTCTAATCGTCATGAATACTGAGCAGATCGGAGCGGGCCGTGGTTCGCAAAGTTCTTCTTCACGAGGTTGTTGGGAAGTGCTTGTTTACCCCTTTACGCGCGATGTTTTCGTGGCTTTACCGCATTTGGGCATGTCCTAGAAGAGACCGGGTGTTATTCACTTTCCTATCAGTGGAATGGTTGCGAACAAAGGAATGCTGTTCGATTATGGAAACAAAAGTTTATTCATGTATATTCATGGCACGCTACCCTACGCCCTTGATAATGTGTGGCCACAACCTAGCGAGTGATTTACATCCGGGCGTTAGTCTCAAAACATTCTCTTTGATTTTGCTGGGTTACTCATGTTGGTGCCACGCACGACAACGTAGCTACTTAGGGTTGTTTATGTAAGCGAGCGAGAGGATGTAATTGTAGTACAAACGGATCTGGCCCTTTCAATCCAGCTGAGGTAATCGTATTACTCTTTTCAGTTTGCTCGCTAGGGCCAGAGTCTTCTCGATGTTTTCACCAGCGTTGATCTTGAAAACGAAACACTGCTTTGATTTAGTAAGCACATGCGAAAGCAATGAGGGAGCCTCGTCGAGCGCTTTACTTAACTGCGAAGTGGTCATACTACTGATGTATATATTCATTGAATGGGACTCTTCTTCTTTTTCCAGTCGGGTATCTAAAGTCAAGACACACACGCATTCTTCATCTTGCGACATATTTTTGATCGTTGCCAGGTTTTTCAATTCAACGTCATTCCCTTTGATGCTTCCATCGAAGCGCAATGTTTTCAACGTCATGTTGTACCCCTCACCGTAGTGCTTGATTAACTGTTCTAGTAAAGTCATCTTTATAGGCGCTGCATGTTGCTCCGAGATCATCGTAATGCTGCAATTGACTAATTTGCTAATGTATTTTTCTAAAAATGGCATGCACTCGTTAAATAAACGCTTGTGATCCTTGTGAATCTCTTCCAGGATTACTCTATCAAACGCTTGTACACGTTTTTCGCCGCTATCCTGGAGAATGCACTGGTCCACGTAGTTGATGCGAAACTCATTGGGCATGTCTCGCTCATTAGCATACGCAAAGCATCGGGCGTGCCCTTTGATTTCTTCTATTGAGGTGGCTAGATTTTGTCGTGTGAATAATTCCTGTTGGACTTTATCTAGTTCATTCGCATACTTTTTTTTCCAACTATTGGCTTTTCCCTCAACTTGCTTTCTCCCTTCCTGTATTTGTGCCAATGCTTGTGATGTGACAGCAAGCTTTTTTTGGAGGGGAACGATAGCAAGTTCCATTGCATGAAATACGTCTTCTGCCTCTTTAATCTTTTGTTTAAATTTATCGAATTCGTCTGCACATGCGATGATATTTTCTTCTAGTTTATCATGGGTGTTTTGCAACTCTTTTAGCGTTTTTGAAAGCCTTTCTTGCTCCTCAAGTAACTCAATTCTGGCATCGTCCTTGGTTTTCTTAAATACCCCAAATTTTTTATTCAATTCATTTTCATGCTCTCTACAATTCTTCTCATTCTCGTTTTGTAGAATAAACAACTTTCTATTTACGTCTTCAAACTCTGTTTTAAGTTGTCGCATTTCATCAGTCAACTTTTCATCAGGTTTTAGATTTTCAACCTCCATCAACTTATACGTCCATTCCCTTTTGGCATTCGATAGCTCCTCTTCCAGATCGTTCTCAAACTCTTGGACTTTTACAGCATGCATAAACATTATATTTTTTGACGATAATTCAGCATTCCTTCCTTGCAGGTCACATTGACTGTCCTTCAAGTCCATATCTGTTGATAGCCTATCAATTTCATTCTGTAATTCTCTACATGATCTGACCTTAGCATCTAATTCTGACGTTATTGTAGGTAGTTCTCTGTCATGAACACGGACGGATTCCTTTTCAATTTCAGAAATAGCATTCAATAACGAATCTATGTCCCTTCTAACTTTGCGCTCATTGTTCTTCACTCTTTCAATAACCTTGGGATCTCCACCAAAGGTCAATTTCTTTTTATTTACAGCAGAAGGATCATCTGTGAAACAACGCCGTATTCCAGACCGGGAGCCCTGTAATATATTCAATTTATTGTTATTGGGCGTAAGTACCATGTCCATCTCTTTTTTTTGAACTTTTTGGCGTTTGTTTTTGAAGGTATCTCGAGTATTACCGCTATGATCACTATGAAGAGAAAGTTTGGGTATTTTGGAATTGTTCATCTTAATAAAATACTATGAGTCAACAGTGTTCAATATCAGTAGATATATTCAAAATAGCGATATCAGATCTTATATATACAGTATTTCGCTCTAATTCATAGAGGTCTCCTGGTCAGGCGCTTAGTTATACTGTTTTAGTTTTGTTTCAAAACTGGTTCAGCTGAATGGGAAAGGCGCTAAAAGGTATTTATCAGCGAAGTTAAAAGAGAAATCTTAGTAAGAAGACTAACACTCAAAAGAATATGCACAATGGTCAAAGAGTGATCGCTCATTTAGATGAAGTCTACGATAGTGGTACCTCTACATATTGACTTTAAAATAGAGTAAATAAGAACAAAAATGGTAAACAAATCATCGTCACTAGAGACGGCTTCTTGTTCACGTGACAGTTTCTATTTCAATCAAAATTAGGAGAGCAAGAATCTTGACCAAGGGCTACTACTGCTTTAAGAGAAGACATTGCCCTTTCTCGAGATTGTGAAAGGAAAATAACCTCATTCCATATATATACATATAGTGATTTGGCATAGCAATGAGTTCTTTACTAACATCGTACGAATCGGATTTCAAAACAACCTTAGAACAAGCCAAGGCGAGCTTATCAGAAGCTCCCTCGCAACAGCTATCGCAGAGAAATTCTACGTTAAAGCAGGTGGAGCAGCAACAGGATGAACTATTTGACTTGATAGATCAAATGGATGTGGAGGTCAATAACAGTATAAGCAATGCCTCAGAACGTGCTACGTACAAGGCGAAATTAAGGGAATGGAAAAAGGCAATACAGAGTGATATCAAAAGACCGCTGCAATCTTTAGTGGACTCGGGCGATCGTGATAGACTTTTTGGAGATCTTAATGAATCTAATATTGATGATGACCAAAGGCAGCAGCTGTTGAGTAACCATGCAATCTTACAAAAATCCGGAGATAGATTAAAGGACGCTAGCAGAATAGCAAACGAAACTGAAGGAATAGGGTCACAGATCATGATGGATTTAAGGTCACAGAGAGAGACTTTGGAAAATGCGAGGCAAACCCTGTTTCAAGCGGATTCATACGTGGACAAGAGTATAAAGACACTAAAAACAATGGCCAGAAGGCTGGTCGCAAACAAATTCTTAAGCTACGCCATTATTGCAGTGCTAATATTATTGATCCTACTGGTTTTGTTTTCGAAATTTAAATAAAGAGAATCGAGAAGAGGTTCAATAAAACCGCCAAACGCGCTTAATGACATCTAGATGAAGTGTCAGCTACCTTCTTGTGGCAGTCAAAAGAAGGGTGGGGGGAATATCGCGATCATATTCTATATATCAATATGTAGATGTATATCAATGGAAATGCTTCTTTTCAGATGTATACCGATACTGAAGGTAAAGCACAGCCTTTTACGATAGATCCTTATTCAAAGGACTCATTGGGTCCATTGGATCTATATCCTCATCTTTAGCTTTGTCAGTTACCTTCATGTTTTTCACTTTATTTTTCAGCTTGCCTATTAGTTTTGTTTCAAAGTCATGACGATCTTCTGGAACCACAATTTCATGGATACCTTCCTCTTCATTCATTTCCTCCATTAGATGTCTTGCCTTGTCACTTGAAATACTGCTTTGTGGTGTCAAACCAGAATGGGTGCCGCCTATTCTGTGATGACGTTTCTCTTCTTCCGTAAGGTCCAAAATAGTGGCGGTGTAGTTGACTAAAGATTTCGCACTCTTACGTCTTGCCATTCTCTTCATCTTATATCCCTCCTCAGAGCTTTCTGTTGAAGCTGTCGTTGCCACAGATGATCTTGGCGTACGAGGCAGCCTTACACAGGATATACCTACATCGCTAACCCATTTGGCAACAAGAGCTGTCCAACCACACTGGTGCGAAGCACCGAGACCTCTCCCGGTGTCACCATCGAAGTATTCGAAAAATTGTACGTAGTCCTTAAAATACGGATCTGTAGATAAAAATTTGGAATGATCACCATAATGGACGGCACGCTCCCCATTTTCGTCTGGAACGAACAGGTGAATCATGCGATACCCAAGCTCTTCAGCAACTTCTGCTAGATTCAAATAATCACCTGAGCCTACGGGACATTCGACCTTAAAGTCTGAACCGTAGTACAAATAAAATCTTTGCAATGCTTCCATAATCAAAAAACTAGTGGGGAACCAAATCGGTCCCCTCCAGTTAGAATTACCGCCGAACATACCTGAATCAGATTCACCTGGCAAGTATTTGACCATATATTCAACACCATTTACATTCATCTCAAATGGATGCTTTTCGTGATATTTGGAAAGAGATCTTATGCCATATGGTGACAAAAACTCGGTTTCATCCAACAGCCGTCTCAATATGGCAGTCAATCTTTCTTTGGTAACCAGGGACAATAGTAATCTTTCACCAACACCCTTTTTTGACATTGAAGCAATGTTTCTACCAAAGATCTCTGGACGATTGTTCACAAACCAATCAACTCTCTTTTTGAAACCTGGAAATTGTTTTATGATACTTGGTTCTAAAGTCATAGAAGCATATAGTGGAATTAAACCCACAAGAGACCTAATTGGTAGCTGTTCTTTGTGGTCGCCCCAGGAAATGGCATCATAATAGAACTTATCTGTCTCATTCCATAGATTTTGCTTTATAACATTTTTACATTTTTCTCCTGTAATGTCTGTAGCATATTCAAATGACATAGAATCACTGATCAAGATGAAATGTTCGAAGAATTTAGAGGCAATGTCCTCATAAACTGAATTTTCTTTGGCCAATTCCAATGCAATGTTTAGCATTTGTAAACTGAAGAAGGCCATCCAGCCTGTGGAATCAGCTTGTTCTAGAGTACCACCAGTGGGTAATGGTTCTGACCTATTGAATACACCAATATTATCAAGACCCAAGAACCCACCTTCAAAGACATTTTTACCTTCGGTATCTTTTCTGTTTACCCACCACGTAAAATTCAGCAAAAGCTTTTGGAAAACCCGTTCCAAAAATGTACGGTCTTCACGGTTATACATGTTCCTTTCAATCTTGAAAACACGATATACGGCCCATGCATGGACAGGTGGGTTGACATCATTGAAGTTCCATTCGTATGCGGGAATTTGACCGTTAGGATGCATGTACCACTCTCTTGTTAATAAGTCCAATTGCCTCTTGGCAAATTCTGGGTCAATCATGGCCAAAGGAATGCAATGGAAGGCAGTATCCCATGAAGCGAAAAATGGGTATTCCCATTTGTCAGGCATCGACAGGATATCTTCGATGTAAAGATGTTTCCAGTTTTTATTTCTACCGTTAGCCCTATTAGGCGGAGGTCGTGGTTTGATGTTCGCATCACCATTGTACCAAGCATCATAGGTGAAATTGTAAAACTGTTTGGTCCATAGTAAACCAGAGAAAGCCTGTCTTTGAAGGTTCCTTAGTTCATCACTGATTGATAAAGGTGTGATTCTCCAATAAAAGTTATCAGCTTCCCCTTCTCGATCATCGAAAACCAAATCAAACTCATCTTCATCCACGACGGCCAGGTTTTGTGCCTTGAAGATAGAGTTTTCGGGGTCGTTTGTAAATTTATATCTCACCGTAACATACTCGCCTGGCGGAATATTTTTGAAGTGATAAACCGCGCACGCCTTTGTGCCTTTATTTTCAGGATTTACGGCATCACTTTTACCGTGAACAAGATATTCTTCAAAAGCGTCCTTTGTGTACTCAGAGGGGTTTTTCTCTTCATTAAACAGCTTTATAAGATTCGACTCATTATCAGTAAATAGCAATAAAGGATCAATATCTTCCACCTCTTCATCATCTTCTTCTTTTCCTTTCATTCCATTAGAAGAGAACCCACCTGGAGATGGCTGGAAGACCATTTGACAATTACCGTATTTCTTGTGAGTCATACTGATTAAGTTTGTGGCTTCCGAGTCCCTCTCAAGGAGAGGTTTGTCTTTTGTTCTAGTACCATCGAAAGCCCAGGTATTTCTAAAGAAGATTTGGGGAGCTACGTACAGCTCACCGGAGTCGATTTTACTTCGATTATGTATAGTCAACCGGAAGTTCAGTTCACTGGGGTTTTCGTCGCTTTTGGCCATTTCGAAAAAGGTATCAAAATAAGGGTTATCATCTGTGTCGTTATCACGGTACAACCCATCTATATCATAAACTTCGAATTCCTTGTCTTCGTACCCTCTCTCCGCATTCTTCTGCACTAACTCTTCATACGGAAAAGCCTTTTTGAAGGGATACTTGTACAAAGCCTTCATGTATGAATGAGTGGGGGTATTATCCAAATAAAAGTACAATTCCTTAACATCCTCGCCATGGTTTCCCTGCGGCCCAGTCAACCCGAATAACCTTTCCTTCAACCTCTCATCCTTACCGTTCCATAGCGCGACGTTCATACACACCAATTGCTTGTTATCAGAGACACCGAATAACCCATCTTCACCCCACCGGAACACTCTTGCATTGGCATGTTCGAAGGGAAAATTGGACCAGGCATCTCCGTTTAAGGAATAGTCTTCACGGACAGTGGCCCAACTTCTCTCACTCAGGTAAGGACCCCACCGGTACCAATATTTCTTATGGCTGCGGTTTTCGCGCAATCTTTCTTCTTCTACTGTAGAGTCTACAAATTTGTCTCTTAACTTGTTCATTAGTACTTTTTTTCTTATCTTCTCCTCTTCTAAAACACAAAAAGATCTGAGCACTAATAAAAAATGTGTTATGCTAGTTCTATTACTTCAATTGAGCAGCGAAAGTTTCGAGAGACAAGAGAAACGGCGATTACCAAGATATGATCGTACAGTATACATATATATACTATCGAGTTATCTAGTAGCTTTTCTTGGTTTGCGGTTTTGATCTGGGTTAGCCCCGCAAGATGTCTTTACCCCTTATTTTCAATCTGGCCTTTCTGTTTAATTGAATCAGCAATCGTAAAAGATTCAGCAGAAAAAGAAAAACGAAGGGATTGTAACCGACGAACATCACAAATAGGGAGAAGCAGTTGAAAGTATTGAACTCTTTTTATTTTCCTTCTTGGAAGCCTGGGCCTTGCGCTCGTCATTGTCGATAAATGGTGTATCCGGGAGTCGTATTATGGTTTAGTTAATGAGCTCCCCTAGACGAAGGGGAGATATCACGTGAAGCGACATGCGTATGGTGAACAAATAGTTAGTTAATGTTTGAAAGGGAATATTGTCTAGCGGAAGTTTATAGAAACAATAATGCGTGTGTATGTACGTATGTTGAGTGCATATATATGTAGGTAAATTGGATGGGTAGTTAGTTTGCTTTTTTTTTTATTCACCGTTGTTTCAAAATGAGGAAAGCCACAACCTGTAGTTTTGTTGGGCGGCATTGGCGTAAAGGTCCGTTAATCCGTCACAGGATTGGGTGGTTATGGCTGACACGGCCATGCGACAGTCTTGGACGTTGTTCATTGCCTGATGTTTGTAGTTGTTCTCTTGAGTGCTATCTAACGAGAACATCGGCTCGTCTTGGGCGGAGGCAGTAGTAGAGCCGAACTCCCTCGGTACTGCGACGGAACCGTTCATAATGTATTTAGTCTCATCCATGGGGCTAGGCGAGTATTCCTGGCCCATTAAGGCGTGCTCAGTCAGTTGATGGTTGGCAAAGGACAGGGAAAATACCTCATCGTCTAAAGGAGTCGTATAGTTCACAGACATTGCTTGGTTTGGTTGTATGTGTTATATGAAAAGTTGTGTGCTTCTTATCATCAGTCTGTCTATATATACACATATATATAAGAGTAAAATAAGCCAGTGCGAAACAAAAACAATCAGTAAATAATAAACTTAAAAATCCATGCTACCAACTAATGAATTAGAGGGCACATGGAGTAAGACATAAAAAAAATTCTGCGAACGTGGACACCTACATATATATTAGTTAATTTATCTATCCGCGTGGCCAAGAAAAATGATAACAAAGGGTACTCGCCAACTTGAAGGTGTCATGGACGCTAGTGCCAATAACCCGCTATCTCAACTGCATGGTCTTTCTTCCACAGTGCGCGTCTTTTTTTGTTTCCATTTTATTGAATGACTTTTCCGCGGAGGTTGGGCCGCGCCAGAAAAATACTTTCACCCAAAGCTCTCTATTCTTTTTCGTTTCTGTGCACGCTCTACGCCGATCGGTCGCGGCGGCAAAACTTCCCTGAAGTTCTGAAACAAGGGCTACGAAGCACTCTTGGAACGGGAATGCCGACGGAAGGACCTGGCCGCTCTTTCCGCGGGGGGTAACTGATATGCTTGCAAAGGGCACAGGGTCTTGCTACCCCTCCTTTAGCCAAGGCAACCGCCACAGTAGCGAGAGCGAGGGCGCTCGGATCGTCGCTTGCACGTTATGCCCACGTTTAATTTCACTCCTCAGTTGGAATTACGGACCGAACGAATTTTCTGAGGTTGCCCGCCCCTCATTTGGCGGCTTTTGCACATGAACGGTTTCCCCACACCTCAATAACAGCAACGTCGTTAACGCATCCGTTTGCGAGATTCTTAAGGGTATTTTTGATTTTACACGTGAAGCTGTATTTGACGGTACGGAAGCGGGCGAGGAGCGAAGTACAGTCAGTACCGTCATTCTGCAATAAGAGTTTGAGCGTTTTTCTAATTTGTTGAGGTTATAATAAGAAGTAAATATGTCTAGCCCGTGCCAGAAGGAGGCTTGTGCCATCCAAGGTTTGTAATAACAGAACTAACGTAAATAAGTTTTAGACGGTTGCTTTTTACTAACACTTTTTTTTAGATTGTCTTCTATCAAATGAGTATGACGATGCCAAGTGCGCTAAAGTCATAAATCAGCTTTATGTCTGTTGCTCGAAATTCTACGAAAAAAATGGAAAGGAGGCACGGTCTCCCTGTTGTCCACTGCCTTCTCTTCTCGAGCTGAAGATGAAACAAAGAAACATCAAACCAAGTGATGGTTGAGACTTCTCACTGGTTTAAGTCTACGCTTTCTTTCTATATACTACTAAATGGCGACTGATAAAATCGGTATGTGCGTGAAGAGGATCTAATCATAAGTACATTGATCGTACTTCCAGGGAAGATCCACCCACTTTCTTTTATGAAAAAGAAATATATTTATCTAAGATCAACCGCGAGCACGACAGTGAAATAGTATTAGTATTTCAACGTACAGTAAACGATTAAGTAAACTATATACGTCCACTGCCTAAAAAAAACTGCCGAAACAGGATTTTCTAAGACCAAGACGAATCGTGACTCTGGGTGTCTATTATAAAAGACATTGTTACTCTTTTTAAGAAAGGGGTAAAAATAAAAAAGAAAGAATTAAGAAATGTATTACAGAAAGCATCAATTAGGATAGAGAGACTATTCTTAATTGTCTCTTTTTATACTATCGAGAAAAACACCTACGCAGAAAATTTTCTCTTCATACATTTCCTACGGGTAATACACCGAACGCCAAAAAATAATTATAGGGTTGGCTACCAGATACTCGAAGTAGCCTATACCTTGGCGCACTGCGCGCGGCTAGCTACATCGCCTAAACAGCTCTCTATAGCCTCGTTTTAGAAAGTTGCGCTTTTTTAGTGTTATTTTTTTTGCCCTAAGCTAAAAAGAAAGTATGATATCTATATATATTACAAAAATCAGTTTTAAGAACTTAGTGACGACGAGAAGCAACAATAATGTTATTCATTTCTTCAACCTTAGCCTTGGCTCTTATGAAAGAACCTAATCTCTTCTTGGCGACCTTTCTAGCCCTTTTTTCACCAGAGTTTCTTATTAGATCGATCAATCTTCTTTCGTATGGAGACAGCCCAGCGATTTCTCTGACCAAAGATCTAACGAACTTAGTTCTGTTGGAAGCAGCACCCTTCTTGTAAGAGATCTTTGGGGCTGGAGTCATGCTAGTGACCTTCTTACCTTTGTTCAAACCAATTGCAATTCCTAAATATAATACCACAAGTTGTTTTCTGTTAGTAATGTGTCAAATAAGCACGTATATGAGGGCGTGTGGATGTCTGGAGTGATGCGTGAAGTGCGGCTTTCCATTTCTGACCTTTATTCCACGGCTGTTTTCAATACACTATTGGTTTGATTGTAATCGTCTCTTTGCAAAGTGGTGCTCATCCTGAAGGGTCCAATAACCTCTTTTTTTTGAGGAGGTGCAAAAATTTAAAAATCATCATTAAGTGACATGAATTCATTCTTACTTATACCACGCCATGATATACTATTCTTGTCCTTGTCTTTCTTTAACTTTCCAGTGCATTTATTTCCCTCTAATAGTTTGGCTAAATGTTCTTCAAAACACTCATAAATTGTCCCAACCCATTCAATATCCTCCTCTGTGTTTAACATACCTGTCTTAGCCGCCATTTTTACCGTTTGCTGTATTTCTATGTGTGCATAACTAGCAAATCATTACCGTAGAGCAGCTTAATATCTTTTGATTCTTTGATTTAACAAAGCTCATACTGGCCGAGGGTTTCCATTCCTTCCGCATTTCACTCCGAAAAAGAACTAAAAAATGTTCGGGTGTTGAGTCGTCGGCAAAAAGCACAAACCAGAAGCACATAGGAACTACCATAACATTACAAAACATACGTAAATCTCATCTTATCTATACACGTATACGATAGTTTTGCTTTTTTTATATACAAGAGGAGTTAAAGACATTTTTGAGAGGTCAGATTTTAGTAAATGATGACATTTTTTCCTTATTATACAGTGATGGCTGATAAATCAAAGTCGTGTTGCTCCAATTTAGATACGATATCTTTGGTTGGAACGTCGGCAAATAGCTCTACAAACTTTCTGTGATCTAAATCTTTCCCTATGGACTTGTGTTTCAATTTTTCTAAGGGATACAAAAACGCCAGTAACTTTCTTCTTCCGACTGATATCTTTCTTTGCTTGCCATTTATCACTTCATCATAGTAAATTTTGACCTTCTTACCATCTGCCGTTTCTACGATTGGGGCACCCTTGTGTGGATAATTCTCTATCGCATCTTTCCTCTTTAAGATTCTAAAGCGCATTTTCCAACCTGTGGGTCCTAATTCTTTTATCCTTGCAGCCTTTTCTTTCGTTAGGTAATTGTCAATCCCGCCTTCTTTACTGATTGTTCTTAAAACTTTAGCAGTCATCTTAATACTGATTTTTCTATTAAGAGTCTCACTCCATAGACCTTTTTTCACAACATTTGGCAGCCACTTCTTCCTTGTTTTAGCTTTACTTTCGGAAATATTGTTACCAAACTGAATGAAAGATCCACCATATAAGCCTTTATTACTTTGTTTAAAGATACCAGATTCCCCGTATTTATAATCTGGAAACTTTTTTCTCTCCTTTGGCATATGCAGAGGCTTAATATCACCGACCTGGTAGTCCGGCTGTTTAGGGACCTTCCTTGTTTCCACTAGTCTCCACTGCCTAAATTTTTTAACGGCTGAAGTGAATTTCCTTGTTATTTGAAATGGTTTGAGAATTTGCTGCATGCTCTCCTATCAACTTTCTACCTTTTATTCGTTATTAACCTATTGGGCTTTAACTTTAAAGAGTTTTGGTTGATTGAATGTTTTCGGTCTTTTAAGCATGTTTACGGAAGCGTCCCCCGGATTGGGAAGCACGAAGGTATTCAATATACAATTACTACAAGAAGAAAAAGAAAACGCACTATGACATGATTTGTCAGTCATAAGTTAGTAAGTCTAAGTCTAGCAAGCAAATTCAATTATATGTTTGTTTCTTTGGTGATTTTTTCAAGATCGTTTAAAATCTCATTTTTTTCCAAATTCTTGTTGCAAGTATGCCTTTAGTGATGCACGGCACTTTTTACCCTTACAGAGCGCCTATAATGAACATTTGAGGAATATAGAATACAGGCATATGTTCAATGCTAAGAATGCAATTTTGCCGAGAATACGATTGCGTGCATAAAAATTAGTGACAGTTAACAGTTAAAAACAAAGTCCCGCCATTGGCAGTCATCTCCTATGCTAAATGTGACACTCTCTAACTGTGTTTCGCTCTCCCTTAAAGTTGATAATTTTTCAAATTGTTTTAGCATTTGGATTCTTTGTTTGTGTCTACATAATTTTTACATTAATCTTCATCTAGGTTCTCTTATTTTTCTATTCTCTTTCTATATTTTTTACGCCGCTAAAAGCCTTGATATGTAAACAAAACGTAATATAGTGAACGGACGAAGAACGAAATTAGCTATAATCTATAATTTGCTCTATCGTTTCTTCATTCATACACTTTCTTGATAGAATCAGCGCTTCATACGTACATATTTGATTACTTGAAAACCTTTTTGAATCCTGACCAACCAGCTCCTAAAGAATGATTCTTAGAATCTGAATATTCGAATAGCGTGCCGTTTTTATTGGCAGTTTTAATTGCCTCAACCGTCCTTTCTAGTTCTGAAATTCTGTCCTGTAATTTCAGATTCTCATCCATTACCTGTGAATTTTTTTTCAGTGTCTCTTCTAAATCTTTCTTCAAATCATTGGGCACATATACACTCGAAAGCTGTTTCTTTTTTTCTGCATCTAACTTTTTCTTCAGATCCAGGATCTGCAATTTATATCCATTGTTTTCATTCAAAATGGACTCAATGTTGAGCCGGTTCTTTACTAGCTCATTCGCAATTGTCACATGCTCTCTATTTAAAGAAGTATAATCATTTTCCAATTTACGTACATGTTTTTGTAAATGCATGTTCTTTTCTGTGATCGATTTATACTGCTCCTCTCTTTCGTTATCTAATCTATGAATTTCCTCATATTCAGAGGCATACTTCTTCATGATTCTTGGTGTGATTATCACTTCCATCATAGCATCTCGAATTAACTTATCCATGCATTCCCCTGGAGAAGGAACATCACTGGATACATCGTTTCCCTGCCCAATATAGTCATCCACCAGACCGGAGTTTAAGAACTCCAGAAGCTCATCAAAACCCAATTTCAGCAATTGGTCCCGGCTACGACATAATAGCATGGCGGGAATCCTCATAACGGAGTCAAGACTTTCTAAAAATACTATGTCACCGATCCGTGGTTGTGTTTCAGCGGTAAGTTTCTTTTGGAATAGGGTTGTAAAAAGACCAGCCAAAAACATGGAAGAATGAACACCTTTCTCATTCATGTATTTATAGATGTCGGGATATGATTCTTCTACTAATCTATCGAATTTATAGCAGAGAACGTCGATCCCAGGAGCACTTGGCAAAAACAACAGTCTTAAGTCATAAACTTTCATTAAGCGGACAAACAAGCCAAATGCATCTGCCTCCTTCTCAGAAACGTCAAGGATCATGTTAATAATGTATGTCATGTCGATAGAAAACTCACATTCTGAATCAAAAAGCAAATATGCCTTTAATATGTTAGTTATACGTTTTACATTGGTAAAAGAAACACCATCCATCACTTTCAGCTTATCTTCTAATTCTCGGACATCAAATGGTGCTTCTTGCACTAGATAAGTTTCGTATATAGGATTAAAAGATTTTGATTTGGCGTAACTTACCAACTGCCACATTATCAAACGATAAGCAGATGGTATACCACGAGACAGTTGAAGGTGCAAAGATTCAATATCATTTAGTAGGGTATGTTGGTAATCATTCAAAGTGTTCAACCAAAACGAACTAATCTCTTCAGGCAATAGACTGGCATCTATCTTTTTGGAGTCTTCCCTCAAAGTGAGCATATTTTCATCTAAATCACTTTTTATTGAGCTATCTTCATTTTTGTAGAAACGCATGTTTCTCCTGAATGTACTGGCCAAGAAGTCCTTCTGAGCAGCTAAGTCTAAAGGATTTTCTATGCGGCGTGGAGGTAAGATAGGTGGAGCTAAAGAAGAAGAACTACCTGAAGTATTCATTGATAGTCTACCAGGCATCTCATCACCGCAGGGTACCTTCAGATGCAGAGTTTCCGTATTAATCACTTGCCTTGGAGGTAATTGAGGTTGACCAGAGAAGGTCTGATCATTCTTATTTCTTGGTGGCACTGGCGGAGATAAAGATTTCAGAAGAACAGGTGCGGAACTTTTGGCATCGTCAACTCTTGGTGGCAATGAAGGCGAAGTTATGTTTTTCAGTGCCTCTTCAACTTTTGCCTCTTCGGTTTCTAATAGCTGATTAAGGTCTTCAGGCAGTAATAGGGGTTCACCTCGAGGATCACCCTGGGGTTCCGCTGCCACTTCTGTTTGCATTGACGCTTCATGTGGATCAGGGAGGTCAACGATCAAACTATCTTCTTTTACGCTCTGATTTGAATCAAAACAACTACTTACATCTGCAGGTACCGTTTCCACTTCTTTGCTCAGATTTTTTTCTCTATCGCTTACTACTGTTGGTATCTTATTCCCGGAGGCGATGTCATCAGGATTTTCGTCCAGTTGGATTTGGTGAGGAGTTACTGGAACTTCAATTTGCTCTTTCGGAATATTTTCATTTGACACCATCCTTTGTCCTGTATTTTCGGCTTTTTCACTCATAGTGATGAGAACATAAACATATAAGTGCTGATGCAGTTTCTGTCTATTCCATTGTAGTCCCCTTTTATTTTGCTTGCGAATAGAGTAAGATATTCTTTATTTTCTGCCGAATTTTCATAGAAATCGAACTAGTGAGAGTACGTAGATACGAATATATAATGTATTAACCATAAAAACAACGAAAAATATAAAAAAACTATGTATGGACGCATACTTACATCCATGTGTAAGAGTATTAAAAATAAGCTTTCATGTAAACACACGATGAATGAACAATCCAACTAGACAAATTCATAGCAATCATCAGATACTTCCGATAAAATAGGTGAAAAAGCGCTTCTATCTGGGTGAGACGCTTCATTAACGAGGGACCACGCACTTGTTGATCTGTCATCATTGATCAAGGTGTTCAATCTTGCATCTTCTGAAGCGATGTCAAGGGACGCATCCGCGTAAACAATACCCGTAGTGATATTTAGGCTTGCAATCAGTCTCTCTGTGTCCGCCACCGTCGAGTTTGGAAAGTGTATTCGAATCTTATTCCGATGAAAGGTTACCGGCAATGATCCATAGTTCTGCAGGATCATGTCAACGGTGCCGTATATTGATTTTAAATCATTGTTGTAGCTTGAAATGTTTTCCTTCAACTCTTCCAGGAGAGAAGAATTTAGAAATGACAAAGGCACAGAAAATGTCCCATTGACGTTGAACTCAGGAACGGTGAACTCAATGTAAGAACCTGGCTTTTCCACAAAACATGGGTTAGATTCATTAATCATTTGATTCTGAGTCTTCATTATTTTGAATAACTCCAAATCGCGAATGAATTTTATATCTTTTTGAGATAGCTTCTTGAAGGCAACAGGTTGAACATCGTTCTGACACGAATCGACATAAGATGCATGCTGGAATGTTTTGGAGTAGTTAGAGTGGGAACACTGATCTAATCCATTCAATGAGTTAAAGAAACACCTTAAGGATATAGTCATGTTATTTACGGCTTCCTGAGTAAACCTGATGCTAGAAGTGGAGTAAGCTCTTTGCCCTAACAACCTTGTCGACGTCGTCATATTCCAGTTTGTAAATAAACCCCTGGGGACACCTTTGGGCACTCTGGACAAAGCTGCAAATCTGCTGACGTTAGCTGCGGGTCTCAAATGGTCAAATCTCGTGACTCCCCTCTTTGCGGATGGAGATATAACAAAGCTGCCTACTCTTTTGAAGGCTACAGAAGCATCAAACAGACTTCTCCACCAGGTGGCAAAGATACTATTGTTATATCGAAGGGGAAACCTCCCATGGCTCAGCCCGATTAATGTCCGGTCAAGCGACCTGGTGATCTGTCTGAGCTGGACTCGTGACATTCGCAGCCACAAGCTCCAGTTACTACCACCTACAACCATAATAAAACTTCGCGTTCTCCTGTTATGAAATGGTCATTATCAAGATAAAGGAGGAGAAAGAGATGCCATTCTCTTCGTGGTCTTTTGCGTTTATATAGCTCAGCCGTATGGTCGAGCCAATTGCCCGGCTCCGTTTGTCAAATTTTGTTTACGCTGCTAATATGAATGTCAAATAAGAATCTCGAATTTGATCTTAAGGGAAGACGCTGCTTTGAGAGGGAAGAAATAGCGAGTGCATAGTCAGCTAATTGAGCATTGGAGACAGCATTTTGATTTTAAGCCTTCTCGTTGTGTTTATTTTCTGTTAGCCAGCTTGACGCCATCGCTTGGAGAGAAGGAAAACATATACGTTTAGTATATACATATAAGGAGACAAACACACACGCACACACGCACACAAAAGGGTAATGGTGGCGAAACCATCACATAATTTGAGAAGGGAGCACAAATGGTTGAAAGAAACGGCGACTTTGCAGGAAGACAAAGAGTTTGTCTTTCAGGCTATTCAAAAGCATATTGCGAACAAGAGGCCCAAAACAAACTCGCCACCTACTACACCGTCCAGAGATGAGGACGGTGCAGGAACAATAAATGTGTTGACCAGTATTCCTGGGTCTGGATCCACTAGTACAGCTACGAAACAATATGAAGGCACACAAACTCTATCGAACGATACGGAATGGCTCTCTTACCCCGCTACATCTAACCAATATACTGACACTCCCATGGGGGATATACCCGCCAGCACAACTATCATATCAAACCCAAGGACTCCCAGCAGTTCGAAACCGCACAATCCCAATGCATACCGACCGCCCATGGCGAGTTCTCTTGTGGAAAACAGTAGTGATAAGAATCTGGATCGTACAGATAATAACAGCGACATGATTGATAGTTCAAGTACAAGGAAGCGGATCGAAAAACCGCAAGAAAACCCAGCAAAAGAGTTGATTCGACTTCAAGGCTTACTTATTGCAGTTTTGAAAGAACAATCCAAATGTTTGCTACAGAAATGCAGTATTATCGAATCTACATCATTATCAGAGGATGCTAAAAGGCTTCAATTAAGTAGAGATATACGGCCTCAATTATCCAACGTCTCTATCCGTATAGATTCTTTAGAAAAGGATATCATACAAACCAACAAAGATGTTAACTTGAAAGCCCAAACTAAAGATTATAGTCAAGTTTCCTCACAAGATAAAAATATCATATCAAGTGTTCTGCCTATCGCCCTGGAGGGAAATCTACCTCTTAAGAGTGCGAATTTGACAAGCACTACCGCAGCCACCACTGGAGCTACGAAAGTTGTTGCCAAAAACCCCAATAAAATTGCTAATAAGGATAATCGCGACGACGACTTGATCCAGGTGCTGGATGATGAGGATGACATAGATTGTGGTCCTGCCACCATATTACAACCGGGCTTGATAAATGTTCCGCAGAAAAACACTCCACACTCTCCTGCATCGCCGCGTCTCGAGATGACCTCAGAAGAACAAGATGAACTTACAAGGAGGAATATGCGTTTAAGAGAGCCAGTAAACTATAGAATTCCCGATAGAGATGATCCCTTTGATTACGTTATGGGCAAGTCCTTGAGAGACGATTATCCAGCCATTGAAAGGGAGGAGGATGAACTCACAATGGAAGCTGAAGAGGATGATCATTCTAGCTATATGACTACCAGAGATGAAGAAAAAGAAGAAAACGACTTATTAAATCAAAGCGATTTTGATTTTGTGGTGAATGATGGCCTCGAGCCAACTCAAGACACGGAATATCATGATAACCTTGATAGAAGTGCAAATATCGAAGAAAATCCTTTAGAAGACGATACCAGATCCACAATTACTCTATCACAACATAAAAATGTTCAGGTTATTTTATCTTCTCCAACAACGCAGAGTGATATATCCAATCGCCAAAAGCAAATCGGTGTGGAACACATTGATTTGCTCGAAGAAGATCTAGAAAAAGATATGATATTGGATGACAGCATGAGTTTCTCCTTTGGGAATCAACATTTACCCATGTCACATTCTGATCTAGAATTAATAGATAGTGAGAAAGAAAGTGATGATAATGAAGAAGATAATAAAAACAATAATCTCGAATATCTATCAGACAGTGATCTCGAAAGATTTGATGAAGAAAGAGAGAATAGAACACAAGCGGCAGATATCCAGGAACTGGACAATGATTTGAAGATTATAACGGAGAGGAAACTCATAGATGACAACAACCATCAATCTCCTTCGTGGTCTGCTTTGATTAAAATGGAAGAATCCAATGTTAGCCAAAAAAAAGGGGAGGAAGATGATTTCGATGATGATTTTTCGTTAAGTGATATAGTGAGTAAGTCCAATTCGTGTTTCAAGGCAAAGGGTCCAACTTATTCTTGGTCTGAGGAAGTTTTGTACCGTTTGCATGAAGTATTTAAATTGCCGGGCTTTAGGCCTAATCAGTTGGAGGCGGTCAACGCAACTTTACGAGGTAAGGACGTTTTTGTTCTTATGCCAACGGGGGGTGGTAAATCACTTTGCTACCAACTTCCTGCCGTGGTAAAATCTGGTAAGACGCATGGTACTACCATTGTCGTTTCTCCCCTGATTTCTTTGATGCATGATCAAGTTGAACATTTATTGAATATGAATATTAAGGCGAGCATGTTCAGTTCTAAGGGCACTGCAGAACAAAGAAGACAAACTTTCAATCTATTTATTAACGGATTGTTGGATTTAGTTTACATATCTCCTGAAATGATCAGTGCTTCTGAACAGTGTAAAAGAGCCATTAGTAGATTGTATGAAGATGGTAAGCTGGCCCGTATTGTTGTGGATGAAGCACATTGTGTTTCTAATTGGGGCCATGATTTTAGGCCTGATTACAAGGAACTAAAATTCTTTAAAAGAGAATACCCTGATATTCCAATGATCGCTCTAACTGCAACCGCAAGTGAACAAGTCAGAATGGATATTATCCATAATCTTGAATTAAAGGAACCTGTTTTTCTAAAGCAAAGTTTTAACAGAACAAATTTGTATTATGAAGTAAACAAAAAGACCAAAAATACCATTTTCGAAATTTGCGATGCTGTTAAATCAAGATTTAGGAATCAAACTGGTATCATATATTGCCACTCTAAAAAATCTTGCGAGCAGACTTCAGCTCAAATGCTGAGAAATGGCATCAAATGTGCCTACTACCATGCAGGTATGGAACCTGACGAAAGATTAAGTGTACAAAAGGCATGGCAAGCTGATGAAGTACAAGTCATTTGCGCTACTGTTGCTTTTGGTATGGGTATTGATAAACCTGACGTGAGATTTGTTTACCATTTCACTGTTCCACGAACATTAGAAGGTTATTATCAAGAAACTGGTCGTGCCGGAAGAGATGGTAAGTATTCATATTGTATTACCTACTTTTCATTTAGAGACATCAGAACTATGCAGACAATGATTCAAAAAGATAAGAATTTAGACAGAGAAAATAAAGAGAAGCATTTGAATAAATTACAGCAAGTGATGGCGTATTGTGACAACGTTACTGACTGTAGAAGAAAATTAGTTCTATCTTACTTCAACGAGGATTTTGATTCTAAATTGTGTCATAAGAACTGTGACAATTGCAGAAATAGTGCCAATATGATAAGTGAGGAAAGAGATGTTACAGAATCTGCTAAAAAAATCGTTAAACTGGTAGAGAATATCCAAAATGAAAGAGTGACAATAATCTATTGTCAAGACATCTTCAAAGGTTCTAGGAGCTCCAAAATTGTTCAAGCTAACCATGACACACTAGACGAACATGGTTGCGGTAAATCCATGCAAAAATCTGAAATTGAAAGAATATTCTTTCATTTGATAACAATTCGCGTTTTACAGGAATATTCTATAATGAATAATAGTGGTTTTGCTTCGAGTTATGTCAAAGTGGGCCCCAATGCCAGAAAACTGCTCTCTGGAAAAATGGATATTAAGATGCAATTTACGATATCGGCACCAAACTCTCGTCCCTCAACATCATCTAGCCACCAATCGAATGAAGATAACGCACCAGCTATGGCGCAAAGATCAACAACTATTGGAGGAAGTACCGCTACCAAGTCAACTCGCTTTATAAGTGCAAAAGAACACTTAAGATCGTACACATACAGTAGTTCAACCATGGAAACCCCACACCCAATCTCTTTAAAAAACACGAATGATTTGCATTCGACACAAGAATTAAATAACTTGCGGATAACGTACGAACGGCTGAGAGAATTGTCATTAAATTTAGGAAATAGAATGGTTCCTCCAGTTGGGAACTTTATGCCCGATTCTATCTTGAAGAAAATGGCGACAATCTTGCCAATGAATGACTCGGCCGTTGCCGCTTTAGGTCCCATAGAGGACAAATACCGTCGGAGATTAAAATATTTCAAAGCTACAATCGCAGATCTTAGCAAGGAAAGATCAAACACAGATCATGAAAAATACGACACAATATTGAATGAAGAATCTGTTAACAAAGTGTCCGGTTCGATCAATGACACTATCCATAGCACTGGGATAAGATCTAGGTTCTTTGACGCCAACCCGAACGAAGCCAAGGAGAATCAACAAATAGTTAACCAGATCAGGGAAAGCCAACTATCCAAAAGCTCAATAAGTGGTAAATCAGTTACGAAGACGACCACCAAGCCTGCTAAGAAATCTGCCAATGGAAGACGAGGGTTTAAAAATTATAGAGGCCATTACAGAGGAAGAAAATAAACTATTGAAGAAATATGGTCCGTTGCATATATACGACACTATTTGAAAGCAATTTTTCATAGTGCTCATTCCTTTATAGTAATTGCATATACAATGACACAGCATATAAATGAAAAGAAATTTAGAAACGTATCAACCGAGTAAAGCACAATTTTCGTGTGTATTGTTCACTTACAAAATTGCGCTTCCAAACGAGATTTACTCCCTTTAGAATCAGTAATTTTTGGAATATTTTTTATTCATGTACGTGCACAATGCGTTGGCTAATATACATCCGCAGATACTCAATCAACTTCGCTCGCGACTTCTTCTACGGAGGGACATGTACAGATCAAATTCATATCACCGTAAGTATCATCCAATCTAGCAACGGTAGGCCAAAATTTATTGTATTTCAAAAAGGGCAAGGGATAAGCCGCTTCTTCACGGGTATAGCCTCTGGTATCCCAATCGGAGGAAGTGATGAAGTCTTCCAATGAATGAGGGGCATTTTTCAAAATTTGCCCCTTTGGTTGATCACATATCAAGGCATTAATTTCTCCTTTAATAGATATCATAGCATCACAGAATCTATCCAATTCTTCCAAGTTTTCTGATTCTGTTGGTTCCACCATCAAAGTCCCTGGAACAGGGAAGGCTAAAGTTGGAGCATGGAATCCGTAGTCTTGCAATCTCTTGGCTACGTCAATGGCTTCGACACCCTTAGCTTTATATTCTCTTAGATCGATTATGAACTCATGAGCACAATGCTTCAATGTGCTCAATTCATTAACAAAGAGAATTTTATAATGATCTCTTAACCTTGTCATCATATAATTCGAGTTTAGCATCGCTATTACACTAGAAAATGGTAAAGCTTCATTACCCATCATTTTAATGTAAGCATAAGATATTGGTAACACCAAAGCGTTACCATATGGGGCAGAGGAGACTGAATCGATAGATTTCTCACTACCAACTCCAGTGACCATATCGACGACATCATGCCTTGGTAAATGAGGTATCAAATGTGATGCTACGCAGATAGGGGCACCAGCTGGACCACCTCCACCATGAGGGATGGAAAATGTCTTATGTAAATTCAAGTGGCAGACATCTGCGCCAAGATCACCTGGTGAAGTTAGCCCGACTTGAGCATTCATGTTAGCACCATCCAAATAGACTTGCCCACCAAACGAATGCACCGTGTCAATAGCATCTTGAATACTTGGTTCGAATAAACCGTAGGTGGAAGGATAAGTGATCATTACAGCGGCTAATTCGTTGGAATGCTTTTCAGCCTTATTCTTTAAATCAATTAAATCCAGAGAACCATTTTGTAAACAGTTGACTGGAACAACTTTCAAACCTGCCATGGCAGCAGAAGCCGGATTTGTACCATGTGCAGATACGGGGATCAAACAAATGTTACGGTGACTTTCACCCTTACTTTCCAAATACGATCTAATTACTCTCAAACCAGTGTATTCACCTTGAGCACCTGAATTTGGCTGTAGAGAAATACCATCGTAACCTGTAATGCTGCATAAATCTTTCTCCAAAGAACTAATGAGTTCTTTGTACCCCTGGACTTGATTTAACGGTTGGAAGGGATGAATATTGGCAAATTGTGGCCATGTGATGGGCATCATTTCAACTGTACTGTTCAACTTCATAGTACAGGAACCTAATGGGATCATAGAATTAGCAAGAGATAAATCGCGAGATTGTAATCTATGTAGATATCTCAACATTGCAGTTTCGCTATGGTGTTTGTGGAAGACTTCACTCTTCAATATTTCATCAGTACGCCGAAATTCTGTAGGAAAACTGTTAGAATAATCCTTTGAGAGATACTCTGTGGAATTTTTAATATCAAACACTTTAATTAAATTTTCAACATCGCTTTTAGTAGTTGTTTCATCAAGAGCCAAAGAGACAGTGGCCGCATCGACTGCAAATAAATTAATATCAAACTCATTCAAAGCTCTGTCCAATATTTGTTGAGAATTTACACCATTGCCCAATTTTATGGTCAAAGTATCAAACCAGGTTTGGTTGATTAATTGATGGGGACAGCTACCATCTTTAATGGCGTTCGCTAATATCGATGTTAAGCTGAATATCCTCTCGGAAATATTCTGCAAACCCCTGGGACCATGATAAACGCAGTAACTGGAGGCGACATTGGCCAAAAGAGCTTGCGCAGTACAAATGTTTGAAGTTGCCTTGTCGCGCTTAATGTGTTGCTCTCTAGTTTGTAGGGCTAAACGCAATGCTGTGTTACCTAAGCGGTCCTTAGATATACCGACAATTCTACCAGGAATCTTTCTATTCAATTTATTTATAACGGCGAAAAAAGCAGCGTGAGGACCACCATAACCCATTGGGACGCCAAATCTTTGAGAAGACCCCAAGACAATGTCAGCACCGTAATCAGCGGGTGGTTTCAGTAGTGTCAAAGCCATTAAATCTGAAGCAACTGACAGCAAAGACTTATGAGAATGCAACGCTTCAGAAAGTTGCTTCATCGCATCGGGTGCTAAAATTGAACCATCTGTTGCTGGATATTGAACTAAGCAACCAGATACATCGGGGTTTTTTAAAACATTCACAGCGTCCTCGATATCTGAACAATCAACCTCCACAATTTCAATATTGAATGGCATTGCCCTGGTGCGGATAACGCTCTTAGTTTGCTGATGCAATTTCTTATCTATCACGTACTTAAATTTTTTCTTCCTGGAAACATTGAACGACAATAGCATGGCTTCACCAGCGGCTGTACCCTCATCTAACAATGAGGCGTTTGCCACGGGCAAACCAGTCAAATCTGAAACAACCGTTTGGAAGTTTAATAATGCTTCCAATCTACCCTGAGAAATTTCAGGTTGATACGGAGTGTAGGAAGTATACCATTCTGGGCTTTCTAATAGGTTTCTTTGGATAACTGGCGGTAAAATCGTACCGTAGTAACCCTTACCGATGAAGTTTCTAACTTTATAGCGGTTTTTATTCGCAATTTTCTCCAAATGTTGAATCATTTCCTGTTCACAGAATCCTTTACTAGGAGCTTCTAGATTCAAGGGTCTTCTTTTCAAAATATTAGGCGGAACAAGCTCTTCTACAAATGTGTTTAAATCGGTGTAATGCATTGTTTTTAACATTTTTTTAACATCGTTTGGAGAAGGACCTAAATGACGTCTGGGAAATGTATCTAGCGGTCTCTCAATATTCTTCAAATCAGGATTGTAAATCTTCGTATATTGCGAAGATGATATGTCAGCAACGGCTGCTTTGAGTAAAATTGACTGAGAATGGAGTGATCTGGATCTAGCCTGAGAAACGTAATTGGCGCCTGACCTGAAGATAGCGCCCACTCTCGTCCTAAACATGTTACTTATACCTTCTACAAAGAATTCCCCTTTTTCAATGAGCTGTAGTCAAATTGATGAGTGCGTAATGTAACAGCGGCAGCAATAAGGCAAGAAGACACGGATAACAGCAGCCATTAATGAACGAAGCAAGAAGGCCGAGTGAATTGTATTGATTGATTATACTTCCCTTTATACTTATTGGGGATATTTCGACCAGCTTATCAAAAACACTTTACGGCTCGATGTCTGATCTGGGTGACTCCTCCAAATATCATGACTCCATAAAAAGAGTCTTCTTTCAAAAAGGAGTCATAAACAGGGTAATGCATCATATACGGGTAACAGAATAATTGCTTCTTCTTTTCCTCAAGAATTTTGAATTTTAAGCTAATTTTAGGCGATAGCTAGTTAGCATCAAGCTTTTATAGGGAACTTATAATAACCTAAAACGGGCGTGAGTTCTCAAAGTTGAGAAATTTTGAAAACTAGTGGATTTTACGTTGTAATGGCCCGTCAAAACTTTTTAGGCTTGGTCGTCTCCCAAGGGAAGATGCAAAAGACGGTTAAGGTACGTGTGGAGACAAAAGTATTTAATAAGAAAATCAATAAGGAATTGTTCCATAGAAGGGACTATTTGGTGCACGATGAAGGCGAGATATCAAGGGAAGGTGATCTGGTAAGAATAGAAGCGACAAGACCGCTTTCAAAAAGGAAGTTCTTTGCCATTGCTGAGATCATTAGAAATAAAGGTCAACAATTTGCCTTGTACGAATCTGAAGCTCAATTAAGTGTCGCTAAGGAGGAAGCCCAAAGGGCAAAAGAGTTCTTGGACAAAAGATCAGAAAGAGAAAGAAAATTAAATGAAAAGACGACCCTACTACATGATATTAGAATTATCCAAGAAGCATTGTCTAAGGGATCAACGCCGAAAGAGTTATCGGAAATTAAACAAAGATATGGTATCCAGGATTTTTCGCGGGAAACGGTGAGACAACTTTTGCAACTAAATATATCTGAACTAGAGGTCAATCTAGAGAAACAGCGAGATGTAATTGATTCTATTCAAACTCGAACATCGGAGTTATTATTGGATGATACGAAGTGTAATCAGTTCCTAAAAGAACACGGCGTTGAAGATCCTTTGTGTTTGAAGAGAAACATTAAGAAGAATCTGATGAGAAAATATGTAATGATGGACCTCCAGCAACCAATGCAATAAGGAGGGGAAGAAGAAAAAAAGCCGATCATTCTAGCCTTTTAGCCAAAGACATTATTACTCTGTAAATATATATATATACTGGAAAACTTTGTTACGTAAATAATAAAGTTATGTGTTTTTTAATCGTGAATATTCCAATGAAAAAAAAAAAAGCTTGTCGCCCTATTCTCAATTTATTGCATTTGATTATTTTCAAGCGTAGTGAAATTGAAAGCATAAGCAAGTTGCTTCAAAAACGAAAGTGAACCATAATAGTTTTGACCGAATTTATACATTACAAGAGTTCGGCAAGCCGTCGCCGACCCTACATGATACCATTCCAATTTTTTCCAGCTCTCAGAAAAAAACGCTGTATATGTTGGATATGTCTGGAGGACTCCACGTATGATTCTACATGGCTACTGCACACATGCGGTTGCAATTTGCAAATTCATAAAAGTTGCTACATAAAATGGCTGTACCAAATACACGTTGAACTTTTCCTTTCAGACCCACTCGATTCACCAAAGGGTGCCGATTTACCTATAATAACCAGTTTGAAATGCCTCGTGGATGGACATCACGACTTTATGACAACTTTTTCATTGGCTGAAATATGGGAGACACGACCTATTTGGGGGCAAAAATCGGTTCCATTTCAAAATGATTACCTGTTCAATATAATGTCTCTTTATACCAAGAGAAATAATCATCCACCCTACGTTCTGTTGAAATTTGGCCAGTGTCCCCAGTGCAAGAAAACAAACTTTATAAAAAGACCCACAGTAACGACTTATTCTCCTGTATTATCTCTATTTTACCAGTGGCAGAAAATTACACGGTATGTTGTCCCATTGGGAATCACTAGTTCATTTCTCTTGAATCCTGAAAAGACAAGTTTCGATCTTGGATTGTGGCAATTGCGCTGCCTGTTTCCTGAAAATGTTCTAAGAAATATGTTGAATATAAGTACTACGAAGGCGTTGGACGTGTATGCCCAGACTGAACGCGGTTTATTAAGCATTCCATTGACCTCTTCGATAATAATATGTGGATTCTTACATTACCTGAGTAATATTTCTAATGTGAGCGCTAACGCAATACTCTTCAAATGGGTATACCTCAATATCGTTAAAACCGCCGGGAACAAGTACTACAAGGGGATAGGATTACCCAAAATAATTTTATACTCTAATTTGGCGACGTTTTGCTACAATTTTAGTCTCAAGCGGTTTTTTGATCTAATCTACAAGAAGCTGATCGATAAAGGAGGGAGGAATTTATATCATGGAGATTTTGAAAATACGAACCATATGGTCCCCGTCGACGAGTTTTTTATCAGGCGGAGCTGGTATACTATTTTAGCAGAAAAGATAGTTTGGCCTCTTGTTGGAAAATGTACAGGAGGTCTTCTATTGAAACTTTTTCTTTGGGCACAGAAAAAGTTTAAAATTGAATGGTCACCGAACTGCTCCCCATCAGAATTCAGAATGATTTTCAATATTATAGGTTGCGGTACTGCGGCCATTAGTTGGTCAAGTTTGAAGCTCTACGCCAGTTATAGAAGATGTCTGGAGCTTGAAAAGATCAACAAATTCGCCGAGGAGAACTCTAGAGAAGAGGAAACGGAATTTTTCTAAAAGTATATGATAGTGCAGCCTGTAAATATTAACATACATCATTACACTCTTTGTTTGCATTAAAAACAAAGCCTTTAAAGTGCGCGTAAAAGCAGTATCATTATTACAAATAGTAAAAATAAGTAAACAAATTTATATAATATATAAGACATGAAGACGAAAGCAAGGCTTAATCAACTTCTTCCATTTCGGTATCAGCTGGAATTTCCTCGACCGGAGCCTCAGTGGAAGCTTCTGGAGCAGCTTCAGTTTCTTCTTCTTCATCGATATTCAAACCGAGGGAGATCAATCTGTTGATTCTTGAAGCAAAGGAAGTTGGTTCTTCCAAACTGAAACCAGAAGTCAACAAAGCGGTTTCGAATAACAAATTGGTCAAATCCTTGACAGTTTTATCTTGAGCACCACCTTCGTCAACTCTCTTTTTCAATTCCTTGATTATTGGAGATTTTGCAGAAATTTCGAAAGTCTTCTTAGATGACATGTAGGAAGACATAGAAGAATCTCTTAAAGCCTGGGCCTTCATGATTCTTTCCATGTTAGCGGACCAACCAAATTGACCGGTTCTGATGGCAGCTGGAGCGTCCAATAATTTGTATGAAACAACTACCTTTTCGACTTGGTCACCCAAGATGTCTTTCAAGGCTTTGGTCAATGGTTCGTATTCCTTAATTTCCTTCTCTCTTTCAGCTTTCTCTTCATCAGTTTCTTCCAATTCAAAGTCTTTGGTGATGTCAACTAAAGTCTTACCTTCGAATTCCTTCAATTGAGTGAAGGCGTATTCATCAATTGGATCAGTTAAGAACAAAACCTCAAAGTTCTTAGCCTTCAAGGCATCCAAGAATGGAGATTTCTCAACAGCTTTCAAGGATTCACCAGTGATGTAATAGATGTTCTTTTGGTGTTCTGGCATTCTGGTAACGTAATCGGCCAAAGATGTCAACTCATCGACAGATTTGGTGGAGTTGTAACGTAGCAATCTAGCCAAGGCAACTCTGTTTTGAGTATCTTCATGAACACCTAATTTAATGTTCTTAGCAAAGGCAGAGTAGAACTTATCAAATTGTTCAGAGTCTTCAGCAATTTCGTTGAAAGACTCGATCAACTTCTTGACGATGTTCTTTCTGATAACCTTCATGATCTTGTTTTGTTGCAACATTTCTCTGGACAAGTTTAATGGCAAATCTTCAGAGTCAACAACACCCTTGACGAAAGATAACCATTCTGGAATTAAGTCTTCAGCTTCATCAGTGATGAAAACACGACGAACGTACAACTTGATATTATTCTTCTTCTTCTTACTTTCAAACAAGTCGAATGGGGCTCTCTTTGGAATAAATAAAATGGCTCTGAATTCCAATTGACCCTCGACAGAGAAATGCTTAACGTATAGTGGGTCTTCCCAGTCGTTGGAAATAGATTTGTAGAAGGCATTGTATTCTTCTTGGGTGATGTCGGATGGGTTTCTAGTCCACAATGGCTTGGTCTTATTCAATTCTTCCAATTCTTGAACTTCTTCCTTCACTTTCTTAGTTTTTGGCTTCTTTTCTTCTTCTTCTTCATCGACTTCTTCCAATTTTGGTTTTTTGTCATCCTCATCCTTCTTTTCTTCATCTTCCTTCTCTTCGTCATCCTTCTTTTCTTCTTCTGGGATTGGAACCTCCTTTTCAACTTCTTTAGTAACTAATAATTGAATAGGATAAGCAACAAATTCAGAATGTCTCTTGATAACTTCCTTGATCTTCTTTTCTTCCAAGTATTCCAATTGGTCATCTTTCAAGAATAATCTCAAGACGGTACCTCTACCAATTCTTTCATTGACTTCGTCCAAAGTAACGGTAAAAGAGCCACCGGCGTTAGATTCCCAGATGTATTGCTCATCATCGTTGTTCTTAGAAATAACTTGAACTCTGTCAGCAACCAAAAATAAAGAATAGAAACCAACACCGAATTGACCGATCATGGAGACATCGGCACCAGCAGAAAGAGCTTCCATAAAAGCCTTAGTACCGGATTTGGCGATGGTACCCAAGTTATTGATCAATTCCGCTTTGGTCATACCAATACCGGAATCTCTGATTTCCAAGACCTTTTCCTCTGGTCTTGGTGTGAGTCTAATGAACAAATCTGGTTCAGTTTCCAGTTCCTTTGGGTCAGACAAAGCTTGGTATCTGATCTTGTCCAAAGCATCGGAAGCATTGGAAATCAATTCTCTCAAGAAAATTTCCTTGTTAGAATAGACAGTGTTGATGATTAAACTCATCAACTGAGTTATTTCAGCTTGAAATTCAAAAGTTTCACCAGCCATGTTTCAGATTGATTTTATTTTTTCTATTACTTTTCTATGAGTTCACCAAAGGTAAAAGCCGAAATATTTACAAGAGATAATGCACACTTAACATCTTAAATTGGGACTGACTGCTCACATGCCATTCTTTTTATACAGCGCTGCTCCCTCATTACCCAACACTTGGTGGAACCTCGAAAAAAAGAGAAAAATTGTTCTTTCACCTTCTAGAAAAAAAAAAAGCCCTGAAATCCACGCCGGGTAACAGTGGAACCTCGGCGGCTACTATTTTTTTTTTTTTTGGTAATAACTCTTCTTGAAAAAAGAGAGAAAATGAAAAAGAGAATAGATTTTAGCCTCGTATATATGAAACTTTTATGTCAAATGTGAAAATGAGCTACAAACTGTCTATCACGGTCAGAAGCTTGTTAACCTGCCCACAGACCAAGTAATCTTCGTCTTGGTCATGCACGTAAGACAAAAGCCTCTTTAACTGGTCGTAATTATACTCAGAGGGGAGCATTTCGAGCCCTGTGCTGTACAGAAAGTCGTGTATCAGATGTACAGCACTTCTTCTCATTAGAAAAGAATTATCCTTGTCCTCCGAATGTCTACGTGGCTGTTCTAATTGCAGTATTCCAAATGCACAATCCAACATATCGCGGATCCTGTCTGGGAGGCCCCTAGCATTGGTTTGAAGACACATGCCCAAGATTGACATAGACGACATACGCCGTCTGTTATCCAATGGTGCGTTATCGTTTGGTCTGACGATGTCAAGACAGGTATCTATAATCAAATACGCCATTTCACCCTGAAACAGTTGGTTTTGACGTTGAATATAATTGATAAATACCTCGCCGACTTTCAGCACGTTATCTAATTTATTCTTCTTCTGCTTATCTGCGTAAAACTGAACAAGTAAAGGTAAGACAATTTCCGGTTCTGACTCGCATAACATCGTAAGTCCTTTAATGACGTTAAGGTAGATAAAGGGATCTGCATCCTTCAAATAATCTAAATGTATTTGCAACACATTTTCCAGTGAAATTACTCGAGACTTCTTTTCAATTAGTTTCCGTAGCTCTGTTAACCCAAGTGATTTTATGGGAACCAAAGGATCATTTAGATTAGTCATCGCTTTATCCAGAATGTCCTTGTCCATGTCAATTTCTTTGTTATCGCTGGTGTTTATTGTGGACTTTTTGATCAAAATATCATCTATCGATTTCAACAATATTTCCACTTCAGAATCATCAGTGTTGAAAGAAGATAATTTTCTGCAGATGGATTCTAATATATGGCTATTCTGCGATAATATATTGTTGGTAGATTCTGAAAGGACAGTAGACAATAATCGTAAGATAATCATGAAGCCAGAATCCTCCTTTAAATCTGGTTCTTTCATTCCCTCTTCTTCTTCTTCTTCCTTTTCTTCTTCTTCTTCATCATCTGAATCAGCTTCTTCTTTCTGTGCTTCATCTTTTCTTTGAACTATATCAAGCAATTGATCAATGACGATAAGGATATCTTTAGGCTTGTTTACAAAATTTGATTTAAATTGTTCGTTCATACGTTCCAAAATCTTCAAGTCCATGAGCACCAGTGCATTATCTGACACATCCGATATCTTACGCAGAGCCGTTAAGGATTTTTTCTCGCCTTCCCTCGTATGATGAACCCATCTTTTCAAAATTTCCAAAAACAGAATCTTCAATTGTTCATCATCATTTATCAGTATTAGAAAGTCCATAAACAGATCTACTGAAAGGTCCATATCTCGGAAAAATTCAGACATCTGACCATTCTTCGAACTCTTGTCGGAGAGTAACTGCGCTGTATTCGGATTTTTAACTGATATGTAGGGTAGATGGGTGTCTAAATTAATCAAAAACCTCCATTTGTCATGCTCTAAATTGAGCAGGTTCAGACTCAATAGATTTAGGTTCTGATAATTTCCTGTTGTAACTATTAAGGACTTTAATAATGATAAGACAACCTGGTAGTAATTTGAAGAAGGTTCGCTTGACAAATTTGTTCGTTGTGAA